>NC_142873.1:7693947-8007763 GCF_051225735.1 Oryctolagus cuniculus | reverse complement strand
ACAAATCCCTAGAGTCACTTTAATTCATCCAATTTGTATCACTTAGACTGCAGTACTTCACTGAGACGAGCAGTCCTTTCAAGTCTGCATGTCCACACATTCCAGTGTGTGCAAGTCGGAGCTGAGTATATGCATATGGGGAATTCACAGAAAGTAAAGCCATCTAAGTCTTCCCACCTTTCCCTTGCTTCAACACATTTATTCATTATTAGTATTATTTTAAAATATTTCTTCTTGTAAATACAATAGGAAGACAATTTTTCCCCTTATCAAGGAAGCTGAACACTGGTCACAAGTATTCCCTTTCTTCAAGTTAAACTTCACAGAATAATGTTGGCTGAGATAGCAGAGAATAGTTTTTATGTAAATAACACTCTCAACTGAAAGGGCTACGAAAAGAGCTCAGTTTTTATCTTAAGTTTCAGACTCAAAACATTATCTATTCTTCTTAAAACAGTATCTCTATTTTAATGATGATAAAATAATGATCTTAAAAATGATGATAAAAGCAACAATGATAACCATAACAACAAAGCATTGTTTATAATACCTTATTACATGGTAAGGTCTTCTGTGAATTATCTCTTTAATCTTCACAATTCTCTGGAGTTGGAATTATCACCCGCATTTTACATACTAAAGAAGTAAGGAGAGGGGCCAGCATTTGTGGATAAAGTCACAGCCTACGACATCAGCATCCCATACCGGGGTGCCAGTTTAAGTCCCAGCTGCTCCACTTCTGATCCAGCTCCCTGCTAATGCGCTTGGGAAAGCAGTGGAAGATGGCCCAAGTGCTTGGGCCCCTGTACCCACGTGGGAGACCCAGAGGAAGCTACTGTCTCCTAGCTTCAGCCTGGTCCAGACACAACTGTTGAGGTCATTTGGGGAGTGAACCAGTAGATGGATGATCTCTCTCTCTCTCTCTCTAACTCTGCCTTTCAAATGAACAAAATAAATCTGCATTTTTTTTTTAAAGTTAGGAAATGTTCTATAATTCTGCCCATGTTTATGTAACCAATAAAAGTCAGAATCAAGGTTGGAACCTCTACAGCCTGGATTTAGAGCCTATGCTTTCAATCACCATTTATGCTATCCTGTTATTCATGTTTTTTGTATAATGGACTGCAATGGAGGGAAAAAACAAGAAAAATAATCATGGAGACCCATTTTATTGCTTCTTCCTAAAAATAAATCAAGAAACTAGCCAAAGCAGATAAGATGCCCGCATCCTATATCCCAGTGACTCAAGTCTCAGCTCTGCTCCTGACTCCGGCTTCCTGCTGATGCAGACCTCTGGAGGCAGCAGGTGATGGCCAAGTACGTTGGTGTCTGCCACCTACATGGGATACCCAGATTGAGATCCTGGCTCCAGGCTTCAGCCTAGTGCAGCCCTGGTTGTATGGGCATTTTAGGAGAAAACCAGCACATGGAAGATCTCTGTATCTTTATCTCTGTCTTTCAAATAAAATCAGTTAGTTAGTTAATTTTCTATCTATTTTTTAAAAAAAGGTTTACTTATTTGTTTGAAAAGCAGAGGAGTTACAGGGAGAGAGGGATAGAGAGGGAGAGAGAGGGAGAGGGAGGGAGAGATATCTTCCATGAACTAGTTCCTTCCTCAAATGATTGCAGTGGCCAAGGAGAGGCCAGGCTGAAGCCAAGATCCCAGAGCTCCATTTGGGTTTCCCACTCAGATGGCAGGGTCCCAGGCACTTGGGCCATCCTCTGACGCCTTCCCAGGAACATCATCAAGGAACTGGATCAGAAGTGGAGTAGCCAGGACTTGAACTGGTGCTCAAATGGGATGCCCATGTGACAGGTGGTCACTTAATCCACTGTGCCACAATGTTGGCCCCTTGTTAGTATTTTTAAAAAGAAGGCCGGTGCTGCAGCTCACTAGGCTAATCCTCCGCCTGTGGCGCCGGCACCCCGGGGTTCTAGTCCTGGTTGGGGCGCTGGATTCTGTCCGGGTTGCTCCTCTTCCAGTCCAGCTCTCTGCTGTGGCCTGGGAGTGCAGTGGAGGATGGCCCAAGTGCTTGGGCCCTGCACCCGCATGGGAGACCAGGAGAAGCACCTGGCTCCTGGCTTCGGATCAGTGCAGCATGCCGGCTGTAGTGGCCATCTGGGGGGGTGAACCAATGGAAGGAAGACCTTTCTGTCTGTCTCTCTCTC
This sequence comes from Oryctolagus cuniculus, assembly GCF_051225735.1. NCBI lineage: Eukaryota > Metazoa > Chordata > Mammalia > Lagomorpha > Leporidae > Oryctolagus > Oryctolagus cuniculus. The sequence goes on along the minus strand of NC_142873.1, from coordinate 8,005,594 downwards.
TCACTGTCTAACTCTGCCTGTCCAAAATAAATAAATAAATAAAATAAAAAATAAAAAAAAGACTGTACTAGCCAATGAACACAATGAGATGAGCTGACGGGATAAACAGGGGAGCAGGTTTCTTATTTAATTATTAAAAATAATGGTGAAGTTTTTGAACAAAACAAGAAAAATACTATAAAGAATATTTACTAATGATTCCTTCAATAAAAAGTGACTAAACCCCTCCAAAAAATAGCATATCCTTCACTACTCCTACAGTAGTCTCCAGTAGGGAGATAACTAACCAGCCAAATTCAACGAGATAAACACCGATTAGAAAACATTAAGATTTTGGGTTTTGCAAAAGACAACGTTTATAACTGACAAAGCACTGTTCAGTATAAGATGACTGTTTTGAGCATTTCAATCTAGTTATTTGTAAGACTTTCTTAATCTCACAGCTTTATTTTTGTGAGTTACATTTTAATTAACTCTTCAACAGATACACTGTAAAACCTTTACATCTAAAGTTTTCTAGAATGATTTAAATATAATTGGTCATATAATATTAGACTTATTTCTACTATGAATTCAGTATTTAGTAGACATTAAAAAATGATTTAATCCTTGATTTTGCCCAGGTCTTTTAAGACTAGTTTCAGTTTTATTTCCAAAGGCAATTAACAGAAAGTATGAAAAAGGAAAACGTACAAATATGCAGACCTCTAACAGAAAGATGCAAACTTAGTCATTCACTGAAACTAAACACGGACTTGGCGCTGTACAAAGCAAAACTGTTTACACTCAGCAGCACTACTGGTGAAGGTAACGGTTGGCTTGTGCCCAGTTAGTCCTCAAACACTGCCAAGTGTCTGAGAAATCTACCAGCGTCATTCTGTGCTCTTTATTTCCACTACCATCATCCTGCTCATCTAGGGCTTCTTATCTTCTCATGAAGATTACAGCAGTAACCTCCTGACTGATCTCACTGACTTTGTCTGCTTAAAACTATCCTGCTCACCAATACCAGATTAATCTCCCCAATATGTTACTTTCTTCCTACAGATCATCAGATAGGCAGTCAGGCACTGGGGTGGGGGTTGGAGAAGGGGGGGAATCGCCTCGTTCCACTAGTCACTCTTTCCTGCCTACAATTTGCCCCACTCAGGACTGACCTCTGATCTCAAACTAGCCACATGCATTTCTACAAGTCTACCTTCGCCAATGATTTTCATTTATCTTCCAAATCTGAGGTGACCTTCAATATCAACTTCGATTCACCTAATCCCACAAAACCAGGTCTAATTATTTATATTACTTTGATTTCCAATTAATACATTTATTTAAATTCATATTACTTGATTATATGTGCTTTAGCTTTGGGAACCAAGAACTAAACTATATTCCTGACTAATACTAATGTTCTGCAACCAGAAACTCATGCTGCAAGATATGAATAATGAATATCTTGTCTAAATTTTCAATCTAAGCAAAGTTTTTAAAAAAAATTATTTATTTATTTTAAAGGCTGAGTGACGGAGCGGAAGAGAGAGACAGAGGAACAGCCAAGGTTAGGTCAGACCAAGACAGAAGCCAGGAATTCCATCCAGGTCTCCCATGTGGTTGGCAAGAATTCAAGGACTTGGGCCATCATGTGCTGCCTCCCAGGTGCATTCGCAGGAAGCTGGATCAGAAGTGTGAAGGAGCCAGGACTTAAACTAGCACTCTCATATGGAATGTGGGTGGGTGTCCAAAGTGGCAGATTAATCCTGTGTCACAGGATTAATCTTGTCACATCCCCTACACAAATTTTAAAATTATTTTCTGAGTATTAAGTATTATTCCCACGTTTCCATAAACCATATATACACATTCTTGCTCACTTGTAGGGAGTACTCACGTAGAGTAAAAGACATCAATTACCAAGTAAATTTTATCTAAGCAACTAAAAAACTGTTAAGCATACTTAGCCTGGATATCCTCTCTTTAATGATGCATATGAATATAATTCTGATATGCTATATTTAGCCATGTAGAATTGTCATTTTTTGCTGGTTAAAATGGTAATATATTAGCAATTTCATGTGGTTTAACTTAATACATAACAAATGTATACATTTTCTAATTATTTCTGATTAATTCATACATGGAATTAAATTCTATTATCTGGTCAGCCCTTGTGCTGACTGTTGAGTAACAGCTTACTATTTTATTCTTTTTAGTATTTTCTTTTTCTACTTAATACCATTGGTTGAACTCTTTACTTAACACAGAATTACTCTTAAGTGTTTAAATCCAATTGAAAATTGTTCCCTGTAAAAAAATAAGAGTAGGAATAAGAGAGGGAGGAGATGTACAGTTTGGCACATGTTCCCACTGACTTACACCTAAAGGTAAAGCTAAAAACTTGCCATGGTATCCCAAAACCCATTAAGTTGGCAGGTACTAATGCCATCACACTAGTTAAAGTGATCATTTTAAGCGCATAACTGATCATAAAGATAGGAATAAGTGTCAAAAAGATCACATAAATAAGACCAAGTGTCTGCTAATAACAATAGATAGAATTAAAAAGGAGAGAATGATCCAACATGGGAAGTGGGCCACACTCATAGAATGATAAATTCCCTAAACAGCACTCTGGCATCAGAATCAGCCCTTAGACATTTGGATCTGGCTAAAAAGCCCATGAGAGCATTTCAGGCATGGAAAGCCAAGACACTGTGGCAAAAAATGGCCTACATGAAAGATCTCTGGAAGTGAGACCCCAGTGGAAAGAAGGGGCCATTAAAGAAGGAGGTACCTTTCTCCGAAGGGAGGGGAGAACTTCCACTTTGATTATGGCCTTGTCTAAATAATGTTGAAGTTTGTGGACTCAAAAGGCTTCCATAGCCTTGGCAGCTCATGACAAGAGCCTCGGGTGATCACTGAAGTCATAAATAAGAGTGTCAACTGTTAAATCAACAACAGGAGTCACTGTGCACTTGCTTTCCATGTAAGACTTCTGTCCTTAATGAGTTGTACTATGAGAATTAATGGTAAAACGAGTCTTCAAACAGTACTTTATACTTTGTGTGTCTCACTGGGTGCAAACTGTTGAAATCTTTACTTTGTATAGAGTTGATCTTTTGTATATAATTAGAAATGAATCTTAATGAAGAATGAGATGGGAGAGGGAGTAGGAGGTGGGACGGGAATGGTGGTGGGAGGACAGGTATGGGGGGAAGAACTGTTATATTCCAAAAAGCTGTACCTATGAAATTTATATTTATTAAATAAAAGCTTTCAAGAAAAAACAATAACTTTCCTTTCTGTATAGCCACTTGAATCTTCAGCTATAATTGAGATTTTTATAAATAAGCTTCATGGGAAATTATGTTTAAAAGTTTTGAAGTGTTTTCTTTCTATGCATTATTCTATTTAAAAATTCACAAATTTTATTAAGAGACATACTTAAACATAATCAGCTTCAATTCTTGATATTGTCTTATTTATTTCTATTTGCTTTAAATATCTGTTCAGCCTTATTTCCTTGAATTTTTTTTTTCTGTGAACTTTTTTTTTTTTTTTTTTTTTTTGACAGGCAGAGTGGACAGTGAGAGAGAGAGAGAGAGAGAGAGAGAAAGGTCTTCCTTTGCCATTGGTTCACCCTCCAATGGCCGCTATGGCCGACACGCTGTGGCCGGCGCATCGCGCTGATCCGAAGCCAGGAACCAGGTGCTTCTCCTGGTCTCCCATGGGGTGCAGGGCCCTAGCACTTGGGCCATCCTCCACTGCACTCCCTGGCCACAGCAGGGAGCTGGCCTGGAAGAGGGGCAACCGGGACAGAATCTGGCGCCCCGACTGGGACTAGAACCTGGTGTGCCGGCACCACAAGGTGGAGAATTAGCCTAGTGAGCCGCGGCGCCGGCCTCTGTGAACTTTTTAATGTTTGTGTTTATCTAGTTGAAAGAGAGATCTTTCATTTGCTGGTTCACTCCTCAAATGCCTACAAAAGCCAGGGTTGGGCCAGGCCAAAGTCAGGAGCCAGAAACTCCATGCAGGTCTCCCATGTGGGTGGCAGTAGCCCAGGCACTTTATCCAACATCCACTGGCTCTCAGGAAGCGTTAGCAGGAAACTGAATAGAAATGGGATGGGGGTGGCATAGCTGGAACTCAAACTGGCACACTGATATGGGAATGTGTGCGTCCAAGAGGCAGCTTAACCCACTGTCCCAGCACCAGACCCAGCTTACTTTAATCTTTTAAATGCACATCCTAATGAGGAAATTTTTTGAAAGATCATCTTCTATTCTTTTTTTTTTCTTTTTTCTCCCTGAGCTCAGGAAATTCCCCAAGGATATAAGCTTAAAAACTCTAAGGAATCATGTAAGACTTGAGAAGGATGGAATTTCCAAGCAGATGTTTTAGCATGGCTCGTGTGTTGTGTGTGTGTATGTGTGTGTGTGTGTGTGTGTGTATTAACTTTAGATATTACAATGCCAATTTATTCGTTTGCTATAAGAGAACTGAATCTCCACTGATTAGAAATATTAATACAAGTGTAATCCAGCATTCATTCTTTTTCTGAAGTCAAATTATATGAGAAATCAAACCATAATCAGTGATAGATTTTAAACTACTGATTCAATTTCTTCAGTGGTTGTAGGTGGCTGGCCTAATTATTTTTTATAACTTCTATATTATATTTTAATAATATTTTCCTCAAATGTTCATTTTGCTTAATTTATCAAATATATTTTCATAAGGGTATTTATGAGTTCTATTTTTCAAATTTGTAATTTTCTAAAATTATGTCCTTGGCTCATTTCTAATAGTTTATTTATACTTTCTTTTTTTAAAGATTTATTTATTTATTAGAAAGGCAGAGTTACAGAGCAGCAGAGGCAGAGAGAGAGAGAGGTCTTCCATCCACTGGTTCACTCCCCAAATGGCTGCAACTATTGGAGCTGTGCCTATCCGAAGCCAGGAGCCAGGAGCTTCTTCCGGGTCTCCCACGTGGGTGCAGGGGCCCAAGGACTTGGGCCATCCTATATTGCTTTCCCAGGCCATAGCAGAGAGCCGGATTGGAAGTGGAGCAGCTGGGCGGGACTCGAACTGACGCCCACATGGGATGCCGGCACAGCAGGCAATGGCTTTACCCGCTATGCCACAGCGTTGGCCCCATACTTTATCTTTTGATTAGAAACTGACAGTTTTATCTATCAGCCGTATTGATTTTGTTTGTTTCCCATTTCATTATTACTTGTTCTCATCTTCATTATTTCTTTCTTTTCCCAATTTTCAATATAAAAGACTAGAAATTTCACTTCAGAATTATTTTAGCAATTTGCTGCAAATTTTAATATGGACTATTTTCTGTGTTACTCAGTTTTACGTATTTTAAAACTATCATCATGTTTTCTTCTTTGACTACTTAAAAAACTTACTTAAAAAGTTTCGCAAGCCAACACTTTGGCACGGTGGGTAAAGCTGCTACCTGCAGTGCCGGCATCCTGTGTGGGTGCCAGTTCCAGTCCTGGCTGCTCCACTTCCGATCCAGCTCTGTTATGGCCTGGGAAAGTAATGGAGGATGGCCCAAGTCCCTGGGCTCCTTTACCTGTGTGGGAGACCTGGAGCAAACTCCTGGATCCTGCTTTTGGATCAGCGCAGCTCCACCTATTGCAGCCATCTGGGGCGTGAACCAGCAGATGGAAGACTCTCTCTCTCTCTCTGCCTCTCTGTAACTCTGCCTTTCAAATAAATAAATAAATCTTAAAAAAAAAAAGGAAAAAAAAAACCTTTCCCCAAAAGTGGCTAATGCTGCCATGCATTGGGTAAGCTGCTGCCTGTGATGCCAACATTCCAAATCAGAGTGCCAGTTCCAGTCTGTGCCACTTCGCTTCCCATCAAGCTCCTGGGAAAACAGTGGAAGATGGCCGAAGTACTTGGGACCCTGTCACCCACATTGGAGACCTGGAAGGAGTTCCTGGCTCCTGGCTATTTGGAGAGTGAACCAGTAAATGGAAGATCTCTTTCTCTGTCTCCTCCTCTCTCTATGTAACTCTGCCTTTCAAATAAATAAATAAAAAAATCTTGGAAAAAATAGTAATAATGAAAAAGGTTTCCAAAAGTAAAGGTTTCTTGGCCGGTGCCGCGGCTCACTAGGCTAATCCTCCGCCTTGCGGTGCCGGCACACCGGGTTCTAGTCCTGGTCGGGGCGCCGGATTCTGTCCCGGTTGCCCCTCTTCCAGGCCAGCTCTCTGCTGTGGCACAGGAAGGCAGTGGAGGATGGCCCAAGTGCTTGGGCCCTGCACCTGCATGGGAGACCAGGATAAGCACCTGGCTCCTGCCATCGGATCAGCGCGGTGCACCGGCCGCAGCGCGCCAGCCGTGGTGGCCATTGGAGGGTGAACTAACGGCAAAGGAAGACCTTTCTCTCTCTCTCTCTCTCACTGTCCACTCTGCCTGTCAAAAATTTAAAAAAAAAAAAATTAAAAAAATTTCATTTTCTCTTTTAATGCTTTTGACATTATGCACTCCTTTTCTATTCTTTTAGTAGTTGCCCTTAACACTTTGGCATGTACACTTAAGAGCTAATCAGGCCAGTGCCACAGCTCAATAGGCTAATCCTCCACCTAGTGGCGCCGGCACACCAAGTTCTATTCCCGGTCGGGGCGCCGGATTCTGTCCCGGTTGCCCCTCTTCCAGGCCAGCTCTCTGCTGTGGCCAGGGAGTGCAGTGGAGGATGGCCCAAGTGCTTGGGCCCTGCACCCCATGGGAGACCAGGAGAAGCACCTGGCTCCTGGCTTTGGATCAGCGCGATGCGCCGGCCGCAGCACACTGGCTGCAGCAGCCATTGGAGGGTGAACCAATGGAAAAAGGAAGACCTTTCTCTCTGTCTCTCTCTCTCACTGTCCACTCTGCCTGTCAAAAAAAAAAAAAAAAAAAAAAAAAAAAAAAAAAAAAAAAAAGCTAATCAGGATTTCTATTCTTTGCTTGGATAATTCTTAAAGTAGTTCAGTTTCCATTAACCCTTTCCTATCTCTGACATATTATTGTTGTCTACTATTTTAATTTTACTTTATCAGAATTGTAGTTATAAATTCTGACAGGATATTTTTCCCTCTGACCTGCTGCGCCTAGCAGGGCAATTTTAGACAAATAAGATTTGTCTATTTTTGTCAGATTTTTTTCTTATTTCCATTTTAAAAAACATTTATTTGAAAGGCAGAGCTACAGAGAGAGCAGGAGAGACAGTGCCAGACTTTCCGTCTGCTGCTCACCCCTCAAACAGCTGCAGAGGCCAAGGCTGCGCCAGCTGAAGCCAGGAGCGTCATCTGCACGTCCCACAGGAGTGCCAGGGGCCCAAGTACTTGGACCACCACCCGCTGCTTTTCCCAGGCCATTTTCAGGCAGATGGATTGGAAGTGGAGCAGCTGGGACTTGAACCAGTGCCTGAATGGGATGCCAACAGCATAGGCAGTGGTTTTATCCACTACACCACAACTCCAGCCCCTTACTTGCACTTTTACTGAGGGTTACAAATAGGTACTCAGTCCTAAGGGAAGAGTGGGATGGAACTCTTAGTTCTTAGTCTTTAGTTTCTTTGGAACCTTGGTTCATCTGTTGTCTTGTAGCCACTGAAACTTAACTCTGAAACTCTGAGATGGGTAAATGTCTCCAAGGCCATTTACAACCTGCAATTTGAACTTTTTGCTCTCTTTGTTCTCTTCCTGGGGACTTACTTCCTTTTTGAGAGTTTGGCCGTTTAGTTTAAAATACCCCACTTTTCTAGTTGTTTCTATATTTATTGGAATATGTAGTCTTTTATGGTACCAGAAATGAGAGTCTCAATTTTTTAATATTTCTCTATTCCCTAATATTAGGTATATTTCAGGTTATAGTTGTCAACAAGCAAACACTGAATTTCTGTCAGTAGAATCATTTAGAAACTTAGAAATTTTTAAGATTGGGGGCTGGCGCCGTGGCTCACTTGGTTAATCTTCTGCCTGTGGTGCCAGCATCCCATATGGGTGCTGGGTTCTAGTCCCGGTTGCTCCTCTTCCAGTCCAGCTCTCTGCTGTGGCCCAGGAGAGCAGTAGAGGATGGCCCAAGTGCTTGGGTGCCTGCACCTGCATGGGAGACCAGGAAGAAGCACCTGGCTCCTGGCTTCGGGTTGGTGCAGTGCCGGCTGTTGCGGCCATTTGGGGGTTGAACCAATGGAAGGAAGACCTTTCTTCTCTCTGTCTCTTTCTCTCTCACTGTCTATAACTGTCAATAAAAAAAAATTAAAAAAAGAAAAATTTTTAAGATCAAAATTACATTCTTCTTTCAAAGAATTATTCTGCCACCTAAATAACTTCACTAATAAAGTGAAATGAAATAAATTTGGTTTAGAAAATGGAAAGTGGTTTAAACTATTTATTGAATATTTTCCCTCTTATTCTAGAGTTCAGAAAACCCAATCATAATCTAACAAATAATTATTGCAAATGCTACCAGTGTACCTGAAGTGATACGTACAGATGTGGTTTTACAGAATAGTAGTGGAAAAGGGGAGAAATAACAGCGGATCTGACAGAATAATTTTTGGTAACTTTGAAAATAACTGTTTTAAAAAAAAGGAATGTATCTCAGACTCCTGGATATCCGGACAGCATTCATTAATTAATTCACTCAAGAAAGTAATTTTTAAGCACCTACTCATTGCTATTTTAGAATATCCAAAATATTAAGAGACGATCCCTACCCGGCTGACCCAGAGGAGTATTAGATGAGTAAACAAATAGCATAAATGGGTATATAAATAACTATCCACAGTGCAAGACTCGGTGTGATAAATGCCATTTCATACCCACCTCCCCTGCTGTATCTCCTCCTTGTCCCTATTTTCAATCACCAAATTTCCCCCATTCCTTACTTTTCATTGCTTCATCTGTCCATGCCCATTTGATTCCTGTACGAGTTTCTTCCTTCTCCCAGGCAAGGTTTAATCCTATGATGCTAACTCTACCCTCATCTCTAAATCCGTAAGATTGTGTTCTCCCAACTGTCTTCTTCTCTTTCAGGTTCAATATCTTCCTCTCTCTACTACCCATAAATATACAAAAGTCTTCCCAACTTTAAGAGGGCACATTTTCCTGTCACTCACAGATTTCTTTGGCTATGTGACTTCCACCTGCTGTCTTTCTCAATATTATAAAATGTGACTTCTCCCCTACAATCTTAGTGAAACAGTACTGACACTTTCACAGGTTATCAGCAATTTCCTAATCGTGTAAAATCCACAATCTTTTCTGACTTTTCTTGGCTTTTGTAATCACTGATGCTACTGGCCACATCTTCTCCTTCCTGGTCTTTCTTCCACCTGTATGATTGTTCCTGTTGTATTTTCTCTTCCTCTCCACTACCCCTAAATTGTTGGTGCTCTTCAAGGTTCAACTTCTGCTGTATCTTTCCTTGTCAATCCGTCAACAGTGGATCACCTACAGATGCCTGGAAAGTCAATGGTCTTTCTTCCGCAGATTTGTACTTCAAACTGGAGGTAGACTAGTCATCTTAGAAGTCAATACACAATCTAGTTTGAATAATAAATAATAAATAATTATGATACAGAGAGATAAGTATTCCAGTAGAGATCTTATTCTGAACCTGGACTGCTGTAACAGCTTTCAAGCTGGTTTAACTGCTTCCAGTCTACTCCTACCCTGGTGCCATTTTCAGAAGTCTTTTTTTTTTTTAATTTTAATTTTTTATTTTTTTTTGACAGGCAGAGTGGACAGTGAGAGAGAGAGAGAGAGACAGAGAGAAAGGTCTTCCTTTTTGCCGTTGGTTCACCCTCCAATGGCTGCTGCGGCCGGCGCGCTGCAGCCGGCGCACCGCGCTGATCCAATGGCAGGAGCCAGGTACTTATCCTGGTCTCCCATGGGGTGCAGGGCCCAAGTACTTGGGCCATCCTCCACTGCACTCCCTGGCCACAGCAGAGAGCTGGCCTGGAAGAGGGGCAACCAGGACAGAATCCGGCGCCCCGACCGGGACTAGAACCCGGTGTGCCGGCACCACAAGGCGGAGGATTAGCCTAGTGAGCCACGGCGCCGGCCCAGAAGTCTTTTGATCATGTATTTTTATTGCTCAAGTATCTTTAATTCTGCTCTACGGTTTTCAGAATAAAATTGCCACTCATTCACCAGTCATGAAGTTCCTAAAGCAGGGGTGGGGAATATCCGACCTGTGAGTTATCCACCTAAGACCCGCGAAATCACATGGTCTGGCCCTACCAAGGCACCTGCAGGTGGGACTCGAAATTCAGTGAATCCATAGCAGGCTAATTTTTAAGCTGATAATTTGGTATGGCCTGCAAATGATGTTATAAATATCCAAATGGCCTCTGGCAGATAAAAAGGTCCCCCACCCTTACCACAGTGAGCCCCCAAGTACTTTTCAAATGTTATCTCTCATTACTTCAATATACTGACTCGCAGTTCCCTTTGTGTCACTTTACTCATTGGATCTGAAAATAATTCACTATTTCTTATAACACTGCTTTCATACAGATAACTCCACAATGGCCATTCAAACATCTATATTTGAAGTTTTCTTTCATTCCAAGACAATCTTCAGTGTTCTTAATGAAAAAGGATTATTTCCATTCCTCAGACTCCTAAAGTAATTTTTGTCTGGATAAATAATTCCGCAATTGGGTATTCCCTTATTTTCTCTATTATTGTCTTTAATCATTATTTATTCTTCCTCATTGAGCATGTGTGTATATATATCTATATCTAGATATATATATGTATGTATTTATACATATGTATATATATACACACACATATCTAGATATAGATATATATAAAACATGTTTTCACATCAAATTCTAAGCTTCCAGCCACAGCATCTAACTGTATCTTGAACGTTGTATTTCTTTCACAAACAAGATTTGAAAGAGAGCAGAGTTTTGGAAAGCTGAGTTTGAGCATGTTGACAGAACAGCAAGGGTAGGAGAGGGCAATGCTGGTTAAGAGACAGGAAGTCGATCGGTTTGGCTGGAATGGGAGTTTTGGTGGTTTTCCCCTACCCTTAGAGGCAGAATGGAATGTCAGCTGGAAGAGTCAATAAAACTCACAGCAAGGCGTTTTGACAGGTGCTGAAAGAATTATGGCAGGATTTTGAATATAATCATGGACAGGCCAGTGTTCTAATGGCACTAAATTCAGAGGAAGGCCTGAATGTTAGTTAGGTAGCTACTGTCCAGAAGTGAAGTAGCAGAGTCTAACCAGCACAAAGTAATTTCCTTGCATCTCCGGCTTCTAGAGTGATATTTGCCTTAAAAATATTTTGGCCAAAGAAAGCCTAGTTTGACAGGTTCTCTTGGTTTTGTTCACTCTAGATCCATCAGAAAGCCCATTTGGTTTTCGTATTTTTTCCTGGCACCTTCTTGAGAAAAGCACATTCTCATTTATGTTGACTGCATTAGCCAATGACTTGTCATAGGGGCTTTGTTGAATCTTCAAGCTACTGCAAGCTGTATCTGAGATTTGCCCCCAATTCCCAATTCACACTTCCTGCTTTTCATGGATGGAGATGTTTGCTACCTATGGTTAGGCAACACCATCAATCCTAAAAATAAGATTTGCTGACCAGGGCTTAGCCCCACCTCAGCAGAGCACGAGATACAGAGTTGTCTATTCACTCAGCAACTAAACAAGCAGAATCACCACTCAGACTTATCTATATTTTATCTACTATTACATATACTAGGGTTTTCTTTCATTAGCTGAATAATTGGGAACTAGAAGCGAACAGGGTAATTTGGAAACATTTGCATTACTCTTCCAAGTAAGTTCTGTGTCTTTTCTACCTCTATCAGTGGATAAATAGGAATTTACTAATTTCCCTCATCAGAGGACAGGAGCCAGGATGGGCAGAGGCAATACTATAATGCCTTTTATTTGATCCAATTCATTTCAGGTATAATGGGATAGTGGCAAAGAAAGACACACACACACATACACACAGAGAGAGAGAGAGAGAGAGAGAGAGAAAGAGAAACAAAAAAGACAAACTTGAGGGTAGATAAGCTAAATTCCTAAAGGTACACAAAAGCAAAAGGTGTTTAATGACTCTGCCTCCTTTCCCATGCGACAGGGTTTAGGTGGTCGGCTTTACTTAGAGATGTTTGTATCTGTTTTACTTCACTGATGTTTTCTTTTATGTGTTGGGGGAGGGGAATGGAAGTAAGTATAATGGAACAGGCTTCAGAGAAAGACAGACTCTACAAGGTATTTGTATTTTAAAGTCACTCCAATGCCCATGCTAAATGAGGATATGATAAACAAATTAAGAGTAGGATTAATGTCTACATATACCTACAGAATTTGAAAATATATGATTTGATTGATTCTTTACATGTAGACTTCATTTAAAAACAAATCATTTATAGAATGTTAAGATGATAATAGAATTGAATTAAATAAAGCCAATAGAAACTTATGCAAAATATAAGAAAGACTTTTTAATAACAAGCATATCTTCCAGACTGGCACACAACTATTTATAGGCTGCAGACAACGTTCACGGGGACTAACCAGCACACTGGCTGCATTTTGTCCACACATAATAGAGGTATCCTTACATTGAGGTAAATGTACCAAGGCATACACCAAGCTTATAAATGGGATACATTTGAAGGCTACTGTTAAGGCAACAAAAGTATTCCCAAGTAGAATCTTTTTGTTAAGTATCAAGCTCTCCTACCACATTCAAGATATGATTAAATTTATAAGCCAACTTTTCTAGGAATTTGCTTGTTAAACTGATAACTCCATGGTCAACAATTGCTTTTCTTAGAAATTTTCCAAAAAGCATCTATAGATCCAAAGTTAAAGTAATGACCAGTCCATGTGTCTTATTTTATGTACTCAGCAAAAATCACATACGAGCATTACAAATAGTTCACACCTTGCAAAAAAGCTACTTCTCAGTTTGTACATTGGCTTTCCATGGACACAAAGCCTACTCCCACTCTCACACACCAAGTCCTACCAGCACTGTGTCGATAATACAATAAATAACAATATATTTCAGCTCGCCAAAGTTATCTTAAATACCACAGACAGCTGGCCAGATGACATGGTGAGCTTTGTATGGCAATGGCACTCTTTGTTAAAGCAAAGCAAACTGTCTCGTATTTCCCATAGCCAGTGTTGGTGGCATTATTTCTATAGACACAAACAAAACTTGAAAAGCAGATAACTTATACATATTCTTTTCATTCTTCTCCCCCCTCTTAACAAATACACAAGTGAATTTAGAAAATCTGGGGTCTTATTCCCCAAAGTAAGAAAAGTTCAGACAACAAAGGGTTAAAAGAACAAGGGAGCCCTACCGTACCCAGAAATGACAGAAGGCTCTTCTCCTCTTCGGTGCTACTATCCAACCACTCCGCCACATCACCGGGGGAAAGGAGACTCATTCTCCAGCCAGAAAACTTTTCCATACAGAGCACAATTACGGAATGATGAAGCGGGAAAAGAAGAATTCAAAGACTAAATTCTTGGGGGTCCAACACTTAAATTGCTGGCTAGGCAGTAATGATGAAAGAGAAAATGTGACCCTCCCTCGATTCTGAATTCTCTCTGTGACATCAATCTAATACAACAGGGGTGGTGTAGAGGAGAGAAAGAAGGAAAGAAAAAGAGAGGGTTAAAAGAGGATGGAAGAAGAGAGGGAAAGAAAGATTTGTCCTTCTGCCTCTTGGTGTTAAGCTTTAGCCTGAAAGAGAAAGCCAGGATCAAACTGAATAATGATCTGTGTTTAATGACAGGAGAAAGCATAGGAAAATAAAGTATAGAGACACCCAAGGAAAAAGAAAGAGGTTCCTACACTAGAAGCAGCTTAGATAACCGGACAGCACAATAGCTCATCAGTTAAGAGAAGCGTATCATCAAACAAAAACAAAGACAAAAGAACAAATTCAGCATTTGGTTTTGTTCTGAGGAGAATTTCCTTTCAGTCACCCACAAGCACTGCAAGCCCCTAACCCCTTCTGCTTTAGCTATTTCAACAGCACCCCAGCCCCTGTACGGAGATTTCCTGCGAGCAAAGGCAGGTGGATAAATCCGTGAGCAGGAAGCTCTCGTCCCTCCTTTCTTCTCCTCCGCCTCCGATCCTCCCCCCGCCTCGCATGGCGACTGCATTGATCGACAATAATGGAATCTGTAAGTGACTGCCAAGAGCAACATTAAGGATATTACAAGTCCACTTCATAAGAACCCGAGCTGGTGGTCGGAACTTGGGGGCAATTCTGGGCTTCTATTCAATAGCTCTGTCTTTCTTTACGAGAAAGAAAAGGAAGTGCGTGTGTGTGGTGTGTCTGTGTGGTGTGTCTGTGTGTGAGAGAGAGACAGTGTGTACGCGCATATGTGCTTGTGTGTATGTGTGTGTGTGTGTGTGTGTGTGTGAAGGAAAGAAGGCTGAAACCTGAAAGAAGAGAAGTAAGCTTGCTGGGCAGAGAATGATCCATCAGCATAGCGAATGCCTGTTTTTCAACTCCTGTCACTCACATCCTGACATTACACTGTCATTGTGAAGGAGTCGGATCCGGAGGAATTTCTTATATGATTTATATGATGGTTTAAGATTATTTCACATATTTATTCTTTGTTAACAGAGAAAAATCAGGCTGAAGAGGTATGTTCAGGACCCATAAGTCACAAAATTCCTACTCACTGGAGACTGATGGGCTTTTTACTAGAAGAAAATAATATGTTAAACATGAGTTTTTCCCTTGCATTAGCAAGACATTAGCTCATTCTAGTCTTTCCTTCTGCCCTAAGGCTCTGCTTTCAGTGGGGGGATTCTCATTGCTTACTAGGTCTTACCTCCTGACTATATCCTGAGCCCATACCTTCTCGCCAGTCTTCACTAGTTTTCACCTGGACTCTAGTTTACTTCCACTGTGAACCCCCGAGGACATGAACCTTGTTGTAGATTGATCTTGGGATTCACAGTGGCTAGGTGGTGCCTCTCACTCAGAAGCAGCTCACTAAGTATTACTGAAGTTCAGTAGGCTGCTCGAAAAATTAAACAGCTACAACACTGACAGGAAATATCAGGCTGAATGTTTTAGGACCTGTTTCTAAAATTAATCATTTGAGAGACAGTTATTTGAAAGTGGTTGTAGCTACAGTACCACTTGAGAAGAAAATATCAAAAATGTATTATGAATTCATGATTAAGTGACTTTTTAGTATTCCAAATTGCTACATAAAATTGAAAAGCAGTGGTAATGCAATCTATGCTTGCTTAGGATGTAAACATGGATTCATGATCCTTTTCTAATAGCTTCACAACACACAAATCTTTGTTACTTCCAGGTTGGAAACTGTTGCCTTAGCAAGCCATGATCAAAAGTCTAAGTGTGGGGGTGCCAGATTCTGTCCCGGTTGCCCCTCTTCCAGGCCAGCTCTCTGCTATGGCCCCGGAAGGCAGTGGAGGATGGCCCAAGTGCTTGGGCCCTGCACCCCATGGGAGACCAGGAAAAGCACCTGGCTCCTGGCTTCGGATCAGCGTGGTGCGCCGGCTGCGGCGGCCATTGGAGGGTGAACCAACGGCAAAAAGGAAGACCTTTCTCTGTCTCTCTCTCACTGTCCACTCTGCCTGTCAAAAAAAAAAAAAAAAAAAAAAAAAGTCTAAGTGTGATGTGGCTTCCAAATTTTTTGGGGAGTGATCCACATTCCCAAATTCCTCAGCCATGCTGCACTATTTATCTTACTTCATGTCTTTGCATGTCCCACCAAAATTAGCAGAAAAAATTTATTTGTTTTGTTTACTTGTATATCCCCACTATCTCAGATGTTATGTGGCACACAGTAGGTGCTCAAAGATTTTTGCTGAATGATTCTGGTATCTTCCATGCGGTATCACTCCAGCATACGCACCTGCAAAGATCAAACTGACTGGTCTATTGAGACTCAGCTCCAGAATCCAGGTTTCCCCTGACACTTAAGGTAGAGTTATAGCTATTATAGTCACACTTTCATGGTTATTATTCTTATTTTGTATTGAAATTATTTGTTTATATAGCTTTCCACCATAACTCACACTTCTAGAAAGCAAAAACTGTATTACACTAATTATTTTTGAAAAATTGTAGGGTCTTGCATATAAGTGGATGATTTATAAATGTCTACAGAATGATACATTATTTAGAGCAAGATTATAATTCCATGTATGAAAGATAGTTTAATAATAAATGGCCTCATGTGGCTGGTGTTGTGACAAAGTGGGTTTAGCCACCACTTGTGACACTGGCATCTCATATGGGTGCTGGTTTGTATCCCAGCTGCTCCACTTATAATTCTCAACTAATGTGCCTGGGAGAGCAGTGGAAGATGGCCCAAGTGCTTGGGTCCCTTCCACCCACGTGGGAGACCACGATGAAGCTCTGGGCTCCTGGCTTCAGCCTGGCTCAGCTCTGGATACTATGGCCATTTTGGGAGTGAACTAGCAGATGGAAGATCTCTCTGTCTCTAGCTCTCTCTTTCTAACTTAGCCTTTCAAATAAATTAAAAAAATTTCTTTAGAAAAAGATGTTCATATATTCCTCCTTTAAGAAATCATGCCATTACTCTACACAGAGAAACTGGGTTAAGGAAAAATTAATCTTTTATTTATATTTTCAAAGAAAAGACTGTTTAGTAAAAAAAAAAAAAAATCACCAAATAACCCTTCATGCAAACTTACCCTCTATAAACTAGAGTTGGCAAATGAGGCACTCAATAAAAAGTTCCAGATTGACATTTTGTCATGACATCTAAGATATCACACTGCATTTCCCTGCTTACCATCAGAACATGACGTAACTTAGTCCTTTCTATGTAAAATTATACTTAAAAATAAGTCAATGAAATTTATCTGAAGGTGTAACTGTTCTATAGTGGGGCTTCCCATTTTGCTAAACTGTGAGTTAGGGCATCAAAAACCTGTAAGTATGACTTCAGAAACAATACTTGACTACAGAATTCTAAACACAAGAAAATCCCACACATACTGACAGTCTATCATGTGCCATACATGTAAGTACTTATTCAATATTTGTTGATTCCATTTTATTCATTACTTGCCTTAAGTTGTGTAAAGTGTCTACAGAATGCTTGGTGAGTAAAATAATTCCTGTGTAAGAGCATCTGTATTGTATGTGTGTGTGTTCTTTTGTGTATATGTCCATAGAGCATATGTGTACATGTGCCAGTTCCTAGGCTGTCACATACTATTTACTAAGTACTTCAAGGGGACGTGAATCTCGGCTCTCCAATATGGGATGCAGGTGTCCCAAGTGGTGTCTTAACAGACACGCAGCACACCAAACACCCACCACGGATCACACAACTTAAGATGTCTAAGGTACAACAGCTTCTTGTGGAAATGAAATCTGAATTTCTGAATGTTTGGCCAAGATTCTTTATTATACTACTTCATATACCACAGAGACTAATTAGACAGGGGTCAGACAGTAAATATTTTAGGCTTTGCTTCATATGGTTTCTGTTGTAACTACTTAATCTCCATTGTCATAAAATGAAGGCAACCATAAAGAGACAATACTGTAATATGTAGACAAATGGGAATTGCTATTCTAATACAACTTTACCAAAACAGGTTGTGGCCATACTTTAATGACCCTTGATTCAGGTTAACTCAGCCAACATTTTTTGAGTACTTAATGGATGCCTGGATTTATAGAAGGTCCTTACGACTGAAAGATAAAATTATTATTTGCCTATATTAATTAAAGGTTTATTTTCATTTGAACAACTGCATAATTATCTTTATTATTTTACCTTCAAGCTTCAAAAAACCGTATTATTTTTTCCTACCACTTTGTCTCATGGTCCTATGATACTTAATTTCTATTTGAATGAAAGGAAGAAAATATTTCATCCCTTTTTTAATTGCTTATTGAACAGGTAGAAGGGTGGATAAACCTAACACACCTAAGATTACTACTGCTCTGTGAGGAAACTGGAAATCATTAAGGTGACATTTCCTCTAATTTGTCTCTAGATCCATCAATAAGTTGGATACTTGTGTCAATATCAGATCAGATGTGTTGTGCACTTACAATGTACAAGATAGCGTGTGAAGTGATTTACATGTTTCACCTCATTTATTCTTTATAAACCCCTGAGTCTGTAATATTTTCTCCATTTTACAGATAGGCAGAGAAGGGTTTCGAGAAGAGACAGAGTCACACAGCAGCTAAGGGGAGGGGCGGGGTGCAGATATTCCAGTTCCAGAGGTGACACGAGGGACACTTTCCCTATCAGAGCTTCTGCCTCAAACTCTTCTTTTGTTTAAAGACATTTTGGTTCAGGTATGAAAGGTGGAGATAAAGTCATGAAGTGGGAAATTAAACAGTTTTCCTTGAACACTGGTTTGGGATACAACAAAGTTGAGTAAACTGTGTAGAGATCCAAAGAGTCAATGGCAGAATCAGGAAGTCAATCCCTGTATTTTATAAGTGACAGGATGTAGAGGTTAGCTTGAATCTTACAGCACATAGACTTCTGTTTTACTTCTTTGCACCAGTGAATGATTTTGGAAGTCTGATTGTCTTTAACAAGTTCTTCTTAACAAAAGGATTTCACTGAACATTAGTGAAACATTTGCCACATGGTAAGTGTTCAATATTTATTAAGTGAATGAATAAATGAATACACATTTCCACGTCTGATCAGTGTATTTGACGGTTGGCTGACCTTACAAGCATTTCACGATGCTGATGCTGAGTTCTACAAATTTACCAGTACTAATTTTACAACTGAAACTATGTCAGTTTTTATCCATTATTTTAAGTGATGTCTTTCAGGTGAGAGAACACTAAATGTTTAGAGAATAAAATACAACATTTTGTGGCTTCAAGAGAAAATCTCACTGATGTCTGATCAAAACTAATGGGCTTTTGTCACCAAAGGAAACAATCAACAAAATGAAAAGGAAGCCCATAGAATAAGAGCAAATATGTCTTAAACATACATCTTACGGGGTTGACATACTGAATATATAAGAAACTCACACGACTCAATAGCAAAAAACCCATATATTACAATTAAAAAAACAGCAAAGGACCTGACTGGACATTTGTCTCACAAGAAGACAAAAATAAGTCAGCAGTTACATGAAAAGGTTTTCAGTGTCACTATCATCTAGGAAATGCAAATCAACACCTCAGTGAGTTATCACCTCACACCTGTTAGGATAGAAACAGTAAGTGTTGGTAAGGGGTGTAGAGAAAAGGGAGTCCATACACACTGCTAGGTAAATGTAGATTGGTACATGAACTATGGAAAACCACAGGGAAGCTCATCAAGAAATTTAAACTAGAACTACTGTATGCCCCTGCAATCCCTCCTCTGGGTACCTACCCGAAGGAAATGAAATCGCTGCTTAGTAAAGAAAGCTGCCTCTTACATTTACTTCAGCATTATTCACAACAGCCAAGGCATGGGAGCAACCAAAGTGTGTGCACTGTGGAATATTATTCAACCTTAAAAAAGAGAAATCTGCTTTTGCAACCATATGGATTAATCTAAAGGACATTATGCTCAGTGAAATAAGCCAGATACAGAAAGAAAACTATTGCATGATCTTAGTTTTAAAAAGCTGCAACAGTTTGAACATGATTTGGCTCATAAATTCATGTGTACTGAGATTCCTATACAGAGGTAAGACACCAAGGCCTTTTTTATTTTTTTTATTTTTATTTTTTTGACAGGCAGAGTGGACAGTGAGAGAGACAGAGAAAGGTCTTCCTTTTGCCGTTGGTTCACCCTCCAATGGCCGCCGCGGCCGGCGCACTGCGCTGATCCGAAGGCAGGAGCCAGGTACTTATCCTGGTCTCCCATGGGGTGCAGGGCCCAAGCACTTGGGCCATCCTCCACTGCACTCCCAGGCCTGGAAGAGGGGCCTGGAAGAGGGGCAACCGGGACGGAATCTGGTGCCCCGACTGGGACTAGAACCCGGTGTGCCGGCGCCGCAAGGCGGAGGATTAGCCTAGTGAGCCGCGGCGCCGGCACCAAGGCCTTTTAACAGGAAGTAGTCTTTTATTATTTATGCTGCTGTAAGGCCCAGGCAGAATTTTTTATCCAACAGCCTACGCCCAGAACAAAGAGGCATATCTCCTCATATATGTTTTTAGCTTCTTTGTTTCCCTTACATGGCTATATGCATACATTTGATTGGATATTCTAGTGTTACATGGCAACCACAGGAATTGATACAATACTGTGCATGCATATATAGTTACTGCTGATGGGTTTTCTTCCATACATTCTGAGCCATAGGGTATCTCTGTACTAGCAAGCAGAACCGGAAATGGTTACACATAAGCAGATAATAACTACAGTTGAAGCATTCATAGGCAAACAGATAATGACCACATTCCATTTCCAGGGCAAATTTCTTTTTTCTGCTTGACCTTGGGGCGGCCTCTACTACAGCTTTCATCATGTTAGTCAGAAACAAGTTTAATTAAAAGACAAAGGCCTCTATCACACAGACAGAGCTTAAACTCCAAAGTTTTAAATTAATGGTACTGGAGAAGGTGGAAACCTAATCCCACTATGGTGTTCACTAAGTAGGCCTAGTGGGAGGTTCTTTTTTTTATTATTTATTTATTTATTTTTTTGACAGGCAGAGTGCACAGTGAGAGAGAGAGACAGAGAGAAAGGTCTTCCTTTGCCGTTGGTTCACCTCCAATGGCCGCCACGGCCGGTGCGCTGCGGCTGGCGCACCGCGCCTATCCGAAGGCAGGAGCCAGGTGCTTATCCTGATCTCCCATGGGGTGCAGGGCCCAAGCACTTGGGCCATCCTCCACTGCACTCCCTGGCCACAGCAGAGAGCTGGCCTGGAAGAGGGGCAACCGGGACAGAATCCGGCGCCCCGACCGGGACTAGAACCCAGTGTGCTGGCACCACAAGGCGGAGGATAAGCCTACTGAGCCACGGCGCCGGCCTCTAGTGGGAGGTTCTTAGGTCACTGGAGGCATGCCTTCTGAAGGGAGTTCTCAAGAGGGGTGGCCATAAAAACCAAGTTGGGGCTAGCCACTCTCTCCCAACTTCCTGGCTTGCAATGTGACTTTTCTCCCATCCACGCTCTATGTTCTACCGCTGCCAGCCTCATGAGAAGCTCAGTCAACAAGGCCATGTGA
Source organism: Oryctolagus cuniculus (assembly GCF_051225735.1). Lineage (NCBI taxonomy): Eukaryota > Metazoa > Chordata > Mammalia > Lagomorpha > Leporidae > Oryctolagus > Oryctolagus cuniculus. The sequence goes on along the minus strand of NC_142873.1, from coordinate 7,984,419 downwards.
GTTGGTGGAGAGAAGCTATCTCTTTTCTCACATTCTGAAGCTCTGCCTTTCAAATAAACAAAGAAATATTTTTAAAAGATAAGCTAATTTTTGCTCAAAAGATTTTTTAAAATCCAAACATAGAAGAAGTATTTAAAAAGTTCATGGAAAATGAGTATCATGAAAAAACCATTCATGGATTTCAAAAACATTTTTTGCAAAAAAAGAGCTTGTATTTTAATTCAATTTTTCCATGAACCTTAAGAAAAAGATTTATTTATTTGTAAGGCAGAGTGACAGAGAAAGAAGGAGACACAGAGAGAGAAAAAGAGATATTCCACCCACTGGTTCACTCCCCAAATACTGTCAACAGCCAGGACAGGGCCAGGCCAAAGCCAGGAGCCAGGAACTCCACTCAGCTCTCCCACATGCAAGGCAAAGACCCAAATACTTGGGCCATATTCTGCTGCTTTCCTAGGTGTATTATCAGGGAGGTGGACTGGAAGAAAGTGGAGTAGCCAGGACTCCAATCAGCACTCTGACATGGCATGCTGGAGAAGCAAGCACCACCACACTGGCCCCCTCCATTAACTTTCCAAGAAGTCTTATATAAGAAAAAGTCAGGAGAAAACAGTTGCTTCAAACTATTGTAAAACGTGCTTTATTTGAATGTAAATGAGTTTAAATTACAGAACTTTTTTACAGTGTAACATTTTTTCTGCCTGAGGAATTCACACAACAATGGAACGTCCGCTTGTGGAATATAAAGATGAAACAGAAAAAGATTTGTTCTCAAGAAATTCATGGACTACAATTCTTTGATAGTGGAATCCATTTTTTTTTTAAATTTAAGTTCATGTCTCTAGTAGGAGGCATATTTATTTACAAATAATATAAATACAGGCTCCAAGTCTACATAATAAATATTCTTGAGATACATTTTTACTTATTTTGAGTAAAAACAAAAGGAATAAAAGCTCTACTGTTTTCTTCCCATCTACAATTCCTTACTCTGGGATGGACCTACTTTGGAGAAAACAAATATGGGGCACATTTTAGGAGATATCCTATTAGGGGATATCTCCTAAAATGATGATAGCACTCTTTCTTTCAGAACCAAAGTATGCGCTGAAGTTATTCCAAAAACAATTACCACAAGTTATTACAAAACAATTACAATTACTCTCAGTTGCTACTACAAATGGAAACAGATTTGTTATCTCTTGCCATATCAATTCAATACTGTTATTTTAAGATAGGCAGGCAGTCTACCTCTTGATCTCCCATTCTCTGAAGCAGTTAAATGTGCTGGGCTTACTTTCTGGATATAGATATACTGAAAAGGTCATTTTTTTAATTTTATTTTTTGTATTTTTTGACAGGCAGAGTGGACAGTGAGAGAGACAGAGAGAAAGGTCTGCCTTTGCTGTTGGTTCACCCTCCAATGGCACCGCGCTGATCCGATGGCAGGAGCCAGGTGCTTCTCCTGGTCTCCCATGGGGTGCAGGGCCCAAGCACTTGGGCCATCCTCTACTGCACTCCCGGGCCACAGCAGAGAGCTGGCCTGGAAGAGGGGCAACCGGGACAGAATCTGGCACCCTGACCGGTACTAGAACCTGGTGTGCCGGCGCCGCAAGGCGGAGGATTAGCCTAGTGAGCCGCGGCGCTGGCCTGAAAAGGTCATTTTAAAACACTTTACTTACTGATGGATGCCTTAAGTACTGTTAACTCTTGTCAGATTTTGCTATGTATTCAGGTTTCAGAGGGCAAAGTATCATTTAAGATCTTTCTCACTGAGTCAAACTAAGATGAACCCTAGGCAACAGTACAATTTAAAAATAAATACTTAAAATAATATATTACATTAATATATTAGTAATGTGTATATATATATATATATATATATGTACAACTTTTACGGAAAGAATGAAAGAAGGACTTTCCAGTGTGGGTCCCTCTCCAATTGTCCCCTGAAAGTTCACTTCCTATACTTTCTTATTGTTTATCCCTAGTCTAGCGCAGAATGTCGTTCCTTAATCCACTATCTTGGAATCTTCTCAAGCTAATGGATTCCTGAGTGACACAATTCAATCCACAATAGCCAGATTCTCCCTCCCCCACCCAGGCTTTCTTTAGGGAATCTACTGCCTCTGTTTTCTAACCTGAAATGAATTACTGGTCACCCACATAGATCCTCACCTGTGAGTTTCTTGGTGCTTCCTTACTTGTTTGGGGGAGCTGGATAGGTGGGGGAAAGCACTCTATTCTGGACTAGCAACTAACATGGAACTTGATCTGTCAACCCTCCTTCCCCTGCTTGCAGAGAGCTTGAGGCAATAGACAGAGGCCACTTCTTAGTAAGCACTGAAGTGGCATCTACCCCCAGTTATTTCCCTCTTTAAAATGTGAGAATACCTAGTTCACTTTATAACATGGAGGGTGAGAGAAATGTCCTACTTTACATTCTTTTTCTGGAAGGGAGGGAAGGGGAAACATTGTGGCAGTCTGTGCCTACATGAAGAAATTGGAAAAGGCATCAAATAAATGAGCTATCAATGCATTTCAAGAATCTAGAAAACAACAACAAAACAAACCCAAAACTAGTAGGAGAAATGGAATAATTAAAACTAGAGAAGAAATAAACAAAACTAAAACAAAAAAAATACAAAAAATTTCCAGTGAAATGAAGAGCTGGTTTTTTGATAAAATAAACAAAATTGATACACCACTGGTGCAACTAACCAGGAAAAAAAAAAGGAAGACCCAAATCAATAAGAGATGAAAGAGGAAATGCAACAACAGATACTGATGTGGGCTCTTCCCATGTATCCAAAAATAATTCTGAATACTGGCTTAAATAGACCAGATAACATGTTAAGTTTTTAAGGATTTTATTCAGTGAGAGGAATACACAGGAGAGTGAGGACTTTATTTAGGGGAGAAAGAGAAGTCTAGAAGCTAAGTTGGATCCATGCCAAGCAGAGAGCAGGCTAGAAGCCACGCGCAGCAAGCATGCAGGCACGGAGCAGGCAGCCAAAGCCATGTGCCCTGAAGGCATGGGCAACAAGGGCAACAAAGGGTGGGGCCCACCAGGCTCCAGGCCTTTTATTCACTCCCAAAGGGGAGTGGTTATGTAGTCTGATTGGCAGGTGGGCATACTGGTGGGGTCAGATAGGGGCATGAGTTCACACAGGGGCATGGTTGAGGCATGGTCTCCAGCTTACCGATCTAATAGATTTTATTCTACCTGCCTGCCTATATCAATACCACAGAAATAATAGGACTCATCAGAAATTACTACAAAGGGCAGTATGCCAACAAATCAGGAAACCTAGAAGAAATGGATAGATTCCTAGTTACATGCATTCTACCAAAATTGAGTCATGAAGACAGAAACCCTAAATAGACCAATAACCAAGGCAGAAAATGAATCAGTAATAAAGACCTTCCCAAAAAAGAAAAGCCCAGGACCAGATGTCTTCACTGCTGAATTCTACCAAACATTTAAAGAAAAACTAACTCCAATTCTTCCCAAGCTATTCAAAACAATTGAAAGGGAGGCAATCCTCCCAAACTCCTTCTATAAAGCCAGTATCACCTTATTTCCTAATCCAGAAAAAGATACAACAGAGAAAAATAACTACAGACCAATATTCCTGATGAACATAGATGCAAAAATACTCAACAAAATATTAGCCAGTAAAATACAACACTCTGACCAAGTGGGATTTATCCCTGTTACGCAGGGATAGTTCAACATTTACAAATCAATAAATGTGATACATCACATTAACAAATTGAAAAACAAAAACCATATGGTTATCTCAATGGAAATGCAGAGAAAGCAGCTGATAAACTACAATATCCTGTCATGATGAAAACCTTAAGCAAATTGGGTATAGAACATTCCTCAACACAATCAAGGCAATTCATGACAAATTCACAGCCAGCATTCTACTGAATGGGGGAAAGCTGGAAGCACTCCCTCTAAGATCTGGAACAGACAAGGATGCCCACTCTCAACATTGCTATTTAGTACAGTCCTGGAAGTTTTAGCCAGAGCCATTAGGCAAGAGAAAGAAACTAAAGGGATACAAATTGGAAAGGATGAAATCAAACTACCCCTATTTGCAGACAACATGATTCTATATGAAAGGGATCCAAAAGACTCCACTGAGAGACTATTGGAACTCATAAAAGAGCTTGGTAAAGTGGCAGTATATAAAATCAACACAGAAAAATCAATAGCCTTCATATACATAGACAATGTCATGGCTAAGAAAGACAATTTAAAAAACATTTATTTATTTATTTATTTATTTAACAGAGTTACATAGAGAGAGAGAGAGGGAGGGAGGGAGGGAAGGAGGGAGGCAGAGAGAGGTCTTCCATACAGTGGTTCACTCCCCAATTGGCCACAATGGCCAGAGATGAGCCAATCTGAAGCCAGGAGCCAGGAGCTTCTTCCAGGTCTCCCATACGAGTGCAGGTACCCAAGGACTTGGGCCATCTTCTACTGCTTTCCCAGCCATAGCAGAGAGCTAGCTCAGAAGTGGAGTAGCCAAGACTCGAACTGGTGCCCATATGGGATGCTGGCACTGCAGGCAGTGGCTTTACCTACTACGCCACAGTGCCAGACCCAAAGAAGGATTATTAAGATCAGTCCCATTCACAACAGCTCCAAAAAGAATTAAATACTTTGGAATATATTTAACCAAGGATGGATGTCAAGGAGCTCCACAATGAAAATTGTAAAACAGTAAATAAAGAAATAGAAGAGGGCCGGCGCCGCGGCTCACTAGGCTAATCCTCCGCCTAGTGGTGCCGGCACACCGGGTTCTAGTCCCGGTCAGGGCGCTGGATTCTGTCCCGGTTGCCCCTCTTCCAGGCCAGCCCTCTGCTGTGGCCAGGAATGCAGTGGAGGATGGCCCAAGTGCTTGGGCCCTGCACCCCATGGGAGACCAGGAAAAGCACCTGGCTCCTGCCATCGGATCAGCGCGGTGCGCCGGCCATTGGAGGGTGAACCAACGGCAAAGGAAGACCTTTCTCTCTGTCTCTCTCTCTCTCACTGTCCACTCTGCCTGTCAAAAAAAAAAAAAAAAAAAAGAAATTAAAAAATGGAAAAATCTTCCATGTTCATAGATTGGAAGAATCAACATCAACAAGATATCCGTACTGCCAAAAGCAATTTACAGATTCAATGCAATCCCAAACAAAATACCAATGACATTCTTTGCAGATCTAGATTTAAAAAAATGATGCTAAAATTCATATGGAAACCCAAGAAACTCCAAATAGCTAAAGTAATCTTATACAACAAAAACAAAGCTGGAGGCATCACAATACCAGATTCCAAGACATACTACAGGGCAGTTATAATCAAAACAGCCTGGTACTGGCACAAAATCAGACGGACGAACAATGGAACAGAATAGAAACTCCAGAAATCAATTCATGCATCTATATCCAACTTATCTTTGACAAAAGATCTAAAACCAATGACTGGAGCAAGGACAGTCTCTAACAAATGGTGCTGGGAACACTGGGTCTCCATATGCAGAAGTATGAAACTAGACCACTACTTTACTAACCTTACACAAAAATCTACTCAAAATGGACCAAAGACCTAAATCTATGACCTGATATCATTGAATTATTAGAGACCACTGGGGAAACTCTGCAATATATTGGCATAGGCAAAACTTCTTGGAAAAGACCCAGAGGCACAGGTAACCAAAGCCAAAATTGACAAATGGGATTACATCAAGCTGAGAAGCTCCTGCACTGCAGAAAAACACCAGCAAAGTGAAGAAGCAACTGAGAGAATGTGAGACATTATTTGCAAGCTGCACAACTGATAACGGATTAACATCCAGGATCTGAAAAGAGCTCAAGAAATTCAACAACAACAATAGAAACAATCCAGTGAAGAAGTGGGCAAAGGACTTGAACAGGCATTTTTCAAGACAGGAAATTCAAATGGCTAGCAGACTCTCAAGAAAATGCTCAGGATCACTAGCCATCAGGAAAATGCAGATCAAAATGACAATGAGGTTTCACCTCACTCCAGTGAGAAAGGCTCAGATACAGCAATCAACAAACAACAATGTTGGTGAGGGTGTGGGGAAATGGGTGCCCTGGTCCACTGTTGGTGGGAATGTAAACTGGCCCAGCCACTGTGGAAGACGGTGTGGAGATACCTCAGAGATCTGAATACAGACCTCCATATGACCCAGCCATCCCACTTCTAGAATTTTATCCAAACTAAAAGAAATCAGCACATGAAAGAGTTATCTGTACCCCCATTCTCACTGCAGCACAACTCACAATAGCTAAGATATGGAATCAAACCAGATGTCCATCAACTGCTGACTGGATAAGAAATTATGGTATATAGAGACTATGGAGTATTACTCAGATGCAAAAATGAATGAAATCTGTCTTTTCCAACAAGATGGACACAACTGGAAACGTCATACTTAGTGAAATAAGCCAGTCCCCAAAAGACAGATATCATCTATTTCCCCTGATCCAAGGTAACTAAGAGAGTACCTGAAATGTAATGTATTAGAGTGAAAGAGACATTTTGAGATTCACTGATTGTTTATAGCCATTGTCTCTTTTGAGGAAGAGTTTTTTCTTTCCCACATCATACTATCTGTTGAACTCTTTTACTTAGAGTAGAGTTCACTATACTATCTTTAAGTATATGAAAATAGATATTTGTAAAAATTAAGAGTGGGAATGTGAGAGGGAAGCAGAAGAAGGGTTGGAGTGTGGGCAGGAGGGGTGGTGGAGGGGGAAGTGTCACTGCGTTCCTAAATCTGTATATATAAAATACATGAAATTTGTATAACTTAAATAAATTTTTTAAAAAAGAATCCATATGTTTAAGGGCTAATCCCCTCTACTTCAGGTTGTGATTGTAGTTGGAAATAGGGCCATTGCTGATGTAATGAGGAGGAGATCACTGGAGTGGACACCAACCCAACGTGACTGGCATACTTGCAACACAGAATCTGCACACAGACGCACATCCAGGACAACTCCAAGAGAAGATGTATGCAGAGATTGAGCTGGTGCCTCCACAAGTCACAGGAATCAAAGGCTGCCAGCAAACCCCTGGAAGCCAGGTGAGAAACATGTACAACTGTACAACTGAATCACCCTCACAGTCCTCAAGAAATTCTTCATCTCAGGCTTATGGCCTCCAGGACTGAAGTCACCCACTGTGTGGTTCTTCATTACAACAATGCTGGGAAAACAATACGCTGACCAAGACACGGCTGTGGAGCAGTGTAGCCTTGCTGTCTGGAAGACCCAAGATACAAAGAAAAGATTTAATATAGTCCTATGAATTAAGAAGACACCATGGCCGGTGCTGCGGCTCACTAAGCTAATCCTCCGCCTTGCGGCGCCGGCACACCGGGTTCTAGTCCTGGTCGGGGTGCCGGATTCTGTCCTGGTTGCCCCTCTTCCAGGCCAGCTCTCTGCTGTGGCCAGGGAGTGCAGTGGAGGATGGCCCAGGTGCTTGGGCCCTGCACCCCATGGGAGACCAGGAAAAGCACCTGGCTCCTGGCTCCTGCCATTGGATCAGCGCGGTGCGCTGGCCGCAGCGCGCTGGCCGCGGTGGCCATTGGAGGGTGAACCAACGGCAAAGGAAGACCTTTCTCTCTGTCTCTCTCTCTCACTGTCCACTCTGCCTGTCAAAAACAAACAAACAAACAAACAAAACAAAAAACAAAAAACAAACAAAAAAAAAACCAAAAGGGCTGGTGCTGTAGTGGCAACAGCATCTACTATAGAAGCCAGTTTGAGTCCTGGCTGCTCCACTTCCAATCCAGCTCCCTGCTAACATGCCTGGGAGAGCAGTGGAAAATGGCCCAAGTACTTGGGTCCCTGCATGCACATGGGAGACATAGAAGCTCCTCACTCCTGGCTTTGGATTGGTATAGCTCTGGCTGTTGTGGCCATTTGGGGAGTGAACTAGTGGATGGAAGATCTGTCTGTCTCTCTGTCTGCAGCTCTGCCTCTCAAATAGGTAAATCTCTTTAAAAAAAAATACCCCCAAAAAGATAATAATACCCTCAATAAGGGAATGAACCCCAACCCCAACTCCTTGTTTGGTATAATCAAAAGAAGTAAAAAATATTGTAGTCAAAAAAATAAACTACAGCAAATATCAAAGATATTAGTAATATAACATTGACATGGTAAAAGTCCCAAGGGAATATATAAAATGTGTCCTTTATATAAAGCTAAAAATAACTAATATTTATAAATGGGTGCCAATGCTAAATATCTCCCAAATAATCTAATACATAGTATAATTCCAACTGAAATGTCAGCATATACTTTTCCTTTTTTGGGGGGGAGGCTGGGATAGGGAGGGACTTGATACTATAGTTCATCTGAAAAAATTGATTAATGAATAAAAAGACAAACATTATGAAAGGAAGAAATAATTAGAAAAAATTTGCTAGTATCAGTGAGAGCAACACATTAAAGTCTATAGATGTTAAAACACTATCATACTGATATAGGACCATATTAAACATCCACTGAATAGAAAAAGATCTTTAAATGATAATAAACAATCTTCCAAATCAGTGTGGAAAGAATAGACCATTTAATAAAAGAAATGTTGAGACAACTGGCTATATAGCTGAAAGAAATCTCATTTCATATAACCAAAAATAAATTCCTGATAAATTTAAATTGAGGAAGGCCTTTTTTAAGAATGACACAGAAGTCAGAAATTACAATGGAAAAGGGAGACAGATGGAACAATATAAAAATTAAACACCTTAAACAGAAAAGGCAACATGAACAGGCCTGCAAGGCTATTGAATAGCACCCATCAAAACTCTCTCTTGATTCTATTTCTACGGCTCAACCCTGGAGAAACACAAGCACAAGCAAACGGAAAGATATATATATACACCAAAAGGTTTAATACAAAGTTAGTAAATGCAAAAAATAAAAACACTGTAACTGTCCTAATGTAGGAAAAAGATAAGTCTATGATGGAATAATATGCGGCCTTTAAAGGATCTACAGGTGTAAGTCTAACTAAATGAAAAATGTCTTGGGTATATTCTTTATTTTTATTGTGCAACATGGCATCCTATAGAAAATAATATATAGATACAGAGTGTAATGAATCATAATACCCACACAGCATGAATTAGAATACTGTTTGCATAACAAGTAAGTCTCCCAATACTACATTCTAAACCAAATTCCCTCTATCCTTTAGATAACGACTATATTGATAGATGTAGTAAACATTCCTTGCTTTTATTTATAAAATGGAAAATTAACACTATCTTTTGTTTCCACTTTTTCAAGAAGTTTTTGCAGTTCCCTTGTATAAAATATATATGTTAGTTTCATTTCTTTTACTTAATAATACATTTTTAAGATTTACTAACGTTCTGTGCTGCCACCCTTTGTCCATTTTCATGCTATGACACTATACAACTATCTAATTTAAAATTTTTATTTGAAAGGGTGGGGGGCTTGAGAGAGAGAGATAGCCCGAAACCACTGAGACTGGGCCAGACCAAAGCCAGAAACTGAGAACTCAATTCAGGTCTCCCACAAGAGTGGCAGGAACCCAATCAATTATTTGAGCCATCAGTGCTGCTTCCCATGGTTTGCATTAACAAGAAGCTGGAATCAGGAAACAGGTAGGTATTGAGCCCTGGCCCCTAGTAGGGAGCTGGATCAGAAATCGAGCAGCTGGGACATGAACTGGTGCCCATATGGGATGCCAGTGGCATAGGCAGCAGCTTTACCCACTACTCCACAATGAAGGCCCTGTTTGCACATTTTTTAAAGATTTAGTCCTAGGTATTTGTTACTGTAATTAATTTTCTTTTTAAAAATTTCATTTTCAGTTTGTTGATGTGTAGAAATATAATTGACTTTTGTTTATGAATCTTATATCTAGCAACACTGCTAAACTCAGTATCTGTGAAGATTTTACTGAGTTTTTCCTAAACAACCAATCATATCATCTATAAATTATGAAAATATTCTTTTTGATTCAGGGGGCCAAGGACCTGGACCATCTTCTACTGCTTTCCCAGGCCATAGGAGAGAGCTGGACAGGAAGTGGAACAGCCAGGACTCGAACCGGTGCCCATATGGAATGCAGGCACTGCAGGTGGCGACTTTACCCATTATGCCACAGCATTGGCCCCAGATGAATTTCATTAATCTCTGTTCTTATCCTTATTTTCTTTCTTCTATGTTCCTTACTATGGTGCTATTTTTCTACATGTTAAATGAAGATTCTAAAATATTAATTTTCAATCCTGTCTTTTTAAATACATGCATTCAAGACTAAAAATTCTCTTTAACTTCTACTCTAGCCAAATGACACACATTTGACATATATTTTCATTAGCATTCAGTTGAAAATATACTCTGATTTCCAATATGATTTCTTTGTGGATCCCTGGGTTGTTCAGAAGTGTCCTTTTTTTTTTTTTTTTTTTTTTTTTTTTTTTTTTTTTTTTTTTTGACAGGCAGAGTGGACAGTGAGAGAGAGAGACAGAGAGAAAGGTCTTCCTTTGCCGTTGGTTCACCCTCCAATGGCCGCCGCGGCCAGCGCGATGTGGCCGGCACACCGCGCTGATCCGATGGCAGGAGCCAGGAGCCAGGTGCTTCTCCTGGTCTCCCATGGGGTGCAGGGCCCAAGCACCTGGGCCATCCTCCACTGCACTCCCGGGCCACAGCAGAGGGCTGGCCTGGAAGAGGGGCAACCGGGACAGAATCCGGCGCCCCGACCGGGACTAGAACCCAGTGTGCCGGCGCCGCTAGGCGGACGATTAGCCTAGTGAGCCGCGGCGCCGGCCTTAGAAGTGTCTCTTTGATTAAGCCTGTTGCAGTGAGGACCTGCACCAGATGAAGTCAGAGGCCACCATTCCTAGGCCAGTGTTCACGGACACACCAGTAGATCTGCCCAGCATCTGGTGGACACCTGTTCCCAGACAGGTAGGACTGTATCACTGGGCAGCCATTCTCTGCTAGCACTGCTGATGCTGTGTAGGGCCTGGTAACAGTGAGGCTCGGGTATGACCCACATTAGTATTAGTCTGGGTGGCCAAGAGACTGCCTCTACCACCTCTTCTCCAACCTCAGATAGCAAGGAGCAAGATTTCAAAATAATGGAATGGGGGGGAAAGTGAACCCAAGGTTTTGGCTTGAAGTTTAGTGCCAGTCCCAGTATGGTGAGATCCAGCACCAGAAAGAAACCAGGGGTCCCTGTGCACAGGCTAGTGCTCACAGACACTCTTAAGCCCTGTCCTGGCATCAGACGTAGAACTGTGCCCAGCTAGGATAGACAAGTGTTTCATTCAGCATCACCCCCAACTTCTCATGTGCTTAATATACATCCACAAGACAGTGTAGGGCCCTGAAGCTTTCCAGACTAGAAACAACCCAGTTTGTTCTCAGCCTCAGCAGCCAAACGACTATCTTCAACACCCCTCCCCAAACTACGTACATACAGCAAGAACAAGATCTTAGTCACTGGGCAGTAGAGTACCAAAGAGAGCATGGGATTATGTGTTGGATCTGGTACCATCACTGGAGCAATACTAATGGACCCTGTCTCCAGGCTAGTGCCTGTGAACAGAGTGTTGCGACATTCCCTAGTTCAAAATGAAGACTGAAGGTAGTACCCCACTGAACTGGACTCCTATCCTGGCCAGCATGATCTGTGGCTTTGCGGTGCCTGTAGGCTACAGGTGCACATCAGCATCAGACAGCCCACATTATTGCTTTAGTAAAATATTCCCCCAAAAAAGGAGACCAAAAAATGCCTGAGAATTCATTTTTAAAAATTTAATAATCCAGGGGCTGGCGCTGTGGTGCAGTGGGTTAACGCCCTGGCTTGAAGCGCCGGCATCCGATATGGGCGCTGGTTTGAGTCCTGGCTACTCCAGTTGCAATCCAGATCCCTGATAATGCTCCTGAGAAAACAGTGGAAGATGGCCCAAGTCCTTGGGTCCCTGCACCCAATCAAGCTCCTGGATCCTGGCACTGGTCTGGCCCAACCCTGGTTGTTGCAAACATCTACGGAGTAAATCAGCGGATGGAAGATCTCTATCTGCCTCTCCCTCTATCTCTTTCTTTAACTCTGCCTTTCAAATAAATAAAATCAATCTTTTTTAAAAATAAAAAATCCATTTTACCTATTTGAAAGGCAGATAGATAGAGAGAGAGAGAGAGAGAGAGAGAGAGAGAGAGAGAGAGGATGGATCCACTGGTTCACTCTCAAATGCTTGCGACAGGCAGGGCTAGGCCTGTTCAAAGCCAGAAACCAAGAAGTGGATTTGGGTCTGCCATTTGGGTAGCAGGGACTCAATAACTTGAAGCAGCATCTGCTGCCTTCCAGTAGGAAGCTGAAAGCAGAACTGGGTCTTGAATCTAGGTATTTATATACAGGAAGCAGGCATCCCAAGTGGTGGATTAACAGCTATGCTAAATGTTTCCACCCCCCTAATCCCTTAAAAATTTCAGAAGAATGATTAAAAGAATGCTCAATGGGATGCAAGATAATATAGACAGACATTTGAATGAAAGCAGGAAAATGATGCATGATATGAATGAAAAATTTGAAAAAAGAGAGAGATCTTGAAAAAGAACCAAACAGAAATCTTGGAAATGAAGAATTCAGTTAAGATAAATTAAAAAAAAAAATTGCAGTTTAGAGGCAGGCACTGTAGCACCACAGGTTAATGCCCTGGTCTGAGCGCCAGCATCCCATATGGGCGCCGGTTCGAGACCCGGCTGCTTCACTTCTGATCCAGCCTTGTGCTGTGGCTTGGGAAAGCAGTGGAAAATGGCCCAGGTCCTTGCGCCCCTGCACCCACATGGGAGACCTGGAAGAAGCTCCTGGCTCCAGCTTCGGATCAGCACAAGTCTGGCGGTTGCAGCCATCTGGGGAGTGAACCATCGGATGGAAGACCTCTCTCTGCCTTTCCTCTCTCTGTGTAACTCTCACTTTCAAATAAATAAATAAATCTTAAAAAAATGATTTAAAAAAATTACAGTTGAAAACATCAACCACAGACTACACCAAGCAGAGGAAAGAATATTTGAACTTAAAGAAAGGCCTTTGGAAATATTTGCTAGGGAAAAAAAAGAAAAGAAAAAAGAAGACAGCCATTGACACTTTTGGAACATCATTAAAAGAACAAATATTCAGTGCCAGCAGTGCCTGCAGTGCCAGCATCCCATGTGGGTGCTGGTTTTAGTCCTAACTGCTCCACTGTGGGAGACCTGGAAGAACTCCTGGCTCCTGGGTTTGGATCAGCTCTGGCCGTTGTGGCCATCTGGGGAGTGAACAAGTAGATGGAAGACTCACTCACTCTCTCTCTCTCTCTGCCTGTCTGTCTGTCTGTAACTCTGTCTTTCAGATAAAGTAAATAAATCTTTAAAACAAAATACACATACTGAGGATTCCTGAGAGTGAATACTGAAGTAGAGAAATAGAACATTTATTTATGAAATAATAGCTTAAAATTTATCCCATCATGATATTTATCCAAGTACAGGAAAATCACAGGATTACAAATAGAAATGAGTAGATTAGATTCTCACCGTGACCTCTTATATGCACACTCTCAAAAGTACAAAGAAAGAATTCTAAAATTTATAAGAGAAAATTATACATCACACTTAAGGGGACCTCCATTAGACTAACAGATTTCTTAGCAGTAACCTTATACCACAGGACGGAATGAAAGAAAAAACTGCCAATCAAGAACACTATACCGAAAACAAGATCAAGAATGCTACATATAAAGGCAAAAGGAAGATAATAAACATTATGAAAACACATGAAAGCATAAGACTCACTCAAGAAGGTCAAATGATATTAGAAATGATCGAAGAATTTTTTAATGACAGGATGAAATTATTACTTATCAATAATAAACATGACTATAAGTGGACTAAATTTCCCAATAAAAAAACACAGACTGGTTTTATAGATGAAAAAATAAGACCCCGAGCCGGCGCCGTGGCTCAATAGGCTAATCCTCCACCTTGCGGCGCCGGCACACCGGGTTCTAGTCCCGGTCGGGGCGCCGGATTCTGTCCCAGTTGCCCCTCTTCCAGGCCAGCTCTCTGCTATGGCCAGGGAGTGCAGTGGAGGATGGCCCAGGTGCTTGGGCCCTGCACCCCATGGGAGACCAGGAAAAGCACCTGGCTCCTGGCTCCTGCCAGGATCAGCGCAGTGCGCCGGCTGCAGCGGCGGCCATTGGAGGGTGAACCAACGGCAAAAGGAAGACCTTTCTCTCTCTGTCTCTCTCTCTGTCCACTCTGCCTGTCAAAAAAAAAAAAAAAAAGAAAAAAGAAAAAATAAGACCCCAAAAATGCCACCTCAAGAAATTCACTTTACCAGTAAAGATATACACAGATTGAAAGCTGAAAAGATGTTGTTATTGTATAGATAACAAAAGTGAGCAGGAAAAGCTATACTACAGCAGAGAAAATAGACTTCAAGATGAAAACTGTAAAAAAGAGATAGTCACTATATAATGATCAAAGGATCAATTCAAAAAGAAGATATGACAATTGTACATGCACTTAAAGTCAGATCACCCAACTTTATAAAACAACCTTTAGATCCAAATGGAGAGATAAGTTCCTGAATATAATAATAGTGGGGTGCTTCAAAACCCCACTTTCATCAATGGACAGATCATAACAACAACAACAAAAATAAACAAAGAAACAGCAGAGTTAAGCTGCACAACAGACCGAATAGAGCTGACAGACAATTACAGAACATTCCATCCTACAGCTGTAGAACAGCACAAAGAATATTCTCTAGCAGACCATATATTAAGCCACAAAACAAGTCTCAACAAAATAAAAATAAAGAATCATATTATTTTCTGACCATCATGATATAAAACTAGAAATCAGTAACAAAAGAAACTTTGGAAATTACACAAACACATAGACGAATCAGTATACTCTTGAATAAACAATGGGTCACTGAAAATATCAAACAGGAAATAAAAAATTTCCTTGAAACTAATGAAAACAGAAGCACAATATACCAAACATATGGAATAAAAATATAGCAGTACTAAGAGGAAAGTTTATAAGCACACACACATATATACATATACACACACACACACACACACATATAGATATCAACCTAACCATGCATTAAATAAGAAAAAAAAAAAACAAACCTGAAGCTAGTATAAGGGAAGAAACAATAAAGATCAGAGCAGAAATAAATGAAATAAAACAAAAAATACAAAAGATCAATAACTGAAGAGTTGGTTTTTGAAAAGAAAGACAAAATTGATAAACTTTTAGACTACTAGTATTAAAATAAATAAAATCAATATCAAAATGGAGATTTTAAAACTAATAATACCCTCATTTGAAGGAAGAAGATGAATAAAAATAGGATTAAAGTGAAAAAAAAAATACCACAGGAATACAAAGGATCACCAGAGACCACCATGAACAACTATATGCCAATAAATTAGAACATCTAAAAGAAATGGATTTTTAGATACATATAACTTCCTAAAATCAGACTAAGAAAATATAGAACACTTGAACAGACACATGACAAGTAATAAAATCAAATCAGTTATCAAAAGTCTCCCAAGAAAGAAAACCTCAGGGGCTCAGCTTGGTGGCACAATACGTTCCTGTTGCTTGCAATGCCTGTACCCTATATTGGAGTGCTAGATAAAGTCCTGGCTACTCCATGTCCAGCCCAGTTTCCTGTTAATGAACCTGGAAAAGGCAGTGGAAGATGACTCAAGTACCTCCTGGCTTCTCCCTTCAGCCTGGTCCAGAACAGGCTGTTGTGGCCATTCTGGTAGTGAACCAATGGATGGGAAATTGATCCACCCCCCTTCTCCCCCAGCCTCCCTCACTCCCTCTTTCTGATGCCATACCTTCCAAATAAATACAAGAAGGAGAAGGAGGAGCAAATAAAACCCCAGGATTTGATGGCTTCACTGCTGAATTCTACCAAACTTTTAAGGAAGAGCTAACACCAGTTCTTCTCAAAGTACTCCAAAAAGCTGAAAGGGAAGGAACTGTTCCAAACTAATCCCATGAGGCCAACATTACACTAATTCTAAAACCAGGCAAGGATACAATAAATGAAAACTAAAGACCAATCTCCTGATGAAGATAATGCAAAAATCATCACCAAAAATCCTAGCAAATTCAATCTAACAACAAATCAAAAGCATCATTTATGAAAATCCAGTAGGATTTATCCAAGGGATACAGAGATGGTTCAACATACACAATCAACAAATATAATACCTCACATTAACAGAATGAAAGATAAAAATTGTATGGTACTCTCAATATATGCAGAAAAGCAGTTTGATAAAGTTTAACATCAGTTCATCATACAAATGTTGACCAAATTAGATACAGAAGTAATGCACCTCAAAATAATAAAAGCTGTCTATGACAAACTCATAGTCAACATCATATTGAATAGGGTAAAGCTGTCACTAAGAACTAGTATGAGACAAAAACATCCACACTTGCCATGCCTATTCAGTATTATACTGTGGGTTTTAGCCAGAGCAATTAGACAACAGGAAGAAAAAAAAAGCAAACCAATAGAAAAGGAGGAAATCAATGACCCCTGTCTGCATACACATCAGTGTACGTGCAGAGAAATCCAAAGATTATACCAAGAAACTATTTGAACTCATAAATTCAGTAAAGTTGCAGGAAATAATAATGAACTCATCAAGAAACCTGGGTGTGACACCTTAGGCACACCCTTAAGCCTGGAGAAATGAACAGAGCTCTCTGGCCACACCCACTATAAACCTCTAGGCATCCACTGAAAGCAAACATTCCACTTATCTACAGAGTCATAGTACAAAGATAAAAGCTGCCATAGGAAAAAAAAAAATCAAGAAGTATCTCCAAAAATGCCACACAACAAATGCACTAATTCAAAAAACAAGCATAAGGAAGACAACATGACACCCCCAAAAGAATGGAACACTTCAATACTAGATTGTGAAGATGATTAGATAGAAGAAATGCAAGAAATGGAATTCAAAAAACTGATCATAAGATTACAGAAAAGTAACCAGAAGCAAATGCATGAACTAGTGAAATCTGTTCAGGACATGAAAAAAATATCTCCCATGAAATTGAGTCTTAAAGAGCAATGAAAATGAAATGAAGAATTCAATACAGCAAACAAAAAATGCAGTGGAGAGCCTTAACAACAGAATCAGTGAAGCAGAAGAAAGAATATCATACTTAAAAGACAAAGCACAGGAAAGTATACAATCAAGCCAAAGACAAGAAGAGGAAATTAGAAAACTAAAAAACACTATTGGGAATCTATAGGGCATTATAAAAAAATCCAATATATGGGTTCTAGGAGTTTCTGAAGGCATGCAAAGAGAGAAAGGATCAGAAGGCCTCTTTAGTGAAATAATAACAGAAAACTTCCCTAGTTTAGAGAAAGAAAGGAAATCCAAGTACAGTTAAGCATACATAACTCCTAATAGACATGATGAGGGAAGATCCTCACCATGACACATTTAGAGACGATTCTAAAATGTGCACAGAAAAATGCCAGACTACTTTCAGAGAATCTCCAATTAGACTCACACCGGACTTGTCACCAGAAACCCTACAGGCTAGGTAGGAGAGAATGGTGAAATATAGTCCAAATCTTAAGAGAAAAGAACTGTCATCCCAGAATATTATACCCTGCAAAGCTCTCATTTGTGAATGAAGGTGAAATAAAGACCTTCCAGAAATAAAAGAAATTGTCACCACCCATCCAGCCCTACAAAAGATGCTTAAGGATGTATTGCACACAGAATCACAGAAACATGGTCATCCCTATGAAAGAAGGTAAAGGAAAAAAATCTCTCAGTAAAAGTTCAAAGAAAATTCAAAGTAAAAATAGGAATATTTTTGAAAAAATAGAAGGGCAGTTACTTAGCAGTAGTCACCTTGGATGTAAACGGCCTCAATTCCACAGTTAAAAGACACAGACTGGATGAATGGATTGAAAAACAAAACCCATCTATTTGCTGCCTACAAGAAACACATCTCACCAACAAAGATACAAACAGACTGAACATGAAGGAATGGAAAAAGATATTCCATGCTAACAGAAACAAAGAGCTGTATAATCATCCTAATATCAGACATCAGAGATGTTAACAGATGTTAACACAAAAACTCTTAAAAAAGACACAAAGAAGGGAACTATGTAATGATTAAGGGACATTTACAGGATGATGTGACTATAATAAACAAATATGCATCTAATAACAGGGCACCTGGCTATTTAAAAGAAATGTTATTGGAACTAAAAGGAGGCATACACTGTAACACGAGTAATGGGGGACTTCAATATTCCACTTTCCACAGCAGTCAGATCAACCAGACAGAAATCAGCAAGGAAAAAACAGAGTTAATTGAAACTATAGACCAAATGGACTTAACATATCCACAGAATTTTTCATCTAACAGTTGCAGAATACACATTCTTCTCATCAGTTCATGGAACTTTCTCTAGGAAAGACCACATGCTAGGCCAAAAAGCAAGTCTCAGCAAATTAAAAAAAACTGAAATCATGCAATGTATCTTCTCTGACTACAATGGAATGAAGCTTGAAATCAACTCAAGTCCTTGGGTCCCTGCACCTGCATTGGAAACCGGGAGGAACCACCTGGCTCCTGGCTTCAGATCGGTGCGGCGCTGGCCGTGGCGTTCATTAGGGGAGTGAACCAACGGAAGGAAGACCTTTCTCTCTGTCTCTCACTGTCTATAACTCTCTCTGTCTCTCTCTCACTAACTCTGCCTATCAAAAAATTAAAAAAAAATCTTTAGAACATATGCAAACATATTCAGACTGAACAACATGCTTCTGATTGAACAGTAGATCATAGAAGAAATCAAAAGAGAAACAAAAAAAAAATTCTGGAAATAAATAAAGATGACAATACAAAAAAAAAAAACAAACCAAAAAAAAAAAAAAAAGCAAAAAACAAAGATGACAACACAACATACCAAAACTTAGGGGATACAGCAAAAGCAGTATTAAGATGAACATTTACAGCAAATGGTGCCTACAACAAGAAATTGTAAAGGCACAAAATAAATGAGCTATCAGTGCATCTCAAGGATCTAGAAAAACAACAGCAAACCAAACCCAAAATTAGGAGAAATGAAATAATTAAAATAATAGAATAAACGAAATTAAATCCAAACCAAACCAAAAGATCAGCGAGACAGAGCTGATTTTTTGAAAAAATAAACAAAATTGACACACCATTGACTCAAATAACAAAAAAATAGAGGATACCCAAATCAATATAGAGATGACAAAGGAAATGAAACAACAGATACTACAGAAATAAAAAAATCATCAGGAATTACTACAAAGAGCTGTATGCCAACAAATCAAGAAATCTAGCAGAGATGGATAGACTCTTAGACACATACAAACTACCTAAATTGAGCCATGGAGATACAGAAAACCTAAACAGACCCATTATCAAAATGGAAATTGAATCAGTAATAAAGACCCTCCCAACAAAGAAAAGCCCAGGACTAGATGTCTTCACTATTAAATTTTATCATACATTTAAAGAACTAACTCCAATCCTTTTCAAACTAGTCAAAACAACTGAAAGGGAGGGAATCCTCCCAAATTCCTTCTATGAAGCCAGCATCACCTTAATTCCTAAACTGAAAAAGATACAACAGAGAAAAAGAACTACAGACCAATTTCCCTGATGAACGCAGTAGCAAAACTTCTCAACAAAATGTGACCCAATTGAATCCAGCAACACATCAGAAAGGTCATTCACCTGGACCAAGTGGGATTATCCCTGGTATATGCAGGGATGGTTCAACTTTGGCAAATTAATCAATGTGATACAACACATTATCAAAGTGAAGAAAAACCATATGATTATTTCAATAGATACAGAGAGAGCATTTGATAAAATACAACATCCTTTCCTAATGAAAACTTTAAGCAAACTGGGTATAGAAGGAACATTCCTCAACACAATCAAGGCAATTTATGACAAACCTATGGCCAGCATCCTACTGAACAGGAAAAAGCTGGAAGCACTCCCACTGAGATCTGGAACCAGACAAGGATGCCCACTCTCACCACTGCTATGTAATATAGTCCTGGAAGTTATAGCCAGAGCCATTAGGCAAGAAAAAAGAATCAAAGGGATACAAATTGAGAAGGAGGAAGTCAAACTACCCCTATTTGCAGATGACATGATCTATATATAGGGGATCCAAACGACTCCACTAAGAGGCTATTGGAACTCAAAGAAAAGCTTAGTAAAATGCCAAAATATAAAATCAACACATGGGGCCAGGGCTGTGACACAGCGGGTAAAGCTGCAGCCTGCAGTGACAATATACCATATGGGCACCAGTTTGAGTCCTGACTGCTCCACTTCTGATCCAGCTTCCTGCTAATGAACCTGAGAAAAGAGTGGAATGTGGCCCAAATGCTTGGGCCCCTGCACCCACGTGGGAGACCTGGAAGAAGCTCCTGGCTCCTGGCTTCAGAAAGGCACAGTTCCAGCTTTTGCAGCTATCTGGGGAGTGAACCAGCAGATGGAAGATCTCTTCTCTCTCTCTGTCTCTGACTCCAACTTTGCCTGTCATACATATAATCAAAATCTTAAAAAAAAAATCTACACACAAAAATCAATAGCCTTTGTATACACAGACAATGCCATAGCTGAGAAAGAATGGTTAAGATCAATCCCTTTCAGGCTGGTGCCACAGCTCACTAGGCTAATCCTCCACCTGTGGCACTGGCACCCTGGGTTCTAGTCCCGGTTGGGGCGCCAGATTCTGTTCTGGTTGCTCCTCTTCCAGTCCAGCTCTCTGCTGTGGCCTGGGAGTGCAGTGGAGGATGGCCCAGGTCCTTGGGCCCTGCACCCACATGGGAGACCAGGAGGAAGTGCCTGGCTCCTGGCTTCAGATCGGCGCAGCACGTCGGCCGCAACACACCAGCTGTAGTAGCCACTTTGGGGGTGAACCAATGGAAAAAGGAAGACCTTTCTCTCTGTCTCTCTCTCTCACTAACTCTGCCTGTCCAAAAAAAAAAAACAAAACAAAACAAAAAAAAAAACAATCTCTTTCATAATAGCGGCAAAACACCTTAAATACCTTGAAATAAATTTAATCAAGAATATTAAAGATCTCTACATAGAGAATTTCAAAACATTAAAAAAATAAATCAAAGACATACAAAAAAATAGAAAAATCTCCCATGTTCAAGGATTGGAAGAATAAATATCATCAAAATCTCTTTACTATCAAAAGCAATTTACAGATTCAATGTGATTCCAATAAAAATACCAAGAGCATTGTGTCAGATATAGAAAAAATGATACTGAAATTCATATGGAAACACAGGAGAGCCCAAAAAGCTAATGCAATCTTATAAAACAAAAATAAGGCCAGAAGCATCACAATATCAGATTTCAAGATATACTACAGTGCAGTTATAATTAAAACAGCCTGGTACTGGTACAAAAAAGATGGATTCACCAATGGAACAGAATATAAACTCCAGATATCAACCACGCATTTACAACCCACTTATTTTGAAGCAAGACCCCTGCATAACACCTTATACAAAAATCCACTCAAAATGGATCAAAGATCTAAATCTATGACCCAATACCACCAAATTATCAGAGAACATTGGGGAAACCCTGCAAGACACTGGCATAGGCAAGGAGTTCTGGAAAAGACCCTAGAGGCAGAGGCAATCAAAGCCAAAATTGGCAAATGGGATTACATTAAATTGAGAAGCTTCTGTACTCCAAAAGAAACACTCAGCAAAGTGAAGAGGCAACGAAGAGAATGGGACAAATTATTTGCTAACTATGTAACTGATACAGGATTAATATCCCAAGTATATAAAGATCAAGAAACTGAGCAACAACAAAACAAACAACTCAGTTAAGAAATGGGCAAAGGACTTACATAGGCATTTTTCAAAACAAGAAATCCAAATGGCCAACAGACACATGAAAAAAAATGACTAGACTTTAGGGAAATGCAAATCAAAACCACAATGAGGTTTCACCTTGACCCTATTAGAATTGCTTTCTTTTTTAAAAAAATATTTATTTTATTTATCTGATAGTCAGAGTTGCACAAAGAGAGGAGAGGCAGAGAGAGAGAGAGAGAGAGGGAGGGAGGGAGGGAGGGAGGGAGGGAGGGGTCTTCCATCTGTTGGTTCACTCCCCAGTTGGCCGCTACGGCTGGAGCTGCGCCGATATCCGAAGCCAACAGCCAGGAGCTCCCCCTGGGTCTTCCCACACGGGTGCAGGGGCCCAAGGACTTGGGCCATCTTCTACTGCTTTCCCAGGCCAAAGCTGGGAGCTGGATTGAAGTGGAGCAGCTGGGACTTGAATCGGTACCCATGTGGGCTGCAGGCACTGCAGGCGGCAGCTTTACCCTCTATGCCACAGCATTGGACCCTAGAATGGCTTTCGTACAGACATCAACAAGCAACAAATGCTGGTGAGGATATGGGGAGAAAGGTACCCTAATCCACTTTTGTTTGGAATGTAAACTGGTAAAGCCAGTATCAAAGAAAATATGGGGATACCTCAGAAATCTGAATATAGACCTACCAAAAGACCCAGGCATCCCATTCCTGGGAGTTTACCCAAGGGAAATGAAATCAGCACATGAATGAGTTATCTGTACACTCATGTTCATTGCAGCTCAATTCACAATAGCTAAGATATGGAATCAAACAAAATGTCTGCCAACTAATGACTGGATAAAGAAATTATGGGATGTGTACACCATTGAATACTACACAGTGGTTAAAAAACAAAATGAAATCCAGTCATTTGCAACACAATGTATGCAACTGGAAAACATGCTTAGTGAAATATGCCAGTCTCAAAAGGACAAATACCATGTGTTCTCACTGATCTGTGGTAACTAACAGAGCACCTAAAAGGTAATCTATATAAATGAAATTGACACTTTGAGATATGACGACTTTGAACAACCCTGTCCCCACTGCAGAGGAACAGCAATTTTTTTCTAGACTATTTGTGGAACTCTCTACTTAGTATAGATTCAATCTTATGTGTATAAAGTTTATTGAAAACAGATCTTGGCGCCGGTGCTGTGGCACAGTGGGTAAAGCTACTACCTACAGTGCTGGCATCCCATATGGGCTGCTCCACTTCCAATGCAGCTCTCTGCTGTGGCCTGAGAAAACAGTGGAAGATGGCCCAAGTCCTTGGGCCCCTGCACCCGTGTAGGAGACCCAGAAGAAGCTCCAGGCTCCTGGCTTTGGATTGGCCCAGCTCAGGCTGTAGTGACTATTTGGGGAGTGAATCAGTGAATGAAAGATCTTCCTCTCAGTCTCTCTCTTTCTGTTAACTCCACCTCTCAAGTAAATAAATTAGTCTTTATAAAAAGTAAAATAAAATGTACTTGCTTTTTTTAAAAAAAAAAGACTTGAGTATGAAAATAAAAACACCGCTTTCTTGAGACCATCAGAAAACTGTAATATAAGCAGCACCTAGACCAAATCCAAAGAGACTCAGAACTGTTTCTATCCTCCTGTAACACAAGTTTGACAGAGGAATGGAGAAAAAGCCCACTTCTAATATTTTATTCAAGAACTAAGGAAAATGGACATGGTTTATAATTTTTGACACTGGAAGAAACCTTCCGGGAAACTGTCATAAATCACAGCACTTTACAATAAAATAGTCACACCCTTCAAGTTCACTATTTCTTGTTAATTAAAATTTCATTCTCAAATACAATTTGCAGTTTGTTCACTGTAAGATATTCTTCTGAGAAAAACTGGTAAATAACTGGCTGGGTTTTCCTTTTAAAAAGGACCAGACAAAAGCCTGGCTTCTGGTTTTAAATATCCTTTCATCTAAAACAAAATAAAACAAAACAAAAATAAAGAAGTGCCATCAAGGGTTGACCTAAGCATTTCTACTGGGGCACAGTACACAAATGGCCACGCTCCCACTAGACTTCTGCCTCTTATATTACAGTAAATTCCTCCTGCATAGTACACTTTGATGCCAGGTAAGTTAAAAAGTGTTTCCAAGGGCAATAGTTTTCATTCCTTGTAATGATAACATTAACTCCTGGGCTCTCTTCTTTATACAATGTTTTTGGTTTCTAGATAATAAAAATTATCTATATCATCTCTCAGAAATGATAATAGAAGGGTATGGGATCCAGGTGGAAAAAAAAAGTAAAACTACTTTTAAAAAATGACTCTTGGTGCCGGCACAGTGGCACAGCGAGTTAAACCACCATCTATGATAACGGCATCCCATATGGGCACCGGTTCAAGACCCAGCTGCTCCACTTCCAATCTAGCTCCTTGCTAATGTGCCTGGGAAAACAGCAGAAGATGGTCCAAGTCCTTGGGCCTCCGCACCTACATGAGAGGTCTGGAAGAAGCTTCTGGCTCCTGGCTTCAGTCTGGCACAGCCCCAGCCATTGCAGCCATTTAGGGGAATGAACCAGTGGATAGAAGATCCCCCGCCCTGTAATTCTGCCATTCAAATAAATAATAAATAATTCTTAAAAATTTTTACCCTTATTAAAAGTTGATCATCTGGGGCCAGCAGCATGGTGCAGCAAGTTAAGCCACTGCCTGCAATGCCAGCATCCCATACTGGCACTGGTTCAAGTCCCAGCTGTTCCAGTTCCTATCCAGCTTCCTGCTAATGCAACTGGGAAAGCAGTACAAGATGGACTAAGTCTTGGGCCCCTGCACCCACATGGGAGACCCAGATGAAACTCCCGGTTCCTGGCCTCAGCCTGGCCCAGCCCCAGCTGTTGGATTTGGGGAGTGAACCAGCAGATGGAAGTTAGTCTGTCTGTCCGTCTGTCTCTCTCTTTCTTTCTCTCCCATCCCCTTAACATGCCTTTCAAATAAATATGTCAATCTTCACAAAAAAAAAAAAAAGAAGAAGAAAATGTGGTTTTAGTTCATAATAGATTATTCTTCCTTGTTAATAGACTTACCACACCTTCACCTGCCCTTTGATGGAACAAACCCAATTCTTTCTATGTTCTCACACAGGCTAGATTTTGGCAGCTCGTCTTGCATTCACTTGGACACATGACTTCTCTTTTTGATTCCACTTTATTTAGTTACCTGACTTTTAACACTCCAGGTTCTCCTGGAAAAGGGAGTTATCATGGTAGGGACCCAACCATCTTATCTTCTCCTATTTGACTCAAGAAATCAGAAATCAAATTAACCACACACAACCTACTTGAAATATCTTAGCAAAAAGGTTACAAACCAGAATATCAGAAAGTGAGATAATACCCTAATTTGCTAGTCCTCATATAAACTAAAGGTAGCATTATGAAGGATAGCTATACAGCAGTGATGTTAAAATGTTTTTCAAAGGTACTCCACAGGCTTTGAAATAGGATTCATGATGTCAGAGTCAGCAACTTGTCCAACAGGTTGGCTATCCTAGACAGCATCTGATCCCAGATGGCAGCTGCTTGATCCCAGCAGCTCAAGTTGCTTAGTTTCTAAGAGCAAGCAGAACCAGGTGACTTTTCTTTTTTAAGGAATAGAAGTTCATGAACCTAAACTAATATTTCATGGTGATGTCTCAGTAACTCTTTTACTTCTAAAATGCTGTCAAACCTGAGAATGGCAGAAACGTGCAGTTCTGTAGAGCGAGATGATTACTGGGATCTCCCCATTGGTTCCTCATTCCATGCTGAAGTTCATATTACTTCCTGTTAAGCTCTCTAGTAGGGTTGAGCAGGAGCAAGGAGGGAGCCAGAGAAGACAGAGACCTTCACCTGATTTTCAGTCACTTCAGTGAGTCTTGTTGAATGTGTACACAAGTATTCTGAGTGGTATTGTTTAAGGTTTCTAAGCACGCTGAGATTACACCCACAATTAGCAGTGTAATTCTCATAGACTGAGTCCCCATCAGCACTTTAAAAAAAAAACCCTGTTATCAGAGAATTCATACTGCTGAGTCATGACTCAACTTCTTCAATTATTCTGATTCTGTTTTAAGAATCAGGTGAACCTTATTTCACAACAGTCACCTGCTTTTCACAAAAACAAACTGGCTCACATAGAACCGAAAACAAGGACAACCATGAACAACCACTAGAGAGCATGAAAGAACAGAAGAGCACAAGTCTGTAACCAACACTTCCTCTTTAGAGAGGGCTGAAGGTCAAGACTGGAACAATCATGATGTCTACATACGAGGATTCCCAGACTTTTGGGAGGATAACTGAGTAACTTTCCTAAGTAAAGAATTAATTTGATAACTTAAAGCATTTTACATTCCCAGCCTCAAGTGCCTTCCCCACCCGCCCGGCCCCAGCTCCTGCCATTCCCCTTCATTTTTGTTTTGAGAGATCCCATTCTTTGAAATTTAACTGGGATACAAAACAGAACTATACCAAAGAGCTGGAGAGGAATTTTAACAAAAAGGGAGAAATAATAATTCCTTTGAATGAGTAAAAAGTTTTGATCAGCTATAGCCAAACCATCAGAAAATGCTAGAACTATATCGCAGATATACCCTATTTGAAAATTGTGTGTGTGTGTGTGTGTGTGTGTGTATATATGTTTACATGGATGTATCTAGTTCAGAGGGAAAAGAAGGCTTAAAACCTAAGAGCAAGGAAAAAAAATCTCATGTAGTGAAGATGAGATTAACTTTTAAGACAACACAGGCCAAAAGCAAATCATTTCACCTCCATATGTGTTTCTTCCCTCATGCTACACATTTCACTCCACCCACTGCCTTCCCACTTAAGACCTGTCATTAGTCACAAACTGGTTCCACTATTACAGCTTTTCTCAAACACAGATAAAATAAAGCTGCACACTCTAATATCTGCATTTAGAAGAGAAACTGATGTGGATTTTTCTCAGATAGTTTTCTATTTCTAATGCATGGTGGCAAGTTTTATAATGATTAAGGGGGTTACTGAAATGTTTTCAACTTAGCTCAGTAAAAAACCAGCCATAGTTCAATGGCCTCTGATAGTTGCTGGTACCAGGAAATACATTCAGACCAAAGGCTCATCTTAACCCCTGTCTCTCGCCTTCTATCAAATCATGGACATATATAACATACATGCACATATATCATGGCAGTCCTTTCACATACTCAAGGATGGATGAAAAAAGGGAAAACTCTAAGTCCTATGTAACACAGCATGAACATGTTACACTGGACACTGCATGATGCCCTCATTCTCAGAGCCATCAGTCCTCTTACACACAGTGTGCTTAAATAATGGCTTCTGCAGAAGACAAACCGCCTCTTGTTTCCTACAGGGTGGAGAATTCGCTTTGTAATTTGGTTTCCGAGATAACCACGAGCAGCAATGAAACTATTCCTTACACTGTACTGCCCATCTCCACAGACTTGTAAATCAGCACCGCACCTCCCCAGACCTAGCTGAAAAGTGCAATGACGGGGCAGGTTTGAATGAACAAGGACAACATCCCTTAGCTGTGCTTCTAGCCACAGCAAGCTCACTTGTTCCCAGGAGCTGCAAAGGGCCATGACAGATCCTTTTGACAGTGGCTATCTTTACTATTTAGCTCGCTAGAATAGCGCGGCCTCTCTCATCCACACAATGGTCTCTAGGAAAATGGAAGGGCAGCAACCTTTGTCAAGGACTAAATGAAAATGTATGAAGACAGATGTTCACTGTCTGCTGTGACTCTCAAGAGTCTCACTTAAGTCATCCTCTAACACAGAATTCATGAGGATCCTTATAAAGGCAGACAAACAGAGCTGGACTTGGGATAAGCAAGCGGTTGGTCCAAACAGTCGGATACTTTAAAAATGTTATCTCAATTCTTTTTTGCAATAAACACAGGGAAGGCAGTGAATATGGGAAGCTTTTGTGCTTCTACTAAAAGAGACACAAGTTGATGGATATTTACATACATGAAGTTTGCTACTTATTTATGCAGAAACTGCTGAGTTCTTAAGTCTTTCAGATAAACTAAAAATCAGTGAGTTCAAATTTCTTATAAAGATATTCAAAACATGCCATAGCCATGTAAACCTTTATATAAAAATAGCATACGTTCTACAGTAATTTTTCATGAACTAAAAGCCATCTTTGCTGTTGATAAATATTTTGTTAAATACTCTGTTTTGGTCAAAAGCTTGTATCAATACTGATTTGATGACATTCCTTCCTCAATATCTCTTCTCCATAACATTTCAGCCTAGGTTAATGAACACAATTGGTCTATGTAGACAATAACTCATTGCTCCCGAGGCCAGTGATATAGTATAGATATTTAAAGGCTAAATGTAATTGGTACCATAAATAAAAACATTAAACTGAAAATCAAGAAATGCACATTTTCATTTTAATTATGCCCTAACTCTGATCTTGAGACGTTCTGTCTAAGACTTCAACATTCTTGCTGAAAATGCAGAAGAAAAGACTGTTGATAATCTCTAAAGTCTCTTTCAGGTTTAACCCTGTGAGTCAATCGGTCCAAGTTTTCTAATTTGTCATCTGTTGACAGAGGATATTAAAAGCCTATCTTGAGGGGAAAAGAAGTCAAAAACCCAAGCACTGGAATGCTCTTACTGTTGTCTGCAGATCCAACCTGTTGATCTTTCTGAATGACACAGATTTATTATGTGCTACTGTGATTCAAGCAATGCTGTAATAACAACCTTGTTCGTTGTCAATATATCCTGTCTACCTCAGAGAAGTACACCATATTCCTTCCTTCTTGATGTTTCATAAGGAATTCGGAGAAAGATCCAGCCTAAGAACCCATATTGTAGGGAGAACAGGTCCGTAGGCACAGGCTGCGGTGCTAGTATTTACTACACTCGGTATCCTCTGGATCTGTCCGAGCTTTCCGGGTGCCTGTCGTGCTGGAGCTCTTACGGGAACGCGGGCCGATATTCTCCACCCAGTACTCCTGTGAACTCACAGTAAAGAAAACCAGTCTGATTTTTAAAGCCAATAACCACAAAGGTAAACAGTCGATACACTTGTGTAGTAAGAAAAACCCACAACACCTTAACTGTACATAAACTGCTCATTTCAGTCTTGGACTCCAGGAACTCTTACCTGGGGTCTGCATCCTGTGAAGTTTCTGGGTGTTGCTAACATGATCTTTCCGGCATGCCAGTCAGAAACTCAAAACACTTTGTGTACGGTGCTCGTCTGCGCTCTCTCTCCCGGTCTCTCCCCTTTTGCTCTCACTGGGTGCCTCAGACAGTTTGGAATGCAGAAAAGCCAGAGCCAATGCCAGACAAACACAAACCTTTTTTTTCCCCAGTTCTTTTGCTAGAGAGCACTAAACAATAGGCACCCTCCTTCCTCACACGCTGTGTCTCTCCTCCACAGCACTGGTGCGGGCGGGCTACTCCAGAAAAAGCAAGGTGAGTTACCAAGCTAGGTCACTCATTTCTTCTGTCCCAAGAGGTAGGGGGTGGATGTGTGCATCTGTGTTTAAGGAATGATTTTTAAAAAAGCAATCTATTTCAAAACTTGTCCCATCTTAGGGAGAGAAAAATAATCTAAATTTCAGGCATTCTTATTTTGAATGTTACGCTGAACTCAAATACAAAATTTTTAGTGTACAAAAGCCTAGTAAATGTAGACAAAAGTCTATTAACATACACATATAACTATCTAAAACTGCCTTATTAAACAGATCAGTTTCACCTATCATAATGTTAATACCTTAAATTTAGGAAAGAAACATAAAAGGAACAAATTTATCCTTTCCTTAAAACACCTCAGGTCTTAAGCTAGAACTGCATTTTTAAAATAAAGAAAATTAAAAATGAATTTTATAAACTGGTGGCTCTGCTAAACTAATTTTCTACTAGGTATGGTAAAATTCCAGACAGTACCACTGTTTCAGTCATCACTTTATTTTGTCTTAAAATCAGACACATTTTGTCCCCTACATCCCAAAAAAGAAAGGCAGGTCAACGATGCAACCTTCGCTGTCGGGAAGATGACCTAACACATCATGCAGCTGCTTAGCTGCTGAGGTTAGCACATCAGGGCTGAGCAACTGAAAACCCACGGTTTGAATCAGTAGACTGCACTTGCCGCTTCAGGCAGTGGAACAGAACAGACACGGGAACACAGTAACCGTCTGTTACCTGACATTTAACAAACAGCTGCCGGAAACACATCAACTCACCTGCCAATTTTTATGTATATACGTATTGCAGGCAATAGGAGGAAGTTTCCTTTCATTCGATTTTTCTGCAAATTTTCTGACACTCCAGAAGGTATGTCAAAAAGTTTGTGAAAAAATGAAATTAAAAATAAGTTTATTTTCATACAAAAAAATTTAAAATCCATGCAAAACACATCTTTCCATGAACCTTCTGAAGAACCTTTGTATGTATCTCACACATTAGATACATCTATCCACATCCACATATTGCACGTGTATATACTTGCATACATATGTGTGTATGAATGAATGCATGGGTAGCCCTTCAAGCTCTATTTTTCCCTCCCCTTTTCTCCCTAAGTGTAAAGATTTAAACAGTTTCTCTTTTAATACTGTCATAATTTGTTTCGGCCATCCAGGCTCCTACTCCCTCAGGAATCACACCACTCTAACACTGTATTTTTCTGTCTGTAGTTTCTGTTTCCTGTTTGCAATTCATTGAGGCACTACTTTAAACCCTATTGCTACACAAGACAAAGGATCACAGAGAAGAAAGGCCTAAACAAAAGTTATGCAGAAGTACACAAACTGAGGGTTTGACTATGAAGACTTAAAGTCCAGATGTCTACCCGGCCCTAAAACAAAAACAAACAAAAAAACACCAACAATCATGATTTTCTCTCCTTACCAAAGATGCTACAAAGCTATATCACTTACTGCCACTTAGAACTGATCTTAAAATAGTGCAAAGCACTGAAATTTTTATTTATTTATTTATTTGACAGATAGAGTTAGAGAGAGAAAGACAGAGAGAAAGGTCTTCCTTCTGTTGGTTCACCCCCAAAATGGCCACTACAGCCGGAGCTGCGCCAATCCGAAGTCAGGAGCCAGGTGCTTCTTCCTGGTCTCCCATGTGGGTGCAGGGGCCCAAGCACTTGGGCCATCCTCCACTGCACTCCCGGGCCACAGCAGAGAGCTGGACTGGAAGAGGAGCAACCGGGACTAGAACCCGGTGCTCATATGGGATGCCAGTGCCGCAAGGCGGAGGATTAACTAAGTGAGCCACAGCGCCGGCTCCCTGAAATTGTTTTTACTTGTCATTCTTCAGAACAAGTCTAAGAAACAGACCGTGATTTTCAAAATTCTGTTCAAGAATTAGGACTATGCTTTTAGTGAGTCTACAATACAGGGAGAGAGATTTCAACTCAATGAAATAGAGTCAGAGTCACTGAAATATGGAATTAGCTTGCAGAAGGGGCTGCCAGTACAAGAGATAGCAGGTCCCTAACTGGTCCCACAAACGTTGACTGTCCATTTGATGATTATGATTATGATGCAGTTTGGTGACTGGTGCTCTGGTGACAATGCAGAATGACAGGGAAGGCATTGTGGGGCCAACAGTTTAAGCCCCTGCTTGGGATGCCTACATCCCATATCAGAGCGCCTGGTTTGAGTCTCAGCTACTCTGCACTAGCAATTGGAAGATCTCTCTCACTGTCTCTCTCTCATTGTCACTCTACCTTTCAAATAAAAAAAATATCTTTTTTTTTAACTTTTATTTAATGAATATAAATTTCCAAAGTACGATTTATGGATTACAATGGCTTCCCCCACATACCGTCCCTCCCACCCACTACCCTCCCCTTTCCCACTCCCTCTCCCCTTCCATTCACATCAAGATTCATTTTCGATTATCTTAATATACAGAAGATCAGCTTAGTATACATTAAGTAAGGATTTCAACAGTTTGCTCACACAAAAACAAAAAGTGAAAAATAATAGATGATTTTTTTTAAATGATGATGAAATCAGATCAGACCTATTGTCATGTTTAATCCCAGTGAGAGTCAAGTTGGGAGTTGACAATTTTTTTTTTTTTTTTACAGAGGATCAGTTTAGTATACATTAGGTAAAGATTTCAACAGTTTGCACCCCCATAAAAAAACAAAGTGAAATATATTGTTTGAGTACTCGTTATAGCATTAAATCTCAATACACAGCACATTAAGGACAGAGATCCTACATGAGGAGTAAGTGCACAGTGACTCCTGTTGTTGACTTTACCAATTGACACTCCTGTCTATGGCATCAGTAGTCTCCCTATGCTCCGGTCATGAGTTTCCAAGGCTATGGAAGCCCTCTGAGTTCTCCGATTCTTATCTTGTTTAGACAAGCTCATAGTCAAAGTGGAGGTTCTCTCCTCCCTTCAGAGAAAGGTACCTCCTTCTTTGAAGACCTGTTCTTTCCACTGGGATCTCACTCGCAGAGATCTTTTGCCAGAGTGTCTTGGCTTTCCATGCCTGAAATACTCTCATGGGCTTTTCAGCCAGATCCGAATGCCTTTAGGGCTGATTCTGAGGCCAGAGTGCTATTTAGGACATCTGCCATTCTATGAGTCTGCTGAGTATCTCACTTCCCATGTTGGATCACTCTCCCCTTTATTTATTCCATCGGTTAGTGTTAGCAGGTACTAGACTTGTTTATGTGCTCCCTTTGACTCTTAGTCCTTTCATTATGATCAATTGTGAACTGAAATTGATCACTTGGAATAGTGAGATGGCATTGGTACATGCCACCTTGATGGGATTGAATTGGAATCCCCTGGTATGTTTCTAACTCTACCATTTGGGGCAAGTCAGCTTGAGCATGTCCCAAATTATACATCTCTTCCCTCTCTTATTCCCACTCTTATGTTTAACAGGGATCACATTTCAGTTAATTTTTAACACTTAAGAATAACTGTGTATTAATTACAGAATTAAACCAATCATATTAAGTAGAACAGACAAAAAAACTACTAAGAGGGATAATGTATTAAGTTGTTCATTAACAGTCAGGGCTATGCTGATCAAGTCACCGTTTCCCATAGTGTCCGTTTCACTTCAGGAGGTTCCCTGAATACAAAAATATCTTTTTGTAAAATACCCAGAATAACAGTACTCTTTTCCTAAATAGAAGGGAAAAAATGCACTTTCTCAAGTGTGAATTTTTCTTAACTACCTTTTAAAAAAATGCTAGAATCCATTACTATTAAATTAACCTCACAGTAGCCTAGAATGATGCCAACTTCTGGACAAAATAACATTTTTGGATATCTGAAGACTAATTATAATGATTTTTTTTTACTATGGTCAGAAAAAGTGCTTTTGCCACCTATAGTCCTAAGACCTAAACAAACAGAGAATCACTGTTACAAGTAACAATTTTTCTTAAACCCAAACATTGCATTCCATTATTCAACACTCTTCAAAGGAGATAATGTATCGTACTTTGTTAATTTCCATAGTAAATTTTTTTACACTAAACATTATTATTTTTTCAATGCATTTATTTATTTGAGAGGGAGGGAGCTAAGAGACAGGAGGGGGAAGAGAGAGAGAGAAAGAGAGAGAGAGAATATTCCCATCTGCTGGTTTACTTTCCAAATGTCTGCAATAGCTGAGACCAGGCTAGGCTACAGGCTGGGAGCCAGCAACTCAATTCAGGTCACCCATGTGGGTGGTGGAAGCTGAATCACTAGAGCCAACATGGTTGCCTCCCAGTATCTGCATTTTCAGGAAGCTTGAGTCAGAGAACCAGAACCATGAATCAAACTCAGGCACTCTGAAGGACAAGGTCATCTTCACTAACCAGCAACTTCACTGCTGGGCTAAAATGCCCACTGTAACTTTACTATTCTGAATCCCCTGCTTTGTGCCTTCTAGCCTTGGTGGTGCTACTTCTCCATCTGGAAGGTCTTTCCCTGGTCAGGCTACCTGTCATACTCTTATTTATCCTCCATACACTCAGATTTAAAATTATTTTCTTAGTGCAGCATATTTCCTACCCTGGGTTAATCGCATTCTCCTCTACACCATTTTTCTTATTAAGTTCAACTTTCCTCTTCAATATCTCACTGTACTTAACATATTGTATACTGATGTCTAATGTCTCTTTCCACAGAATGCGAGGTTCAGGGTGCTGTGGTTGATGGGGAGGGAGGTGATGGCAGGAACTTTTTCTTATTTCCCACTCATCTCCAGAGCTTAGGAAAAGCACAATATGATAGAAAGATGGATAGATGAAAGACTCTATTTCATTAATCAAACCTTTTAAAGTATTTATACTTGGGAGTGCTTGAGAATAAACTGAGGACAGGGCCAAAACATATCAATTTTCTGACGCCAGAGACCAGGACCATGCATGTTGTGTGATGAAACAGGAACATGAAGGGATTTATCTCCAGCGTATGTGGCTTCAGGTAGCTCACTGAAGCCAACATAATGAATTAAATACCACAGAAAGATGGCTTTTTCTCCACTGACCCAAGCAGGACCTTCGTGTAATGGATAGGATCCTAACAGCAGAAGCTGCTGTTGAAATGATTTTCACTTCCCCTTCACTGTATGAACACACAGTAACCTGCTGTGGGGCCATGGACAGGGAAATTCAGATTTGGAGGTAGAGATGGAAGAGATCAATAAAACTGTAATCTTCTACAGCATTAGAGCTGTCCAGAAAGCTGGAGAAGCATGAGGAAATGTGTCACCATTTAGCCATTAACTCAAGCTAAAATTGGCTGATGTCCACAGCCATGCAGAAAACCACTCACTGCCTATGAACAAACTCATAGATTTCGATGGAGTTTTGAACAGATTTGTCAGGTCACACAATTAGAACACTCAACTCAGCACCAAGCATGGTCACTGGGAATAGGTGAGTCCACTTAAACCATTTATTTATACAAATATTCCCTGCTATAACTTGCTTTCATATCTCTCTTATATAGAGAGTTGAACAGGTTGACTAATATCTTTTACACAATCCTGAGACACCATTATGCTTAATACACTTTTGTATTGGGATGGTTATATAAAAGTGTCATTTTTTAAATCCAAAACAGTTAAATACTGGCAATGAACAAATGAGTACTAAGAAATACTCAAGCATCAAATGAAGGATTGGACTAAATGATTTTAAAGGTCTCTTCTAGTTCTGAGATTCCTTGACTTTATAATACAAATACAAATTATCAATGAATTTCAGTCCTTGGTTTACCAGTTTATCAAACTATGGTCCTCCTATTATATGATTACATAGCATCTTGATTTGTCCTCCTAGGAACTTATCACCATTATAATTTAGCTACTCACACATTAGATATCTACCTGCTCTCATTCTGATAAGTACAGGCTCTTTGGTGACAGGGACAATACGTGCCTTTGCTCACTGCTGTGATGTGTGCTAAGATACAGTCTGCCACATAGGAAGTATTTAATAAATATTTGTTGAGTAAATAAAAGGTTTGAAAACAGACATAAGTAGACCATGAGATTCCAAAGTGAAGTAACAAAAATATTAGTTGTAAGACTATCAGAAATTTTTCTAGTTATGAATCAACCAAATAGAATACTTTGTGGATTTAAAAAAAAAACGTAGACAGTATTCTTGCCCCTAATCCTTTACAAGAGTATCATTATGGAATTCTGACTTTGACACAGGTATAGAATTCAATGCTGGAAACTGAGAAACTCTAAAACTTTAAAGTATGGTTGTCTGAAAATAAAAAGGTGCAAAAAGACAAGCTAGCTGCATACATTAAAAATTATTTACATATCAATTTTACTTATTAAGTAAATGAACAAGAAATAACCCTGTTAATACTTTCTATTATCTTCTAAGCAGAAACACATCTCAACAGCAAGAAGGTGAGATATAAACCAAGCTGGATGATCTGTCTCTTGCACTTATGGGTACTTTCTCTTTTGAACAGCAAATCATCATAAACACAGATTCTTCTAACCATAAACACAGTGTCTGTTAATGTTTCCCCATAAACCAGATTGGCATTTTAAAACTGTGCTCTTCCCACAGCATTCCTTTTAGAGTTCATATCAGAAAAAGAAATCATTGTTTACAACTGAAATAACAAATGCCAAAGTCACCCACTTACTCTGAAATGCCACTAAAATTTTAATTTTATTTAATTTCATTTGTACGAGTATGTTATGGGATCACAGCACAACACAGAGACAGACATACATTTCTGTTCTGAAAAAAAAAAAAAAGGACATTATAAAGACCAAAAGATCTGTTAAGTCATATGGCTAACAAAGAACTTAATTAAAAGTGTTGAGAAAGGGCAGGGGATAAATAAGTAACATAAATTATGAGAGCCACACAATGTTTTTTGAACTTATGGCTAAGCATTTGAGCTTAATCTTATTCCTCCAACTAAGATGATTTAGTTGACTGCATTTCCTTACATGGAATAGCAGTTGACTGGGAGGAAGCATTATAGGGAGAAGGCAAAATCAAAGATCTGTTCCCTGGGGCCAGTGCTGTGGCATAGTGGGTTAAACATCCATCTGCAGCACTGGCTTCCCACATGGGAGCCAGTTCAAGTCCTAGGTGCTCCACCTCCTACCTGGTTCCCTGCTGATGGCCTGGGAAAGCAGAAGATGGCCCAAGTGTTTGGGCCCCTGCACCCTTGTGGGAGACCCAGAAGAAGCTCCTGGCCCCTAGCTTCTGATCAACCCAGCTCTGGCCAATGAGGTCATTTGGGGAATGAACCAGCAGATGGAAGACCTCTCTCTGTCTCTCCTTCTCTCTCTTTGTATTCTGCCTCTCAAGTAAATACATAAATCTAAAAAAAAAAAAAAAAAAAAAAAAAAAGTTAAACAACGAAAAAAGATCAGTTCCCTTACTCAACTTGGGCTGCCATGTGGGTGGTGCTGTGAGAGGGTGAAGCCACCATTTGGAGTGTCAACGTCCCATATGGGTGCAGGTTTGAATCCTGGCTGCTCTACTTCTGATACAGCTCCCTGCTTATGCCCTGGAAAAGCAGTGGAAGATGGCCCAAGGGGGCCCTGCACCCACGTGATAGAACTGGAAGAAGCTCCTGGCTCCTGGCCTTGACATGGTCCAGCCCCGGCCATTGCAGCCATTTAATGAGTAAACCAGCAGATGGAAGATCTCTCTGCCTCTCTGTCTGTCTCTCTGTAACTCTTTTTTATTTAAGCATCATTCAAAGAAAAATAAGAAAACCTAAGTGTAAAAATACAAGGAAATATTTTTCCAGTTTTATTTTATTGTATGGGTAAGAATGCACTACTGGAACAAAAGCAACATTTCTATTTTTGTAAAGAAATAATTAATGAACAATAATAACCATCAGTTTGGGATGGTACTGGACATTAATGGAGACTATTTCTGGATGTGCTCATAGAGCCTAGGGCCTGCCTGTGACACTGCTCTCCTCATATAAAAAGGGAGCTTGAGTGAGTGGGTATTTGGCCTAGAGGTTAAGATACCACTTGAGATGCCACATCAGAGTGCATAGGTTCAAATCCTGCCTCCACTCCCAGTGTCAGCTTCCTGCTAACGTGTACTGCAGGAAGACCCATGTGATGGCTCAGCTGCTTGGAGTGTCCTGTGTCCTGGATGGAGCTTCCAGCTCCTGGCTTCAGGCTGGCTCATCTCTGACTATTGTAGGCATCTGGGAGAAGAACCAGCACATGAGAGTTGTTGTTTTTCTTTTTCTCTCCCTCTCTGTCTCTTAAATAAATAAATAAAATTTGGTAACAGTAGTTAAGAGGCTGCTTGGAAAGCCTGCATCCTTATTTGGAGTGCCTGGGTTTGAGTTCTGGCTCTGCTTCTAATTCCAACTTCCTGTTAATGTGTACCTGGGGAGGTAGCAGGTGATGGCTCAAGTACTGGGGTCTCTGCCAGCCACATGGGAGACCTGGACTGAGTTCCAGTTGAGTCCTGGCTGTTGCAGGAATCTGGGGAGTAAACAAGTGGGTGGGAGATCTCTACTTGTGTGCCCTTCAAATAAAACAAAAATAAATAAAAATTTTAAAGGGAATTGAAATTATACTTTAAAAAACTATTTATTTTAAAGAATTATAGAGAGAAAGAGAGATCTTCTATCTACTGGTTCACTCCCCAGATGGCCACAATGACCAGGGCTAGGCCAGATGAAACCAGGAGCCAAGAGCTTCTTCCAGTTCTCCCAGATGGGTAGCAGGTGTCCAAGTACTCGAATCATCTTCCACTGCCTATCTCAGGCCATTGGAGAGCTGGGACTAAAGTGCAGCAGTGGGGTCTCGATATAGCATCAATATGGGATGCCGGCATTGCAGGCAGCGGCTTTACCTGCTAAGCCACATGCCAGGCCCTGAAATTATGCTTTAATAAGCCTTTCACAACCTGATTTTCTTCAGTAGCTTTAAAATATAAATATACAGTTATCTGTCAGGCTTCCTGGTTTTTTATTATCTCTGTAACAACTGAAGCATCAGTTCATCTTTCTCATATAATGCAGATAACATATCTGTTTTAGTAAAAATAACAGTCTTTAAGCAGTTGTTTTAGTCTTCAGTGTAAAGAACATTTGCAACTGTGGGCTACTGCTTCTATGAAATTTACTTGGAGAAAGCATGGCTTTTATGGTACAGTCAGTCTGGCACACCACTGATAGAAAAACATAAACATGTACTACATCATTCAAAATATTACTGCAGTAGTCCACCTCACTCAAATTCTATTATTCCCTTACAACTAACTGAAGAACTCTAAAATCCAAGAGAGCTAGAACCACAAGGGATAAGTTATTAAGCATTTTAAAAGGGGGAAAACAGGGGGCCTGCGCTGAGGTACAGTGGGTTAATGCCCTGGCCTGAAGCACCAGCATCCCATATGGGCACTGGTTCAAGACCTGGCTGCTCCTCTTCTGAGCCAGCTCTCTGCCTCTCCTCTCTCTGTGTAACTCTGATTTTCAAATAAATAAATAAATCTTTAAAAAGGGGGAGGAGGACAAAAGACAAGGCAAGTGTGTGGTGATGTGGTGCAGCTGTTAAGTTACCACTCGGGATGTCCTAATCTCACACAGGAGTGCCTGGTTGGAGTCCCAGCAGCCACTCTGCTTCTGACCCAGTGTATCCTGGAAAGCAGCAAGTGACGGCCCACAGTGGGTCCCTGCCGCCCACATGGGAGACTGAGATTGAATCCTGGGTTCTTGGAATCTGCCTATAGCAGCCCTGGTGTTGCAGGCACGTGGGGAATGAACCAGCGGATAAAAGAGATCACTAGATCACTCTCTCTCTTTCAAATAAAATGTAAAAGAAGAAAAGAAAAAAAAAAAAAGAGGAAAAACTTCTAACAGCACTTTCCAAAGGAACAGAGTTCTAAAATAAAGAACCTAAGAAGTAAATGTTATTATTTTTGTCTATTTTACAGATCAAGAAATGGAGACAAAGAAAGGGGGAGTGAACAGCTTGCCCAAGATTACAAAGTGACAGAGCCAGACTCACACTTCAGTTGGCTGTGAGTGGTTTCCCTTAACCACTGCAGTATATTAAACTAAACAACTCCAAATTTGCCTTTAAGGAGCATATTGGGGTTGTCTACCTTCTTTGCAGTTTTCTGCATTTTCCAAATTTCTATAATATTACTATTTTTATAAAGGAGCTTGTATATTACTCCAGGTTAGCTTAACAGCAGTTGTGGTTCTTTAGTATATGCTTGTCCAGATGCAACAAAATATGTATCTATTAGAACAATATACTGAGTTTTCCTCTCATGTGCTTTTTCATTTATTTAAGTACCTGGAGAGAGCTGTACCACCCAGCATGTGCAAGGCAGCTCCTGATTTGAAAGCGCTCATTCTGAAGCGATGATGTGTGAGCAGTTTCTGAACATCTGTGTCCTACCATGTGGGGCACGCGGGAAGAGGAAGATCTCCATTTTTAAGGGAGAAGAGAATTGGCTGAATGAGGAAAGGGCACATTCTCAGTATCACACACCAAACTGTGTCTTCTTAGGAAGAAATTCAACAGAGAGGGAACGAGCCGTCCCTTTTCTCATTGCAATGGTCACTTATTTTCCCTCCTCCAGTTTTAAATAGGCCAACAAGCTTACTTAGATCTTACCAGCTATATAAAGAGACAGAAGACAAAACATCATTACAAAGGTATATACAGTCTTCGGTTTGTAGATAGTCTATATTTTTTATAAGATTATTATCTTTTGGGGCCGGCGCTGTGGTGTAGCAGGTAAAGCTGCCGCCTGCAGTGCTGGCATCCCACAATGGATGCCGGTTCGAGATACGGATGCTCCTCTTCCAATCCAGCTCTCTGTTATAGCCTGGGAAAGCAGTAGAAGATGGCCCAAGTCCTTGGGCCACTTCACCTGCTTGGGAGACCTGGAAGAAGCTCCTGGCTCCTGGCTTCGTATCGGCACAGCTCCGGCTGTTGCAGCCAACTTGGGGAGTGAACCAGCAGATGGAAGACCTCTCTCTCTCTCTCTCTGTAACTCTGACTTTCAAATAAATAAATAAATAAGTCTTTTTTTTTAATCTCTTAATTAAATCTTTAAAATTATGATCAGGATTATTTTTAACAGAAAATCCATTCCTCAAGGGAAAGTTCAAGTTCTTGGGGAAGGGGAAAATTAATATGTGATCTTTCTACCCATTACTTCTTTTTTTTTTTAAACTTTTATTTAATGAATATAAATTTCCAAAGTACGACTTATGGATTACAATGGCTTCCCCCGATACCATCCCTCCCACCCACAACCCTCCCCTTTCCCACTCCCTCTCCCCTTCCATTCACATCAAGATTCATTTTTGATTATCTTAATATACAGAAGATCAGCTTAGTATACATTAAGTATGGATTTCAACAGTTTGCTCCCACACAGAAACATAAAGTGAAAAATAATAGATGATTTTTTTTTAAATGATGATGAAATCAGAGCAGACCTATTGTCATGTTTAATCCCAGCGAGAGTCAAGTTGGGAATTGATAATTTCTTTTTTTCTTTTTCTTTTTTTTTTTACAGAGGATCAGTTTAGTATGCATTAAGTAAGGATTTCAACAGTTTGCACCCCCATAGAAACACAAAGTGAAATATATTGTTTGAGTACTCGTTATAGCATTAAATCTCAATGCACAGCACATTAAGGACAGAGATCCTACATGAGGAGTAAGTGCACAGTGACTCCTGTTGTTGACTTTACCAATTGACACTCCTGTCTATGGCATCAGTAATCTCCCCATGCTCTAGTCAGGAGTTTCCAAGGCTATGGAAGCCCTCTGAGTTCTCCGACTCTTATCTTGTTTAGACAAGGTCATAGTCAAAGTGGAGGTTCTCTCCTCCCTTCAGAGAAAGGTACCTCCTTCTTTGATGTGTTCTTTCCACTGGGATCTCACTCGCAGAGATCTTTTGCCAGAGTGTCTTGGCTTTCCATGCCTGAAATACTCTCATGGGCTTTTCAGCCAGATCCGAATGCCTTTAGGGCTGATTCTGAGGCCAGAGTGCTATTTAGGACATCTGCCATTCTATGAGTCTGCTGAGTATCTCACTTCCCATGTTGGATCACTCTCCCCTTTATTTACTCCATCGGTTAGCGTTAGCAGGTACTACACTTGTCTATGTGCTCCCTTTACTTCTTAAGCATTATGAGGGTGACAGTAATAAAAATGAGGTGTTTTTATTATTTTCCAGGCTCCTAGAGGGCAATCCTGTTCCATTTTATGATACCAATAATCACATTACATTTTCATTTCAAATATTTTATTTCAAAATAGATTTTCCTCTATTTTTTGAGTGGGGTTATTCTTGAAAGTTTCTATGTGATGCAGAAGTGGGGACCCTTTTTGCTGCAGAGGGCTACTTGGCTATTTATAACATAATTTGCAAGCCATACAAAATGATAACTTAAAAATTAGCTTCTTAGATTTATTGAATTTTGAGTCTTGCCTGTGTTTGCTTTGGCAGTGCTAGACCAAATGATTTCATGGGTTCTTACAGGGTCCATAGGCTGGACATTCCCCACTGCTGAAATGATGTGATTTTCTTTTTGTTTTCAAAAGCCGTGATAAATGGAGGCCAGGGTCGTGGTGTGCTGGGTTAAGCTGCCACTACACAATGCTGGCATCTGTGTGGATGCTGGTTCCAGTTCTGGTTGCTGCACTTCTGATCCAGTTCTCTGCTAATGAGCCTGGGAAAGCACAGAAGATGGCCCAAATCCTTGGGCTTCTGCACCCATGTGGGAGACCTGGAAGAAGCTCCTGGCTCCTGGCTTCATCGTAGCCCAGCCCCAGCTGTTGTGGCCATTCAAGGAGTGAACCAGCAGATGGAAGATACTTTCTCTCTGTGTGGCTCTCCCTCTCTCTGTAACTCTGCCTTTCAAATAAAGAAAATACATAAATAAAAAAAAAAAGTTGTGTTTTTTTTTAACAGATCTTCCAGTCTGTTAAATATAAGTGTAAAACATGGTACACATGAGAAACAAATTCATTAATGATTATTTTTCATTTTATAATATATAAGTAAATAAGAAATATAACTTCCAGTAAGTTAAAACTTTTAAAATTTCTGCACAGAGTAAAAATTACTGTTGTGAAAAAATTGTACATGACAAGAAATAAATTAGTGGTACTCCCAGGAAAGGTAAAAGC
This sequence comes from Oryctolagus cuniculus, assembly GCF_051225735.1. NCBI lineage: Eukaryota > Metazoa > Chordata > Mammalia > Lagomorpha > Leporidae > Oryctolagus > Oryctolagus cuniculus. The sequence goes on along the minus strand of NC_142873.1, from coordinate 7,941,749 downwards.
ACTATTTAAAAGGCACAGAAGTATCAGACAAGGTACATAATCAATTTACGATCAATTCCAAAACAGTTATCTCACACAAAAAAAGACCACATAGTTCAGCAACACAAAGACTACATGCAAAGACTGATTTATCATTGCTTTGAAAACAAGCCAAGTTCTTCCCCACCACAAAGGCTAGCATATTTTCTTTCGGCAATAAAACATTATATCTAAACATATTGTTGCTGAAACTAAAGATTAAAAATATCACAACTGGGAATGGACACTTGACACAGTGGTTAATACACCACTTGGGAAGCCTGCATCCTTTCTGAATTGTCTGGGTTTGAGTCCCAGTTTCACTCCCAATTCCAGCTTCCTCCTAAAATGCACCATGAGAAGCAACAGCTGATGCTCAAGTAGTTGCATTGCTGTCACTCATGTGGAAGATCCAGACTGAGCTCCTGGCTCTGCCTTCATCACAGCCCAGCTCTGGCTGTTGAAGGCATTTGGGGAGCAAACCAGGGGATGAAAGATTTCTCTTTGTCTCTCTCTCTTTGCCTTTCAAACAAATTAAAATTTATTTGATGTAATTCCCAGAAAAATTAATTTTGCTTTGAAGATATTCAAGAATGATGATTATGTGTCCTTACTATACCATAACCTATCTTCAGCAGTAGTTACTAGTAATAGATAAATATGTCCCCTGGATAAAGTAAGCAAAGGTTATGGTTTAGATTTTCTAGACAGATTTTCAAATACAAATAGGATACTTGCACCTTACATACTTATCTTAAAAATGCCATATCCTCAAAAAACAAAAATGAAGTAAACAAAAGTGAAAATAGCTTCATTTCAGAGAAGTCTTACATTTTTTTATTAAAGATTTATTTATTTATTTGCAAGTTAGAGTTGAGGAGAAGAGAAGGGAGGGGAGGGGAGGGGAGGGGAGGGGAAGGGAGGGGAGGGGAGGGGAGGAGAGGTCTTCCATACGCTGGTTCACTCCCCAATTTGCCACAAAGGCCAGAGCCGCACCAATCCAAAGCCAGGAGCCAGGAGCTTCTTCCGGGTCTCCCACATGGGTGCAGGGGACCAAGGACTTGGGCCATCTTCTACTGCTTTCCCAGGCCATAGCAGAGAGCTGGAGGGGAAGTGGAGCAGCTGGGTCTCGAACTGGCGCCCATATGGGATGCCAGCGCTTCAGGCCAGGGTGTTAACCTGCTGTGCCACAGCACCGGCCCCGAGAAGTCTTATATGTGAATACTATTATATGGATGACAAAAATTGAAAGAGTAGAGGAGAGATTAACACATTTTCTAAGAAAGCGTTCATTCATTAATGACTAAGGGCAGAATCCCATGGCCACTATTACATCCCAAAAAGGCCACACAGAGAAATCAGCATAGGGATATCTTTGTATGAGAACTGGAGATACCCCTTTCCATCTCCCGTCAGAACATAAACACGATAGTTTCCTTCTCACTGGCAAGAAAGAGGTTATAACACTGAATTTGAGAGCATAATTTTTGCCTTAGAGATGCTACAGGCTTGAATAGGTAAATTTATCAGTGGTCCATCCCTCATCCTACACCAATAATTATTACAGAATTAAAACTGTCTTCCAGGGTGAGCTTTGGCCTCGCAGTTATGAATCCAACATGCAGTATCAGGGTCCCAGCTCCACTCCCAGCTCCAGCTTCCTGCTAAGGTGCACGCTGGAAGATAGCGGTGCTGGCTCATATAACTGAGACCTACCACCCATGCTGAGGCCTCCGTTGGGTTCCCAGATCCAGGCTTGGACCTGACCAGTCCCAGCTGTTGCTGATAGCTGGGGAGTGAGCCACCGTGAATGGGGGCTCTCTCACGCTCTCCTTTGCTCTCTTTGACCCTCAAATAAATATAAATTTAAAAAGTTTATCTCCCACAAAAACAGTGAAAATTTCTGAAAATGTATGATACATAGGTTAATTTTTACCCATAAACAAATGAAATAAAAAGAATATTATGGACTGGAAAATGCTGGAATAATCTGTACATTCTTATTCAACACTTCATTGAACAGAATATTTTTACTGAATGCCTTTAAATGGTAAATATGTTTTTGGTATAGAAGTTCTTTAAGTGATGCATGCAGTTGCATCTGTAATGAACAATTTCATTTGTCACAGTTTTTCCTATGACTGCTAATGGCAACAAAAATCTAGTCTCTCTCAATATTTTTGAATAGATGACTATACATTTTTTCCCTAAGTTAAAACAGTCAACCTAACTAAGGAATATCTTTAAGGGTAGAAGTATTTGATCACTGATAGTGTCATGAACTCTACCTCTTTGGCTGACTACTCCTAAAGTACTCCTAGGCAGAAAAAGCACAGTGGTTACGAGGACTGCCTTTAGGACTAAATCCTCAGTTCCAACACCAGCTTTGCCATTTACTACTTACAGGGAATTGGACAAGGTTCATTAAGTATTAACAGGCAGGGACGAGAACAGTACCTGCCTCCCACTGTTATGAGAGTAAGAATTTGCACAGTGCTAGAACAGTACCTGGCTCAAACCACTACACAAGCACATTTTTGTTTGTTTGTTTGTTTGTTTTCAGTAAAATAAAATGAAAAGAGGATTCTGGGAGATGGAGGTAGTAAAAAGATCAGGGGTGGAGGATGAGATCATTTTTTATCATACATCCCTAATTTGACATAGTATTCTTTTCCTCAAAAATCTTGCTTCTTTGCAATAAATACCTGCACAGATCTTATTACTGACCAAGATACACAAGATATCATCATCTTAGATTCTCTGAATTCTTTTTCTTTTCCTGCCACTTGCAGAAATGCTTTATTCTGTTACTTGGAACACTTAACAATGTATTCATCACATGGGTCCAGAGAAGAGCTCACTATATGATCATGTGAAAAAGCACCCCTCTACTGTTCAGTCTTTCACTCCATCCATAGAGAATATTACAAATAAGATACTACATACCACGTGCTGTAATCAAAGATGCCTAGGCAAGAAAATGCTGATGTCATCAATCACCCATAGCAAGGTACGAAGTACAAATAACTCCTCTGTGAAACCATTTCTCAGGTATGTAGGGCAGTAGTTCACAGAATGCTGGAGTTATAGTCCATCCAGCAACATTAAGACAAAATAATATATCACTTACGTTTCTAACGTGAGGTCTAACATTTTTTTCTCAAAATTGTTTGAGTAAGTTTAGAAGACTGACATTCTAAACTTATTCAAACAATTTTGAGAAAATATGGCAGGGCTTACTCATCATTTGATAGCTATGTTGTAAAGTGGAACTGTAATACACTAGTGCTTCTACTTTGGAATTCAACAATATTTACCTTCCTTCCACTCCCATAAATGGCTGTGATTACTTAAAGCAATTTAGTCAACAACAGAGTCCACCAAGATTCATGGAGTGTAGAATAAATGCTGACCTAAATGTTGCTAAATCTAAATACAGGCCTTACAGTTTTGTTGGTAGTGACAAGTACATCCAAAGTGGTTGAGGGAATGAGTGTTAAATCTTATCAATCAAATTAAGTTTTTGGTGTGTACTTAATTTCTAAATAAATTTTTACTGTCTTTGACTTTTTGAAAATGAAGATATGGGCCAACAATGCCACACCCATGGGTACACGTACCAAGGCATCTAATCCTTGTAAAATCCAGAGATTGAGCCCAGTATCCCAAGGAGTGTGATTTGCAAGCTCAACTGACTTGCCCACGTTGCCCACTCTAAGCTCATGAAGCAGGCTTATGCCCACACTGCCAAGAGGCTCAGCCCCTGCTGGCCAAATGCCAAGGCCACAGCTTAAACTAAGGCCCAGATTTTAGAGGGAGAGAGGAAGAGGAAGAATCATTTGGTAGGATCTCTCTCAAATTAAAATTTTTTTAAATTTATTTTATTTATTTGAAAATCAGAGTTAAAGGGGGTGGAGGGTGGGAGGGAGGCTGGGGGAAGAGAGAGAGAGAGAGAGAGAGATAGATGAATCTTCCATTGGCTGGTTCACTCCCCAAATGGCTGCAACGGCAGGCCTAGGCCAGGTGGAAGCCAGAAGCTTCTTCTTGGTCTCCCACGTGGGTGCAGGAATCCAAGCACTTGGGCCATCCTTCACAGCTTTCCCAGGCACATGAGCAGAGAGCTGGACTGGAAGTGGAGCAGCCAGGACTTGAACTGGAGTCCATAAGGGACGCTGGTGTCTCAGGTGGCAGTTTTCTTCACTATGCCACAACACCAACCCCATCTCTCTTTCAAATTCTAAAATGAACTCTTAGGGTCTAACAACATTTCTTTTGAAAACCTACATGTTAAGTACACCTATTAACAAAGAAAAAGAAGGGTTTTTGAATTTATTCTTATTCCCTGATGGGAGCTGATGTAGCCTACCTTTATTTGATCTACAGTTCACCATTTCTAATGTGAAAAGTGTACAAGCAGCCTTTTATATGGGTAAAGGAGATTTTGCAAAGTTAATTTTTCTCTAAATTGTTATACCAATTAAAAGTGATAACTGTACTATTGTATATTATGTGTATTTAGTAATAAATATAACAGCAGTTAAATTCATTGACAAATCTTGGGAGTGCATAAGAAAAATAATTCTCATTTACCAGAATAACATATTGAACCATAGAAGCTCGTCTTTTACCTATAACCCAATACTATACATTGCTGATATTAAACATTACTAAAAAAGAGCCTTATCTATCATTGTGGAACTTTCTAGCTTACAGTGGCTATTCCAAGGCAATTTCTATCTAATTGTTATATGCACTGCTAACGACATTCTGCTTTAAATGCATTTTTCTCTTTCTTATTTTTAGCCACACCCAATGTATTACCTCAGTACCTCTATCAATGGCTCATCTGGTTCTTAATACATATATCTAATACTTATCTACAATTCCTACTTTTAAAAATTATTTACAAAAGATTTGTTTAAAGGTGCTTTGACTTCTTCATTGGCACTATTTTGATTAAAAGTGAGAAGAGAAAAATATCCCAAGATCTTTAAGTGGAAAAACTGATCTTGGCTCTATTACCACTACTGGTCCTAATTCAGTTTATTTGACTTCTTTCCCTCCCTGTAAACACATGTTTGATCACTCTTTCCTATGCTCACTTTCCCTTCTGTTATTCTCTACACCTTAGAGGTAGAAAGAGCATGCTGAATGAACACAAACAAAAGTTTTGTGAGCAAGTGAAAAAAAACTGAAATGGACAGAAGTTTTCTGCAATTAAAATGGGTGAGAGGAGAAGTTAACACGCAAATACGTGAAGGCAACAGGAAAGAAAACAGGCTGAAGACCCACCTAGTGAACACACAGCTTCAGGAGAAACTGGGAGCTTTCTTTGTTAGGACCCTGACTACAGAGATCAGCTGGCAGGTGGGTGCCCAGGGGTCACAACAAACAGGCTGCATTCCTGGAGGCAGCTCTAGTCTGCTTTGTACACAAACTAACTAGATTTTCCCACCTATCTGATTTATAATTTCTTCTGTTCGAAACAGAAACTGAAAAAGCCTTGGTAAATACCTTAGCCAACCTCAGTGTTGGGGGGAGGGAGGGAAAGAGAGAGAATGACACACATGTAGCATGCAACTAAAATAAACAATGTTTATCTAATTTTGTTTAACTTATCTGAATTATATAGTTTTCCTCTGGAAAAGGTTCTGGGCAGGGAAGGGCCTCAGTCAAATCTCCCAAATATTATCTCCAGAAGCACCGTAACAAACTCCACTTCCATCTTTTTCTAGCTTCATTCTATAAGACTGCTGGATTATGACTCTACTAGAATAGGAGAGTGCCAAACTGCAAATGAGAATGGAAAAAACAAACACGTCAAGTCGTGAGATCCAGAGACAGGATGCTCTCTGAGATGCTGCACCTCATGTCTTTATTGAGCTACTTAACTTGTTCAAGCAAAATGAAAAACCTCACACTTAACTCGGTTATCTCGCTGCACCCATGATTTTACAAGAGTCAGAGAGAGTTGTAAGTTTTTCTCAAATCACAGCTTATGTTATTATACCTGTATTCTTCTTTCAAAACATAGTAAGACAGAAATGCTGTGTCTCAGGGTAAGTGATGAGAAGAAATGGAATCTGAGTCTAGGACAGGGCATCTTCAAAGCTTGTGCCGTATCCACTGTCCCAGGCATTCACTTTCTTTCATAAACCCTCTGTGAAATAACTGCTACATCTGCCTGTGTGGTTTGTTTTTCTTTTTTAAAGATTTATGTTATTTATTTGAAAGACAGAGTTACAGAGAAAGGTAGAGACAGAGAGAGAGGTCTTTCATCTGCTGGTTCACTCCCCAGATGGTTGCAACGGCCGGAGCTGCGCTGATCCGAAGCCAGGAGCCAGGAGCTTCTTCTGGGTCTCCCAGATGGGTGCAGGGGCCCAAGCACTTGGGCCATCTTCTACTGCTTTTCCCAGGCCACAGCAGAGAGCTGGATCAGAAGAGGAGCAGCCGGGACTAGAACTGGAGCCCATATGGGATGCTGGCACTTCAGGCCAGGGCTTTAACCCGCTGCACCACAGCACCGGCCCTCTGTGTGATTATTTTATAAAGATTTATTTATTTATTTGAAAGGCAGAGTTACAGAAAGGCAGAGGCAGAGGCAGAGGCAGAGAGAGAGAGAGAGAGAGAGAGAGAGGTCTTCTATCTGCTGGTTCATTCCCCAAATGGCTGCAGCAGCCAGAGCTGGGCCGATCTGAAGCCAGGAGTTTCGTGGGTGCAGAGGCTCAAGCACTTCAGCCATCTTCCACGGCTTTCCAAGGCCATAGCAGAGAGCTGGATTGGATGTGGAGCAGCTGGGATTTGAACTAGTGCCCACATGGGACGCCGGCACTGCAGGCAATGGCTTTACCTGCTATGCCACAGCACCGGTCTCGCCTGTGTGATTTTGATAAACTAATTAATCTAATAACCTAACATGTTCATGCTATCAACTTGAACTGTAGCAAAAAGAATAGCTATTCAATATAGAAATAACAAAGCATTTAATACAAGCTATTTATTAACAAAATCTTTAAAATAAACACAAATACCTTGTTTAGTAACACAACTATGATTACATATGCTCCAGCAGTACAGAGCCCACATCTGACATGTGCAACTAAGTGCACTAGACATGGCAATTTATTAACTTGGGTAATGGCACTTACCAACTTTGAAATGATTATAATAACTGCACAACAATATTTGGGAGTTCTCTAATTTCATCCCGAAACTGTTTCTCTAAAGTAGATATGGTTCTCCCATTAGCATAAAAAATACTTCCAAGGGCATGCGTTGTGGTGCAGTGGACTAAACCACACATGGGGATGCCCACAAACTATACTGAGTGCCTGGGATCAAGTCCTGTCTCTGCCTTCTGACGCAGCTTCCTCTAATGAACCTGGGAGGCAGCAGACAACGGCTGAGGTACTTAAGTCCCTGACACTCATACAAAGATTCAGATGAAATTCCAGGCTCCTAGCTTTGGCATGGCCCAACTCAGGCTATGGTGGCCATTTGGGAAGTGAATCAATGAATGGCAGATCTTTCTTTCTCAGTCTCTCTCTTTCTCCCTGTCTCTCCTTCTTTGTCACTCTGCCTTTCAAATAGCTAAATCTAAAAACACTTGCCACAACTATGATTTTTTTTTTTTTTTACCTTGAGTGCTTTACCTAAAAGAATCAAGGAAGGGCTTCTCTGATGTGTCTCATATTGTTCATACAACAATTATTCAACCTGCAACAACTTATGAAAAACCTGCTTGCTGTGATGATACCAAAGTAAACTGCATATAGTCCTGCTGTTTAAGAAGTCTCAATCTGGGTGTGGATGTTTAGCCTGGTGGTTAAGACACCTGCATTCCACATCCAGGTGCCTGGGTATGATTCTCAGCTTAACTCCTGACTCTAGCTTCCCATAATGCAGACAGCAGAGATGGCTCAAGTAATTGGGTTTGAGCCAACAATGTGGGAGACCTGGACTGTGTTCCTAGCACCTGGCTCCACGCCAGGCATCTGAGGCATGAACCAGTGGACAGAAGTTCTGTCTCTGTCTCTGCCTCTGAAATAGCACTGTGAAAAAGAGGCTCCAGTTCAGCAGAGAAGATACATGCCAATTACTTACTGGAAACATAAGACACACTTCCAAATATTAGAAGCTCAAGAAGTACTGTTTACCACAGATAAATGCTGGTGAATTCTCACTAGTGGAATGAAGGAAAAGATGGCCAAGAGGTAGGCCCCCAGGATAAATGGGATTTATACATATGATAGGTGGGGCTGAAGGTGGAAGAATGGGGCGAGACATCTGAAGTTCGTAGTCCAGTGCGAGCGAAAGCTCAAGTGTATGAGAATGCCTAGAGAATCTGAACAGTCCTGTGAGGTCCGGACCTACAGTGCCTACGGTGCTAAGGTAAGATGATACTAGAGAGCTGAGACTGGTTCACAGCACAGAGGTGCTCCAGGGCCACTGCAAACATAGACCTCAGCCTCTAGGTGACAGATCCAGCCAAGGCGTTTAAACAAGGAAAGTATTATGATTCAAGTAGTCCTCTAAGATAATGCCCAAAGAGTAGTGAAATGAGTAATACAGGACAAAAATGTTTTTAAGATATCTAGGTAGTAACAAATGAATAATGCAAACTTAGAAGGATGGTGTCATATTAACACGAACAGCCATCGCCTGAGAACAGGCAGCGAGAAGGAATGAAGTAGTGGGATTATTACATCAAGATAGTGGCTTCAGTTGTGATCATTCTGGTAGAGACGTTCAGATGACAAACTGAGAATTCAGGTTTGGAATTGAGAAGTGGAAGCCAAAAATAAAGACTTATTCATACATATTAGATTTTCCTTTAAAAATATTTATCTATGTATTTGAAAGAGAGACAAAGAGACAGAGAGCTTCTATCTGCTGGTTCACTTTTCAGATGCTCCCAACAGCCAAGGCTATGCTAGCCTAGGCCAAAGCCTGTAGCCTGGAACTTAACTGGGGCCTCCCACAGGGTGGCAGGGACCCAACCACCTGAGACATCACCAGCTGTATCCCAGAGTGTGCAACAGCAGGAAGTTGGAACCGGAGCAGAGCAGGGACTGGAATCAGGCAGTCTAATATGGGATGCAGGTGTCCTTAGTGCTACGCCAAAGGCCTGACCCAGAAATAGAGATTTACAAGCTGTCAGCAGAGGTGATATTTGGCAGCATGAAAGCATGTGAATTGCAGAGAAAGGACAAACAAAGCAAAGAAGGGTGGTAAGGCAAATGTTTAAGCATCTGCAGTTAATTAGTAGGAAATATTAAGGAGGATACAGAGAAGTGGGACACAATCAATAGAGGTACAGGGGGAAAAGTCACAAAATCCAAGAGGAACTTTAAAAGGAACTTGATCATTAAACGCCTTGAATAGAATCAGAGGGTGAAGAGGACAAAAGGGATGGAACTTATTACAACGTCTCTGATATTGGAGGAAATTTCACTGGCAGATGAAACCAGATTTCAAGGTAGAAAAGAGAAATAGGTGAGGACTCAGAGAGACTACTTTTTGTTGATTTATTTTTAAGGATTTTACTTACTAATTTGAAAGTCATAGCTACAGAGAGACAGACATCTGCTGGCATCCGTGTAGGATGCCGGCGTTGCAGGCGGCGACCTTACCTGCTACGCCACAACACCAGCCCCTTTAGACAGGTAAATGAAGAACTGAGATGACCATCAATATGTTGTACCATGCACAATCAGATCTAGAACCAACTGATGTATTAAAAACTTAGAATGTGCCTGTCAGTAAGAAGGACAACTGAGTTAGGGAACAAGAGCACACTGGGAATAACTCAAGTAATCCTGCCATGGTTTTAATTTACCTACCCTCCAAATAGAGTAAGTTTTGTGAATTAAAAATTTACAATAATAAAATGGGGAGAAGTTGTTTTTAGTTATTAAAGAATTAATTTATGATGTTGAACATCGGTATCACAACGAGCACTAAAAACACAGAAACTTAAAAATTAAAAATGTTCAACCTCAGTTAAAAAAAAAAAAACACTTTGGACATACTGAAGAATAATGATCTTGACCTGAGGCCACATAATAGAACAGTAATTTAAAAACAGTATTGTCCCATAACTTTGTAGCTCATGTTTTCTTTAATTAGTTTTCTTGCAGATTTCAGGCAAATCTGTAACCTGAAGTGGGAACCTGGGGCCATTTAAAGAACTGGGAGAAGTTTATTTTGGTAGTTTAGTATTATTTACTAATTCTACTTGGAAAACTGAAATAAAATTATTTATAAACAATTTTTAAAAATTTCTTCTGCATTTTAGTTGTCTAATACTACAAGAAACATAACAAAAGTATTCCCAACAAAGTTAGAAAAATTGCACTGTTTGATCTTGTGTGAGAAAAGATAGCTATAAATGTGTAAGAGACCCATGTACTAGAAATCTGTATGTGTTTTACTATGGTCGCTTTTGGGTTTTGAACTCATTGGAAGAAATATGAACAATCAAAATAACATGTCAGGCCTATACATTTGGCTTACAGATTGAGACACCAGTTGAGTTCCTGGGTTCAACTCCTGGCTCTGGCTCCCAACTCCAACTTCCAGCTAACACAGACCCTGGGCGGCAGCAGTGATGCTCAGGTAAGGAGGTTTCTGTCACCCACATGAGAGACCTGGATTGAATTTGGCTGCTGTGAGCATTTGCAGAGTGAACTGTGCATGGGAGTGTCTCCCCCCCCCCCAATTAGTTAATTTTAAATGATACATGTAATCATAGGCACAGCATTAATGATCCAAAGACAATTTGTTCTTCAATATTTAGGCTAAGTTTTATTTGAGAGGCAAAAAGAAGAAAATACCCTTTATAACATTCCTGAAGCATGCAACAGAGGTTATCTTTTTTATCTATTACATTATAATATAATATAAAAACATCAAGAAGTTTTTAATTGTGTTCATCCAGATTCAATTTATCTTTTGCTATAGTTTGGATACTGGAGTGGGTTTCCACCAGAGACCCACATGGTGGCATGCTGGGACGTGAGGAAGCTTCAGGAAGTGGGGCCTAGCCTAAGGTCCGTGGGTCGCTTGTGAGGCAGTTCTCCAGAGTTCTTACGAAAGGCTCGGTGTGGGCCCAGCCACTCTCTCTCTGCTTCCTGGCTCACTATGTGACCCTTGGCTAGTCCACCATCTACCAAGGGGGCCTTGACCAAAGCCTGCATCATGCAGTTTGGACTGTGAATCTCCAAAACTGAGAGCCAAACAAATCTTCTCTCTTTATAAATTAGTTGCCACAGGTATTTCTTATTAATAACAAACAAATCTAACTAATATATCTTCTTACTTCAGATAAATGAAAACTAAACAGTTTCAACCACCAACTTCTACAAATGAAAGGCTGAGAATGAGAGGAGACTTAGTTAATTTTTTAAGCTGTATATTTTACAAACGTGAAACCCATTGGTTGTCATCAATACCTTCTACCTTTCCAGATAATCCCTAATATTTTAACTCACTGTTTTCTCTCTTTTAAAATATACCACAAAGGGGGCCGTCCTTATGACATGGCAAGTAAAGCCACTGCCTGCAACTCCGGCATCCCATGTGGTCACCAGTTCAAGTCCCAGCTGCTGCACTTCTGATCAGCTCTCTGCTAATGGCCTAGGAAAAGCAGTAGAAGATGGCCCAAGTGCTTGGGCCCCTGCCACCCACGTGGAAGACCTAGAAGCTCCTGGCTCCTAGCTTCAGCCAAGGCCAGTCCTGGCTGTTGCAGCCATCAGGAGAGTGAACCTGAGGATGGACGAGCTTTTGTCTCTCTCTCTCTCTCTCTCTCTCTGTAACCCTTTCAAATAAATAATCTTCAAAAAAAATATATAATAAATAACTGAAATATCTTTAGTACAAGTAGGGTTCTTCTTCCCTTTTAGTTCTCCAACCATATATAGTTATTAGTATTATGGCGATCACTAATATTTCAGAATAACTCAACCATTTGCTTAAAAATCAAAAAGTTAGAAAAGATTACATATGAAAAGCTAATCTCCCTCCCACTTTGATTCACCAAGTCTCCAGATCTCTCATCAGAAACAACAACCTCTATATGCAGAGTCACACATACATACAAATTTATACTTATATGGTATTTCTTACACAAATCAGAGATATCAACTTTGTCTTTCCGTCTTCTGCTCTAGTCTGAACCAGTTGACATCATTTAACTTTGTTCTCTCAATAGCATCCTCCTTTTGTCTCTCCTGTTCTCAATCTTGGGGAAGCTTCAGTCCAGGGGAAACGGTATATAGGAGGTCATCTTTTTAAGTTGGACATGTGAAAAAGTCTTTGTGCTGTCCTCTAATGACTTAGAGCTAAATACAGAATTCTAGGTGGGAAAACATTTTCCTTCCAAATTCTGAGGGTATTCCTTTTTTTCTAGATTCTGACATTGCTTCAAGGAGTCTATAACCATTCATTCTTAGTATGCAACCTGTTTTCTCTTTCTTTCAAAGACTGTAAGACTGTCTCTTTGTTACTGCTGACAATTTGAAATTTCACTAAGACATGCCTAGTTATAGGAATTCAGGAACTCTGTTCAAACTGGAAATTCATATCCTTCAGTGATGGGAAATTTTAAAAATTATTTTACTAGTGTTTTTCTCCCCTTCTTCTAAAACTGTTTTGATGATGGACTTCCCATATTGATCCTCTGATATTTTAATATGTTTCTCTCTCTCTCTTTTTTTAAAAACATATATTTATTGAGAGTGGAGAGACAGAGAGAAAGAGAGATCTTCCACCTGCTGGTTTACTCCCTAAAGGGTTCCAACAGCTGATGCTGGGCCAGGCCAAAGCCAGGCACCAGTAGCTTCATCTGGATCTCCTATGTGGGTGGCAGGGGCCCAAGCTCTTAGGCCATCTTCTGATGCTTTCCCAGGCACATCACAAGGGAGCTGGATTGGAAGTGGAGCAGCCAGGACTCAAACTAGAGCCCATGTGGGATGCTGGCACTGTATGTGGCAGCTCAACCTGCTGTACCACAGTGTCGGGCCACTCTGTTGTTTTTTGTTTTTACTTGAAGGGGAGGTTGACAGACAGACAGAGACAGAGACAAAGAGAGATCTTCCATCCACTGTTTAATTCCCCAAATGGCTGCAATGTTCGGGGCTGGGCCAGGCCTATGCCAGGAGCCTGGTGGTTCACCTGGGTCTTCTACACTGTTGACAGGGGCCAAAGTACGTGGACCTTCTTCTGCTTCTTTCCCAGGTACCTTAGCAGGGAACTGGATTGGAAGAAGAGCAGCGGGGACTAGAATTCACACTCTGATGTGGCATGCTGGAATTGAAGGTGGCAGCTTAGCTAGCTGAGCCACAATATTGGACTCTGTTTACTTTCTGACAAATTTCCTCAATTTCATTTTCCAGCCCTTCTACTGAGTCCTTATTTCAGCCATAATATTTTAAGAGACAAAAGCTCTTGGTGGGGGAGGGGTGCAGTATTGTAGCGTAAGCAATTAAAGCTGCTGTTTGCCAGCATCACATATGGGTGTCAGTTCTTGTCCTGGCTGCTCCACTTCTGAGCCAGTTCCCTGTTAATGCACCTGGGAAAGTAGTACTTTGGCCCCAATGACCCATGTGGGAGACCTGGATGAAGTTCTTGACTCCTGGCTTAGGCCTGGCCCGGTGCTGGCCTTTGCCAACTTTTGGAGAGTGAACCAATAGATGAAAGATCTCTCTTTCTCTCTCCCTCTGTCTCTGCCTCCCCCTCTGTAACTCTGCCTTTCAAATAAATAAATAAAACTTAAAAAAATAAAAAAAGAAGCTCTTTGGGAGCCAGTGCTGTGGCACCACAGGTTAAGCTGCTGCCTGCTACGCTGGCATCCTACATGCTTCACCTCTGATCCTGCTCCCTGCTAATGTGCCTGGGAAAACAGCAGAGGGTGATCTAAGTGATTGGGCTCCCATCATCCAAGTGAACCCTGATGGAGTGCCAGGCTCCGTGGCTTCACCCTGGCATAGCCTGGGCAGTTGCAGCCATTTGGAGTAAACCAAGCACAGACAGAAGCCTGTCTGTCTTTCTGTCTGTCTGTCTTTTCTCCTCTCTGTAGCTCTGCCTTTCAAATAAATAAAATAAATCTTTTTTTTATAAAAAGCTCTTTGGCTTTAACAATCAGTAATTATTTCATGTATATAATATCTTTCTGAAGATAGCAATTATTTTTTAATTTTCTGCTCCTTGCTTGGTCTTTTCCTCCAAATTAATTTGTTAATTTCTTTTCATGCTAGACATCTTTCCTCCAGCCGTCTGCTAGTCTTGGGAAAGTTAGTTATCGTTAGGTCATTCCTCTTTTGCCAGTAAAATACCCCAGAACCTACTCTTCTCATCTGCCGCCTGGAGGGTAAAGGCCAAGGAGGGAGGAAGAGGGAGTCCTCTCAGCACTCAGGGTGCAGATGTCCTGCTCTCAGTGTTGCAGGCTATCCCCTGCCCAGCGATCCTTGGGACTTTTTCTCCAGGCAGTGACCTAGGGTGCGAACCCAGGATGGAGGTAGAGGTGGGAAGAGCACTTGTTCAGGAGGATGGGGAAGAGGAGGACCTAGAAATCAGTGACTACCATATGTTTCTGAAGGATTGGTTCCTGAGCTATTTGAAGAGTTGCTGGTAAAAATCAGATGGGTTCTTAGCTTTCTTCATTGCTAAATTAAGATTTGGCTTTCACAAGTGAGCTACGCCTTCTGCCGCACTTCGTTTGCTTTTCAGCTTTCTTCTTTCTTCTTTTTATTTACCTATACAGGTAGAGTTACAGACAGTGAGAGAGGGAGACAGAGAGAAAAGTCTTCCTTCCATTGGTTCACTCCCCAAATGACCGCAATGGCTGGAGCTGCACCAATCCAAGGCCAGGAGCCAGGTGCTTCCTCCTGGTCTCCCATGGGGTGCAGGGCCCAAGCACTTGGGCCATCCTCCACTGCCTTCCCGGGCCACAGCAGAGAGCTGGACTGGAAGAGGGGCAACCAGGACTAGAACCGGTACCCATATGGGATGCTGGCACCGCAGGCGGAGGATTAACCTACTGCACCACGGCGCGGGCCCCTGCTTTTCAGCTTTCACTTTCTGTCTGTATGTGTATGGCTGTTTTCTTCTTTCTCATTCTCCACACCTTTGAGGGACCACATCTTTAAAATGAACCCCCTTGGGATGGGTGTTTGGTGCAGTAGGTAAGATGCTGCTTAGGATGCCTGCATCCCGTGTTAGAGAGCCTGGGTTAGAATCCTCACTCCAATTCCAGTTCCAGCTTTCTGCTAATGTACACCCTGGGAGGAAGGAGGTGATGGCCCAAGATTTAGATTGAGTTCCGGGCTCCTGTTTTCAGCTTGGCCCAACTCCAGCTATTTGTGGGCATTTGGGAAGTGAAACACTGGATAAAAGATCTCTCTATCTCTCTCTGTCTCTGTCTCTTTGCCTTTCAAATAAATAAAAATTAAAAATTAAAAAATTTTTAAAACCCTTAACTATAGCTTTAGAGAGGTTTCTGGAAGGAGTACAATTAGATGCTTGCATTCAATGTACTATTTCTCTCCCCAGAAGTTCAGGCTAAATCTCAAAACCTGCCTAAGTCTCCAATTAATACCTGATCAATATATATATTAGTATTAGGGTTATTAGTACACAGTGAGATTGCCTTAGGGCTGATTCAGAGGAGCCCCTGGCCTGGGTATCATATTTTGGGACTCAACTGCAGTCCTTTGGGGCACCAATCCCCACAAACTGGGAACAGCAACCTTGACAACAGCCCATACAGAGGACTTGCAAGAATGACAGAGAAGCCTTTATTTAAGACACTTTACTGCCATCTGCTGGGAACCTGATAAAATAATTACAGACCAACCATGACAAATGACAGGCATCCCTAGGAACTGGGCAACACTGCCTAGAAGCCACCTGCACAGATATGAACAAATCTAGACTGTGCCAGGATGTGGAAGATAAAAAAGAACAAATGATGAATCCAAACTTTCAGTTACAAGTTAGAAGGAACTGTGTCTGGCACCTGACTTAAACAGGGAACTGATTTCCTAACAGAAAAA
Organism: Oryctolagus cuniculus; assembly: GCF_051225735.1. Lineage (NCBI taxonomy): Eukaryota > Metazoa > Chordata > Mammalia > Lagomorpha > Leporidae > Oryctolagus > Oryctolagus cuniculus. The sequence continues at coordinate 7,925,679 of NC_142873.1, read as the reverse complement.
ATTCTTATAACTGCTCATCTAAATCTAGTTTATAAGAGTAAAATGAAAATTGACTTTGGTAGGTTAGATTGAAAATTTAAGTACTAGTTTTCATTTTAGTAATATGTCTTGATATTCAAATAACTATTTTTAAAAGACATTTATTTATTAGGAAGTCAGAATCACAAAGAGAGAGGGAGAAAGAGAGAGGGAGAGAGTCAGAGAGAGAGAGAGAGAGATCGATCGATCTTCCACTCACTGGTGAACCTCCCAAATAAATGCAATGGCCGGGGCTGTACCAGGCCAAAGCCAGAAGCCTGGAGATTATTTCAGGTTTCCCACATGGCCGGCTGGGGCCCAAGGACTTGGGCCATCTTCCACTGCTTTCTCAGGTGCATTAGCAGGGAACTGGATTGGAAGTTGAACAGTTGGGACTTGAACTGACACCCATGTGGAATGCCAGCATTGCCACAATGCCAGTCCCTAAATAATTTTAAAAAGAACATTAGAAATGTGTTCAAAAGTAGCTCAAATGTTTGCATTCAATTAGCTAATGAATGCAAGCCTCTTCTTTGTAATGGACAAGCCTGATTAGGCTGGGTTGGTAGTTCTGTTATAACTTGTTTTAAAATGTTAATGTTCCACCACAACTGATACACATTGTGATAGATAACACAGATTTTTGTGTTTTTTACCTCGAATTTCATTTGTAATAAACACTAGTTCCTGTAACCATGTTCCATATGGTTTTAAATAACTCTCCTTCTAACACGAAACAATAAATTTATAAACTATTCTGGGCCAGCGCCGCGGCTCACTAGGCTAATCCTCCACCTGCAGCGCCAGCACCCTGGGTTCTAGTCCCGGTCGGGGCGCCGGATTCTGTCCCGGTTGCTCCTCTTCCAGTCCAGCTCTCTGCTGTGGCCAGGGTGTGCAGTGGAGGATGGCCCAGGTCCTTGGGCCCTGCACCCGCATGGGAGATCAGGAGGAAGCACCTGGCTCCTGGCTTCCGATCCGCGCAGCGCCGGCCATAATGGCCATTTGGGGGTTGAACCAACAGAAGGAAGACCTTTCTTTCTTTCTGTCTCTCTCTCTGTCTAACTCTGCCTGTCAAAAAAAAAAAAAAAAAAAAAAAAAAAAATTAAAAAACTATTCTGATGCCACTACCACAAGTAAATTTTTGGATTTTTTTCAAAGTAAAATGTTATATCATTATATATTTTATTTCTACTATTTTTTAAGTGTCACCAACCATGTATTCCAAACTCCTCTCTTCTCCTAAGCCCAGTAATTTTTAGGATTGTATATAATCCTTATAGCAGAACTGACTGAATATGTCTAATTTATTGTACATTCAAGTCCCTTCTTCTTGAATATTATCACCCATTTACCATGTGTATCTTACAGAACCAGATCTCAAGGAATAAATATACTAGCTCACGGTTTTTAAGAAAACCCCAAAGTACCCAACCAAAAGCCTTGAGAAACACTATTCCAGAGTCTTTTTTAACTTAATTACCCATAATGCTTTTGATAATTCTTGAGCTCCTTCTACCTTCCCTCAAACTATATATATATATATATATATATATATATATATATATATTTAACAGAATCTATTGATCATGGAATACAAATATAAAGGTTAAGTAAACATATACATTAATTTAATAGTTATTCTAAGTACTGAATGCTCCCATACACAAGCATTATTTATCAGCATTTTTATTGCATTACATAAAAAGGATGTATTTCTTATAATATTAAATCTTTGTTACTCATATATCCCTTCTCTCAATATTATTATCATCTTGAATTTTTATAGAAGATTCTACATCTTGAAGGCATTTTCACAAATTATCTAAATACTTGTAATACTGTTTTGGGATTAAAAAGAGTCATCACTAGTTTGCACATATGAAAGTTAGAACTGAAGCTAATTTAGTCTCAGAGTATCAGGTTTAAAGCTAAAGGGTGAATAAGCAATATTCTTTAACAATTTTGATCAAAAGTATTATCCTTTATAATAATTTTATACATGCCACGGAGAGGATATTCTGTTTTTAACATTCCTTTTCTTCAAAAAGTTTCTTCAAATTTTTATCTTAGGATAATTAACTTAACAAAGGATGAGTATAAAGTTGGCTTTTCCTCAAAATCTTTCCAATTTGGTTTCCTTTTTTGGTGTTTTTTAAAAAAGTTTCTGTTTGACATCTTCATTCCAGACTTTTGAGTGACTGGCTTTGACAAGAGAATTCTGAATAGCTGGCTTTGACACTGAAAAACTTTTGATATATTCTTTCCTATGGCATACTAATGTATTAGAGGGGTACTATGTTAAATCACAATTTTAATATATTTATCAAATGTCTCTGAGGACTCTACAATAAAATAGTTTATGATGACAGTCACAGACTTTTAAAAACCTAGACACTGTGTATGTAAGACCATGAGGAACGTTGTGGGTTACTCATGGTATAATGAAATAGAGGCGTGAAATCTCGGCAGCCTTCAGTTACCAGATTTTTTATTCTGAATTTATAAATTAGAATCTCAACTTTCTATTTGGCATTATGAATGCTTGGCTTTTTAAAAAATTTAACCAGCTTTATGGTCTTATTTATGTTGTTACCTGCAAACAAGTATTCTTACTCATTTCACACCGTTTGGACAAGAAAACACGTGCCTGACCAGAATGCTGAAGAAGAGTAACAGGGCAGACGTTTGGCCCAGGGATTCTGCTGTCTGCATACCACATTGAAGTGCCTGATCCCAGCTTCCTGCTCAGGCAGACCAAAAGAGCCAGCATAAAGCCCTCATGTTCTTGTGTATTTCCCTCACTTCCCCTGATAAAGTCTGAGTTTTACCATGCTGGCTGCCTCGTCGATGTCTAAATTCAGGATGCTTCTCGAAGCTTGAGACAAGAATCGGAAATACTAATCTTGGCTCATAGTTAGATGATATTATATGGCGACCATGAAGGGTCTTATTAATATTTGTTCAATTTGTTCAAAGCCGGACAACACAGGAATGGACTTTCTAATGGCTTCATGTGGCTTCTAAGTTCTGAAAATCTTTCTGCATCCCACCCCTCTTCTCTTAGCATTCGCAGCTTCCTTCACTGGCGACTGCACAGTCTAGTCCCTCGGCAAACATGCACGCGAGGTTTTGCTTCAGGTGCCTTTATTTTTTTTTATTTTTTATTTTTATTTTTTATTTTTTGACAGGCAGAGTGGACAGTGAGAGAGACAGAGAGAAAGGTCTTCCTTTTGCCGTTGGTTCACCCTCCAATGGCCGCCGCGGCTGGCGTGCTGCGGCCGGCGCACCGCGCTGATCCGAAGCCAGGAGCCAGGAGCCAGGTGCTTTTCCTGGTCTCCCATGGGGTGCAGGGCCCAAGCACCTGGGCCATCCTCCACTGCACTCCCTGGCCACAGCAAAGAGCTGGCCTGGAAGAGGGGCAACCGGGAGAGAATCCGGCGCCCCGACCCGGACTAGAACCTGGTGTGCCTGCCGACGCCGCAAGGCGGAGCATTAGCCTAGTGAGCTGCAGCGCCAGCCGCCTTTGGTTTTACGAACGACAGAGCTCAGGCAGTTTTTCAGCTTTCTCTCAGCGCTCCTGGTTTTGGAGCTGTAAAAATGCAAGGACGGATTCTTTTGGTATTTCTTGTTTCGGGAGAATGGGATATTAGCGTTAATGGGATTTGGGCAGAAAGGTAGGAGAGAGATTTTAGTGGAGGACCAGTTTGTGAGAGTTTGTCGAAATACAGAAATTCCCAAGTTGCCTGTAATATGTTCTTAAGGATTTGCGAAGATTAAAACAAAACTGTTTCTCAGAATGGATTTAGGGTTACTGGACAATTGCCTTGCCTCAGGCATGCTTTCAATCGGTGATTTTGGGTGTGGGAACAGGTCTTGTTGCCTAGAAACCTTTTAGCAACAGGAAGGCAGAACCCTAAAAATGGCAGACTCCACTTCCTGCAGTGGAGGGTGGGACTTCCATGCCAAGATGGTGGCCTCCATCAGAAACATGTGGTTGCCAAGATGGAGGCTCCAGGGAAGGACAGGGGATCACCAAGATGGCAGCCCCCATGGGAACTTCTGCCCTTACTGGCCACATGCTGCATACCTGATTAGGGAGTAACTTTTTATTATAGCCTTTTTAGGTTATAGCTTGTTACTGGGGTTTCAACACTGGTTTATTATTTTAATTTTTTGTTTTGGCTTTATGCTGGCTCTTTTGGTCTCATGAGGTTCGGTATCTCATGCACAGTGGGCCTTCCATTGATTTCTTCTTGGACCAGGTGGCTTTCTTTTTGACCTTCTGAGATTTGGTACTTCAGGAGTGACATGGCAGTCTGGAATGGCATTTCTCAAACCAAGCAGTGTTTTATTTTTGGTATGGTTTTAGCTTTACCATAACAAATTTTTTTTTGTTTAAATCCCACTGTGGGTATAGTAACTCTGGGATGCCAAATTATTTGTTAATCGCGTGTTCAGATACAACTGGGCCCAAGCTCAGTCCTTTCTACTTCCTGTTTCCCCAGGTTAGGAGGTGATTCAACTATGGTAGCTCTCTATGTAGCTTGGATACACCTTTAGTTTATATACTTAATAACTGGGAGACCCCTAAGCTAGATGGTATTACTAAAGAAAAGTTGATTTCTCTCTGCAATACTGTGTAGTCAAGGTATAGGTTGGGAAATGGTGGAACATAGCCAATAAATGGCACTCTTCATTCTAATGTCATTTCAGAACTTGACTTGTATTGCAGAAAACAGCAAGAATGGTAAGAAGTTGCTTGTGAACAGGCCTTTATGGCATTATATCAACATTTCAATCCCAAAAGGAGGGTTGGGCTATACCTTGCCTCTTCTATCCAAAAAGAAAATAAGCAACCAGTAGGTGTAATGGATGATCCATTACTGACTGCTTCTCAGCTACCACAGTCTCAACCTGCTGTGACACCAGAGTCATCTCAAAGAGTGCTGGATCCCCTTCTGTGACTTCTAAGCCTGGCCTTTTGCCTACCTCCCCAAGGCCTCCTCCTTTTAACCCTTCCTGCCCCCCACCAGAGGGCAATCTCACTGGGGTTACTAGGAGTGGAGCTTCCAATCAACAGACAGGAGGGACGCGCCGTCCCTTGAGAGAAGTAGCCAGTGGAACAGGGACCATTAGAATACATGTCCCCTTCATTCTATCTGAAAACAAAAGACAGGGAGACTTTCAGAAGATCCTACTATAGGAGTTATAAGCCCTAACCTTAGCTTATGACCTTAATTGGAATGACAGACATCTTATTTTATCTACTTGTATGGCTGAAGAAAAGCAGCATATTTAGATAGAAGCTCAGACACGTGCTGATGAGATATCAGTTCAGTATCCTGGCAGTTTTGCTGTGGAGGCCCCAGCAGTCCTGGATACTACACGTGAATGAAATTAACAAAAGGGGGAATCAGGTTCAAAGCTGCAAGACCATATGGTCTCATGCTTACTGTAGGTGGAGTTGAGGAAATGTATTATAAAACTTATAAACTATAATAAAATCAAAGAGATAGCACAAGGTCCGTATGAGAATTCAGATATGTTCCAGGCATGATTAATAGAAGCAATAAAGAAATATATCAACTTAGATCCTGAATCTCAAGTAGGGCAGATTTACCTTGGTACATATTTCATTATGTAATCAGCACCAGATATTAGAAAAAAAGCTTCCAAAACTAGCCATGAGCCCTCAAACCCCCATGAGCCAATTGGTAGAAATGACATTTCAAGTGTTTAACAATAGGGATGAGTCTACATCCTTCAGTATCCCCTTAAGATTAAGGGTCTGGAATCTCTGAGGAGGAAATGATATGGTGTTAGTATTGGGCTCATGAGCTGAAGACCATGACCCACCCTTGCCCCGACCTGATCTCACCTGTATCCACCTTTGCCTGCCAATCAGACTACATAACCACTCCATTACTTGGAAGAGATTTATTATCAACCTTAGGTGCTTCCTTAAGTTAACTTCCCCTATATTTAAATCATTTGTTATGATGTTAGCAAATATTGAGGCAGTTCCTAGTTTAGATAATATTCCTGCTGAAATAAAATAAAGAGTAGATTCCTGGACGGGCTACACATGCTGTGGCTCTCAAGTTTTTCTTAAAGGATAAGACTGTGTTTCCTCATCAGTGCTAGTGTCCAATAAAGCCAGAAGCTAGAAGGGGACTCTAATCAATAAATTTCTCAAAGATGGACTGTTGGTCCCATTCCAGTCTCCCTGTAATACTCTTATATTGCCTGTTTTAAGGCCGAATGGGGAATATAGGATAGTTCAAAACCTCAGGGCAGTTAATTAGGCAGTTATTCCAACTCATCCTATTGTGCCAAATCCTTATACTATATATTGACATAAATGCCTGAAGGGATCTCGTGGTATACAGTTTTAGACCTAAAGAAGGGTTTCTTCTGTATCCCGTTAAGTTCAGAATTTCAGTTTTTATTTGCCTTTGAATGGACTGACCCAGTTTCAGGTGTAACTCAGCAATATGCACAGACTGTCCTCCCCCAAAGGTTCTGGAACAGCCAGCACCTGTTTGGTAATGCACTTGGCAAAGGAACTCAGGGGATTACAGCTAAAGAATGGAGCAATCTTATAATATGTAGATGATATTCTCTTCTGCAGCCCATCCAAGGAGGACTCAGCTGAAAATACCATCAGGTTTTGAACTTCCTGGCTAAGTGAGGATACAAAGTTTCCTCAACAAAAGCTCAGGTTTCTAAACAAGAGGTAGACTACCTGGGATATGTTCTAGCCCCAGGAAAGCGTGCTCTTTCAGTCAAGAGAAAGAAAGCTGTTCTATTTATATAGGATGACCAAAGACAAAAAAGCAGCTAAGGATATTTCTGGGAATGGCAGGATTCTGTAGAATAAGGATTCCACGATTTAGATTAATAGCCAAGCCTTCATAATGAAGCTTTAAAAGGCCCTGACACAGACCCACTTTGCTGGACAAGGGCGTTACACAAGTCAGTGCAAAGAAGTAAACAGCTTTTAACAGAAGCCCCAGCACTGGGAATTCCTGATAACCTGAGTAGGCCATTTACCCTGTTCATAGCAGAGAAACAGGGGGTTGCTATAGAAGTACTGACTCAGAAGTTGGGTCCACTGCCACGACCAGTGGCCTACTTTTCTGAACAGCTAGATTCAGTGGCTACAGGGTGGCCTGCATGCTTAAGGGCTACTGCTGCTACAGCACTCTTGGTGGAGGAAGCCACCAAGCTGACTTTAGGCCAGCCACTTTAAGTTCACACTCCACACCAGCTACAAGGGGTACTGGAAGTTAAAGGACGTCAATGGTTAACAGAAGGACATCTCACAAAATATCAGGATCTACTGTTAGATTCATCTGAGATAACTTAAGGTGTGCCAGGTCCTCAACCCAGCAACTCTGTTGCCACCTGAGGGCACTGGAGAATTAACTCATTCTTGTATATTCTTGTGGTATGGTATACTAATACCATATAACTATAGAACAGGTATATTCTAGTAGACCTGACCTAAACGAGGTGAGCCTTTGGAGAGTACAGATGTTGAGTGGTTTACTGATGGCAGTAGCTACATGAAAGAAGGAATCAGGCAGTACTGTAGCTTTTGGAAGTAGCTGTCATTCACTGTAAGGGACATCAGAAGGGAGACAACTATGTTAGCAAGGGAAATGCACTAGCAGATAAAACAGAAAACTAGTGGCTGGAAATGGCTCTAATACCTCAACCTGTAGCAACGACTAAGGAAGCTCCCTATACCAAGTCTGAGACTGAATGGGCCCAACAGCAGGGTTATACTAAAGATGATAATGGAGGTAGATTCTGGATCATAAGGTTATGGTCCCAATGGCCTCTCAATGGAAAATTACTAAGGAGATGCATGACTCTACCTACCTCGGAAGAGAAGCTTTAATGCAACTCATCTTCCAAGTGTTTGCAGGTAAAGGACTAAATGCTGTTGAAAGGGAGGTAACTTATCCTTGCCCACTGGATTAAAAATACCTCTGGGGGTCACGTAAAACCACCTCCCTTGTTGACTCTTGTGCAGAGGAGGGGAACATACCCAGGTGAAGATTGCAGACTGATTGCACCAATGTGTAACTATGAATATCTTCTAGCTTTTACCAATTCTTTCAGAGGATGGACAGAAGCCTTCCCAACTCAAACAGAAGAAGCACGCAAGGTTTCCAAGGCCTTACTGAAGGACATTGTGCCATGCTTTGGACTCTCACAGTCACTCCAGAGTGACAATGGACCTTCATTTGTATCTAAAATAACTCGACAGTCTTCACAGGTGAACTCGAAAGACACATCTGATTATTCCTGTGAGCTAATCGAAGATCTTAAATACCTCTTCAAAAAGCAAAAAGATAAGTAAAGCTTTTGCTTTCGTCGCATCAAAAATGTTGCACTTTAAGGCAGACATGCTGTACTTCTCTCTTCTTTGGATTCTGTCTCCTTAGTGAGATCTCCTATAATGATTGAAAGTACTTGTGAGCCACATGAAGCTCATTTTAAAACCTGACCACAGCTCTGGGTAATTTGGCCTACACTTCAGGCCAGCTTTTACAACAAGTACTTACATCAGTGGACACTCTATCCTAAGGCAGTTATGGACGACAGACGGGCCTTGGAATATATACTAATAGAACAAGGAAGAAGAATGTGTGCGGTGATTAATGGAATCTGCCACCTTTACTCGAACAGTAGCATGTTCACTGAAAAAGATATTAGAAGTCTCTATGCTCAGGATAAATGGTTTTATAATCTGCATAAGGGTAGCCTATCACCACCATCTGGGAGTTTACAGGATATGTTCTTGCCATCTTAACGGGCACTCCACTTGCAATTTGTTTTGTTCCAGTTTAGCTTATGCTGACTGATAAACTTGTATGTTTCAGAACTCAACGACTTCTGAGAGTAATGATGTCCGTGCAGAGGACACAGCCATTGGCGGTGACAGAGTACTCCAGCTCTGTCATTCATTAGATGAGATAGGAAGATGTTTCCAGACCAAGGACAGATAGGGCCTGAGCCCTGATCAACAGGAAGCAGCTGTAGAAGATATGATGCGTCTACGCGTTTCAGCATCCTCTTAAGATTAAAGGTCAAGAATCTCTGAGTGGGGAATGATATGGTATTAATCAAGGAGAAAGAATTAGGCTCATGAGCTGGAGACCAGGCTCCCCACCCCCGGCCCTACCTGATCTCACCTGTACACACCCACCCAATCAGATTACGTAACCACTCCCTTTTTGAAAGCAAATAAAAGGCTTGGAGTGCCCATGGCCCACTGCTGTTTTGCTTGTGCACCATGCTATTCACAGTCACTCCTGCCCGTGTGGTTTTTCTCTCCACGTGGCTCTGGCTGTGAATGCCTGCACGTGGCCCCAGATCTGCTCCCTGCCTGGTGTGGAACTCCCGGTTCACCTTTCTGACCACCCTCTCCCTTAAATAAAGCCCTCATGTTCCTGTGTATTTCTCTTACTTCCCCAAATAAATTCTAAGTTTTTCCATGTTGCCTGCCTTGTCTATGTCTAAATTGAGGAAGCTTCTCGAAGCTTGAGACAAGAACTCGAAATATTAATCTTGGGTCATAGTTAGACGACATCAGTAAGATCCTCAAGCTTAACGTGTGAAAAACTGAGCTCCCGGGCACCCACTGTTTTCTCCCCTAGTCTTCCCGATCCTCCCCCTTTGTTTCTGTAGCTGTTCTAGTCAACCTTCTCACCCATTCTGTTTCTTACCTCCTATATTTAATCCATTAAGCAAATTCTGATGTCTATTTTCAAATATATCTATGAACTGCTTATTTCTCAGTCCTTGCACCATTACCATTCTGGCACAAGCTGCTATCATCTCTCGTCAAGATTATTGTACCAACATCCTAGCTGGTCTCTAAATTCCCATTTTTGTATCCTAACTCCTAATTCAAGAGCCAGTGGCTCCCCATCTCACAGAGTGAAGGGTAAAGACTTTACGATGACCTGCGAGACACCTTCATGATCTGGTCACTCTCTCCCCATGTTCATTATACTCCGGCCTCACTGACTTCTAAGCTATTCATGGAATATTCCAAATATATTCTCACTTAATACCAGCTGTTTCTGCAGGCACAAATCTGCACCTTCAGGTGTCTATATCCTCTACTCCCACACTTTTAACCATCATTCTTCAAGTATCAGTGAGGCCATCCTTGGTCACATGAGCTAAATTATACTCCCTTGATATTTCCTATCCCTGTTCACTAATTTTCTTTTTTTTACTTTGTACTATCACCATCCAAATAGCATGATTTAATTTATTATTCTTACTTATTGTCTATGGTTTCTCAATAGAATGTAAGCTCTAAGGAAGGAGAAATTTTCGTCTGTATTTTTCACTGCTAATCCTGAGAACCTGGAACAGCATCTGATATACAGTTGGTTCTCAGTAACTACTGGCTGCATAAATGAATGGTATTTGAAAAGCAAAAAATAAATAAAATCCATACAATGCAACAGGCCACAATAATGCATGGATAGTCATCCATAAATTTCCTTGGTTATAAAATGTATGCATATGTCTGCTTGACAGGAGGTGATGCAGGGAATTCAACAATTTTTTTTTTTCAAATGAATCTGATATTTTTATTGAAATTACCTAAGTAGGGGCTGGCACTGTGGTGCAGTGGGTTAATGCCCTGGTCTGAAGAGCCAGCATGGTTCAAGACCCAGCTGCTCCTCTTCCGATCCAGCTCTCTTTGTGGCCTGCAAAAGCATTAGAAGATGGCCCAAGTCCTTGGGCCCCTGCACTTGCAAGGGAGACCCAGAAGAAGCTCCTGGCTCCTGGCTTCAGAATGGTGCAGCTCTGGCCGTTGCGGCCAATTGGGGAGTGAACCATCAGATGGAAGACCTTTCTCTCTCTAACTCTCCTCTCTCTGTGTAACTCTAACTTTCAAATAAATAAATAAATCTTAAAAAAAAAAGAAATTACTTAAGTAATACTACAAACATTCGATAAAAGCTTGAAGTGTTAACTGCTTTCTCCCATCTTATTTATACTGCTAGTTTCATTCAGTAGTGAATTAAAAGACAGGGGAGGAGAATTTCAATAGAATAACTCATTTGTAGGGTGAATAAAAAATAGCTTCTTAGGTCTATTGGAGAAATCATGTTTGAAACTTATATCCTCTTTTTTTTTTTTTTTTTTTTTTTTGACAGGCAGAGTGGACAGTAAAAGAGAGAGAGACAGAAAGAAAGGTCTTCCTTTTCTGTTTGTTCACCCCACAATGGCCGCTCTGGCAGGTGCACTGCGGCCAGCGCACTGTGCTGATCCGAAGGCAGGAGCCAGGTGCTTCTCCTGGTCTCCCATGGGGTGCAGGGCCCAAGCACTTGGGCCATCCTCCACTGCACTCCCGGGCCACAGCAGAGAGCTGGCCTGGAAGAGGGGCAACTGGGACAGAATCCGGTGCCCCGACCGGGACTAGAACCCGGTGCACTGGCGCCGCAGGCGGAGGATTAGCCTAGTGAGCCATGGCGCCAGCCTGAAACTTATATCCTCTTAAAAGTCCTGTCATGAATGGATGACATTCTGGTTAACTATTAAATTATCTCCTACAAAAAGAAGACAGGAAACAATTATTCGTGGGATAGCATCTTTTCCCAAAAAGTATGTTCTGATATGATTACTTTTTGAAGGCTCTGCCAGTAGTATATCTATCAAATTCAGTGCCAGAAGAAATACAGGGGGCCAGTTAGTGAATTGCTGTAGGTCTTAAGAGAGACACAATAGAGTTATAGGAATCAGTGTTCCTTCACTACTATTGGCACGCTATGATTGGTCAACTTAGTCAGGTATTCTGCTACCTTTCTTCTTTTATCTCCATTCCTTTCATCAATTTTATCCTAACGTAATCACTCAGTCACTCAAATATTTATGGAGTGTCTATTGTCCTTTTCACAGGCAAACTTCTCAAAGGAGTTATATCTGCTTGCCGTTTCAGTCTTCTCACTCACGCTATCTTCTCAACCCATTTGCACGGCCTCGGCTACCACATACCACTACAACTGCCGTCCATAAACTCACCAGAAACCTCAAGGTCACTAAATTCAATGATTTGCTTAGGCTTCATCCCAGTTTCTCTCTCAATAGCATATTCCGTAACATACAATAAAGTTGACTATAATTCCTAATTCTTTACTATGCCCACCATGATACTCAATTTACATCACTTACTTGACAGTATGACCTAGCTTCTGGCTTTTTTCCTCCATATTTCCCTTTAAATGTAACATACACACAGAAAGTGCCAAAATCATTCATGTATAGCTCGATAAATCATCACAAAGTAGGCACACCTGCGCAACCACTGCACACGTCACAGGAAGAACATCACTAGTACTCCAGAAATCTCCTTCATAATCCTCTTGCCTCCTCCCAAAAAGCAAGCACCATCCTGACATCTAACACCACAGTTCAGGTTTGTGTGTCCAGGAGCTTTAAACAAACAGCATCACACACTGTGTACCACTCTGTGATTTTTAACATTCTGTTTGAGAGCCCTTTTCTATACAAGATTTCAAAAACACCCTTCTGCATGATTTCTAGAAGCTTTATTGTGTTACCTGACTTGGAACTGAGTCTGTGGATGGTATAAGGTAAGACTCAAGTTCTCCCTTGCACCTCAGAAAGAAATCTAACTGACCCAGCACCAAAATAAAAAAGACTTCCTTTATCCCACTGCACTACAGGGCCCCTAAGCCCCACAGTGTCCGTGCAGAGGTGGGTCCACTACAGGACTTTCAAGTGTGTTTCACTGATCTATTTGCGTATTCTTTCACCAATATATTCCTTTAACCTTTTAGATAGACCCTGACATGATTAGATTAAGTCTTCTCTCTGTTTTCATCTGCCTTTGCTAGTCTTGGTCTAAGGCACTTCTACATGAATTCTAGAATCAACTTGCCAATTTGTGTAGGTATAGGGGGAAAGGAAATACCATGCTGGATTTTGATTTTAAAGAAAACTAATAGATAACATAAAATAGACTCTAAAATGTTATACTTTAGTCCTCCATTTATTTAAATATTTTCTAATTTTCTTTTAATTGCTTCTTATGATTCTCTCTATACAAGTCTTTCATATCTCTAATTAGATTTTCCACAGATTTGCTATCTGTGGAATTTGCTATCTGTAATGTTAAAACAAATGGCATATTAAAATTTTTTTCATTTCTGGTTTGTTGCTGGAATCCAGAAATATAACTGATTTTTGTATACTAATTTATATTTTTATTTCTACACGTATTTATCCTATCATCCTAACTATATAAATAAAACTCCTGAAAGCTGAAGTCTTATCTTACACCTCTTTTCATACTTAGGGACTGCCACAGAATGTTACATATATGGCAACATCTGCCAGCGGGAAATTTTGCCTAAAGACAAATTGCTAGGAAATAAAAACAAATCAACAAAAAGTGATCTAATTCAAGATAAGACTGGCATGTAAGGAAGAATGGCACTGGAAATGATGATAAACTGCCATGAGCCAGGATGACCACCAAACTTGTCAAGAACCAAAGACAGGATAGGCTCTAACCAGACTTTATAGTTTGTTTTGGGCCCAAAATATGGAACATTGTAGAGAGATAGCAACTTGCTATGTAACTCTACCTTCTGTAACTACACTATAATAATTCTCCACAGTATGACTGCACTTCCTCAAAATCCAGACTTTTGTGGGTCAAAGCTTGAATAGCCAAAGGTTCTCTGATATGGCAAAGGCAGCCATCAACAGAACATTACAAATAAAGAAGCCAAAGGGCCTGAAAGAAGGTGACTCTACGCCAGTTCAACGTATGTGAAGTATAAATGGGCCATAAAATAGCTACACCCAGACAGGTTTTCTGGATAATTTAGGCACACACCTAAACTGGTTTCAATACATGCTAAGAGATACAATAAAAATAAGGTGAGTTGACAATTTTACATCTTCAAATATGACTCCTTAGAGAAAATATTTGTTAACTTGGCTTAATTCTGCAAACAAAACAACTGTTATAGGTTTAAAGAAAAAGAAAAAAAAATCTAATTCTGACCAAGTGTTCCATTTAGAAAACAAAGAAAAAGGCAGAAAGCAGCAAGCAAAGCAAACAAACAAAAAACACAACCAATAAACCCAAACCAAATTCTTATTTTAAAAAACACAACCAAAATCAGAGAACTATCCATTTTGACCATCATGGAGACAATAAATGATGTTGTTCTGTCTACCAAATGTCTATGACTAAAAGTCTATGCTTTGCTAAGCAAATAATGCTACAATGTAAAGCACCAAAGCACTTTCTATATTTCAAAATCCTTCATTATTTTATTTAATCTTAATTATGTCTAATTATTTAAATAGCCATTGCTAAAAATGAAAATGCCTAATAGAACACAGGCGGTAGGAAACATAGAAAGAGTCTGTTGCTTTGATAGTGACATGAATTCCTTTAGTATATAACAACTGAAGTGGGACTTCTTTGATTTCTCCCTTCTATCACCCACTTCAACCATTTCCCTGAATATAACTTACGTGGGAAGCCAAATCAGCTTAGCTAAATTAGATTGAACTGGCATTACATTATACAGGACAACATCCGTAACTATGTGAACAGGAGATATTTAAACCACTCAGTATTAAGTTCTACACATACTGGCTCCTCTATAAATCTCAGTATTTCAACAAAATCACCTAATGCTCTTTCAAAACCTAGAAACAAACGATAATCCCAGAAACAACATGTCATCCAACCTGCCAAGACTAAACAGCAAACTTATTAGCACATAAATTCTATCTCTGTAAAGTAACTTTGCTGTCACTCTGTTAAAATAACTGGCTCACTAATGACTGGTAACTCTGAGTTAACATGCCACTGATTTCAACACAGTTACTTAACAAGAAATGCAGGATATCTGTTTTACTGTAATAGTCACTAACAAGTCCATAAATCATCCAATAAAAGCTAGGATTTTCTTTCCTTTTATTAAACTTACCCAGTTTAGTGGCGCCCTCTGGTGGGTACTCAGGAAACTGACCCTCGGAAGGGACGCTGACAGTTCTCCTGAGGCACCGCCCTTTGGTGGAGTCTGCCTGCTGCTCCTGGCCCCCTTCCACAGGTATCTAGTCAACCAAAAGAAAAAGAGATGAAAATTAATAATGAACCCACCTAACAACCTTCTGATTAAACAATGCTTTTAGTTAATGAAGACAGGAGTATATCACAGGCAAAGCAAAACAAAAAATGTAGACATAATGTATATAGAAAGGTAAGGTTTACCAACTCATTTTCAGGAAGTGTTCTCTAAAGAGAAAACTGAAAGATCAGGAAGAGTGAGTATGTAAATTGGCTTACAAGAGGTATGTGCAAGTCATATCCAGGTGTGTGCCTGCTCGGGGAGTTTAGAAAACAAAACACCCACACAAATAAAGATTCTTCTACAGCATGTGTATGTGGCTCACAAGCTCCAGTTCTGCCCGGCGTTCAGTGAAGTTCATGAAACTGTAAGTTAACCAGTAAGACTTATCTTCAAAATTCTTTTTAAAACGAGGATGGGGGGTAGGCATTTGGCCTAGTGATTAAAGACACCTAAATCCTATCACAGAATACTTGGGTTGATTTCAGATTCTACTTCTTGTTAATGAGCACCCTGGGAGACAGAAGGTGGTCCCTCAAGTGGCTGGGCCTTGCCATTCAAAAATGAGGCCTCTGGATGGAATTCCGGGCTCCTGCTTTTCCATTCTGGTACATGTAAGCATTGGGAAGTGACACAGTGGATAGAAGCCCTCTGTCTGTCTCTCTGCCTCTCAAATAAATAAATAATATTAAAGTGAGGCTTTGTTAGATAAAAGTAGTAAAATCAGCCACATTTTCTTCTATTTTAGAATCAAGATATAGATCCAGTTAATACTACATATATAGGTAACATAACACGTTTTCAATGAAACTTGTATAGATACTTGTACAGATACCTTCATCAACTGAAATATTTTCTTCCAAAGATGAGATTGCTTTTATAATCCTAAAAATATTTTTCTGGCATATGTTTAAGACATCAAGTTATTTGCATCTGTGAACTATGATTGGTAAAAATGATCTCTCTAAGGCGCTGGTACTGAGGCATACTGGATAAAGCCAGACCTGCGATGCTAGCATCCCATATGGGATGTTCCTTTTTTTTTTTTTTTTTTTTTAAGATTTTATTTATTCTTTTGAGAGACAGAGTTACAGACAGTGAGAGGGACAGACAGAAAGGTCTTCCTTCCGTTGGTTCACTCCCTAAATGGCTGCAACAGCTGGAACTGCACTGATCTGAAGCCAGGAGCCAGGAACTTCCTCCCGGTCCCCCACTCGAATGCAGGGGCCCAGCACTTGGGCCACCTTCTACTGCTTTCCCAGCCTATAGTAGAGAGCTGGATGGGAAGAGGAACAGCTGGGACTAGAACCAGCGCCCATATGGGATGCCGGTGCTGCAGGAGGAGGATTAACCTACTGCGCCATGGCGCCAGCCCCGGGAGGTTCCACTTCTGATGCAACTCCCTGCTAATGGCCTGGGAAAAGCAGTGGAAGATGGCCCAAGTGCTTAGGCCCGGGCCCCTGTGACCCATGTGGGAGACCCAGAAGAAGCTCCTGGCTTTGGCCTGCCACAGCTCTGGCCATTGAGGCCATCTGGCAAGTGAACCAGTGGATGGAAGATTCTCCTTCTCTTTTGCTCTTCCTCCTGCTCTCTCTGTAGCTCTTTCAAATAAATAATTTTTAAAAAATCTCTAGTACCAATAATTATTTAAAAATTCGCTCAGCAACTTATCATCAAACAGACCTCAAAGAAAAGGATATTGGCAAAATGCCTAATAAAACTAAAGACTCGTTTTAAGGAAAGTCAGTGAGATCCAATACAGAAAGATAATTTAACAAAATTAGGAAAACAACTCATAACATGAAGGAGAATTTTAGCAAGACACAGAGATCACCAGAAAGAACAAAACAGAAATCTTGGAAATGAAGATGTTAATAAATGAGAGAAAAAATACACTTGAAAGCTTGACTAACAGTTAGATTGAGTAGAAGAAAGAACATATGAAGTGGAACACAGGTCTTTGTAAATATCCTGCCAGATGATTGACTGATAGACAGCTAAGCAAAAACAATGAGGACAGCCTGAGGTTTATGGAATACCACTAAACTAACAAATATTTGAATTTTGGGGGTGCCACAAGGCAAAGAAAAGGGAAAAAAAGTTGAAAACATAGTTGATAAAATAATAGCTGAAACATTCTTCCAACCATGGGAAGTTTATAGACATCCAGGTACAGCAGGGCTAAAGGACTCCCAATATATATGACACCATAGCACAACACCACAACATGTTATAATCAAACTGAAGAAAGCACAAGAAAAGGGATTTTAAAACCTATAAGAGGGGCCAGCATGGTGGAAAGTGGGTAAAGCAACCCATATGGGTGCCAGTTTGAGTCCTGGCTGTTCCATTTCCAATCCAGCTCCCTGCTAATGGCCTGGAAAAAGCAGCAGAAAATGGCTCAAGTGTTTGGGCCCCTGCCACCCATGTAGGAGATGTGGAAGGAGCTCCTGGTTTTGCTTGGCCCAGCCCTGGCTGTTGTGGCCATCTGAGGAGCAAACTAGCTGATCTCCATCTCAATCTCAATCTCAATCTTTCTCTCTCTCTCTCTTTAAAATACATAAATCTTTAAAAAAAAAAAAAGAATCAAACCTTATCAATACAGTAAACCACAAAATAAACAAGGGAAAAAGAAAAGAACATAAGGTACTCAAAAAGAAGAAAACTAACAAAATGGCAGGAATAAGTCTCTTTTTATCAATAATATTCTTGAATACAGATGGAATAAATTCCTCAATTAAAGGTACACATCAGCTGAACAGACGTTGAAAAAGAGATCTAAGAATATGATGACTATAAAAAACTCACTTTGTCACCAAAGACAAACACACACTGAAAGTGAAAGGATGCAAAAAGACATTCTATACAAAAAGAAATAAAAAGCAAGCAGGTGTAGCTATACTTACATCAGACAAAACAGTTGTCAAGACAAAAACTGTAAACTCTAGCCTCAGAATCAGCCCTTAAGGCATTCAGATATGGCTGAAGAGCCCATGAGAGTATTTTAGGCATGGAAAGCCAAGACACTCTGGGGAGGAAAAAAAAAAAAAAAGAACAAGACCTAAATGAAAGATCTCTGCGAGTGAGATCCCAGTGGAAAGAACGGGGCCATCAAGAAAGGAGGTACCTTTCTCTGAAGGGAGGAGAGAACTTCCACTTTGATTATGACCCTGTTGGAATAAGATCGAAGTTGGCGAACCCAAGAGGCTTCCATAGCCTTAGCAACTCACGACTAGAGCCTAGGGAGATTAGTGACGCCATAAACAAGAGTGTCAAATTGTTAAGTCAACAACAGGAGTCACTGTGTACTTACTTTTCATGTGGGATCTGTCCTTAATGTGTTGTCCAATGTGAAGTAATGCTATAACTAGTACGGAAACAGTATTTTTACACTTTGTGTTTCTGTGTGGGTGCAAACTGATGAAATCTTTACTTAATATATACTAAATCGATCTTCTGTATATAAAGATAATTGAAAATGAATCTTGATGTGAATGGAATGGGAGAGGGAGCAGGAGATGGGAGGGGTGCGAGTGGGAGGGAAATTGGGGGGGGCAATTAATCCATAAACTGTACTTTGGAAATTTATATTTACTAAATAAAAAAAAGGAAAATAAGGTAAAAAAAAAACTGTAAAAAGTTAAGTTCAGTATATAATTTTTTTTTTTGACAGGCAGAGTGGACAGTGAGAGAGAGAGAGAAACAGAGAGAAAGGTCTTCCATTGCCGTTGGTTCACCCTCCAATGGCTGCCGCAGCAGCGTGCTGCAGCCGGCGCACCACGCTGATCCGATGGCAGGAGCCAGGTGCTTCTCCTGGTCTGCCATGGGGTGCAGGGCCCAAGCACTTGGGCCATCCTCCACTGCACTCCCTGGCCACAGCAGAGAGCTGGCCTGGAAGAGGGCAGCCGGGACAGAATACGGCGCCCCAACTGGGACTAGAACCTGGTGTGCCGGCACCACAAGGTGGAGGATTAGCCTATTGAGCCGTGGCACCGGCCAAGTTCAGTATATAATTTTCAAGTATTCAGCTCAAGAAGACAAGGCAGTTATAAATGTATAAGCTCCTAATTTTACAAAATGAACATTATTAGATCTAAATGGAGAAGCTCTGATACAATAATGGGGGACTTCAACACTCCACTTTCTTCAGTGAACAGATGACTTGGGGAAAGAAATCAAGAAAGAAACATTAAAGAATACTACAGAGCAAATGAACCTAACAGATATTTACAGAACATTTCATCCAACAGCTGCAAAATACACATTCTTATCATAGCATACAGAACATTCTCTAGGGTAGACTATATATTAGGCCACAAAACAAGTCTCAACAAATTTAAAAAAAAAAATCAAAATCATATCATGTATCTTTCCTGACCACCACAGAACAAAATTAGAAATCAACAACAAAAAAACTTTTATAAGTTATAAAGTAAATGTAGATTTAACATGTTATTGAACAATGAGCCACTAAAGGAATCAAAAGAAAAATTTAAAAATATCCTAAAGCAAATAAAATAGAAACAAAATATACCAAAACTGATGGAAGAAAGTACTAAGTACTAAAAGGGAAATTTACAATAAGGTCCTATATATTTAAAAAAAAAAAAGTTTTAATTAGTAGAAGGAAGGAAATAGATCAGAGCAGAAAAACAAAATGAGAGACTATGGCCGGTGCCACGGCTCACTAGGCTAATCCTCCACCTAGCGGTGCTGGCACACCAGGTTCTAGTCCCGGTCAGGGCGCCGGATTCTGTCCCCGTTGCCCCTCTTCCAGGCCAGCTCTCTGCTGTGGCCAGGGAGTGCAGTGGAGGATGGCCGAAGTCCTTGGGCCCTACACCCCATGGCAGACCAGGAGAAGCACCTGGCTCCTGCCTTTGGATCAGCGCAGTGTGCTGGCCACAGTGTGCCGGCCGCAGCGTGCCAGCCGCGGCAGCCATTGGAGGGTGAACCAACGGCAAAAGGAAGACCTTTCTCTCTGTCTCTCTCTCTCACTATCCACTCTGCCTGTCAAAAAAAAAAAAAAAAAAAAAAAAAAGAGAGAGAGAGAGAGAGAGACTAAAAACAATACAAAAGATCAATGAAACAAGCAGTTGCTCTTTTGAAGATAAGCAAAATCGACAAACCTTTAGCTAGAGTAACAGCAAAAAAGAGAAGACAACAAAACAAAAATGAAATTAAAGATGAAAAAGGAGACAATACAACTGAAACAACGAAACAAAAGGATCATCAGGGACTATTACAGTTAATGACATGCCAACAAATTGGAAAACCTAGAAAAAACAGCTAAGTATCTAGATATCTAAAGCCTGCTAAAATTAAATTATGAAGACACAGAAAAAGTTAAATGACCAATAACAGGTAATGAGAATGAATCAGAAATGAAATATCCCAACAAAAACTCAGGATCTGATGATTTCAATGTTGAATTCCACCAAACTTTTAAGGAAGAATTAATACCAAACCTCAAACTATTTTGAAAAATTGAAATGGAAATACCTTCCAAACTCATTCTTGAAGGCTAGCATTTCCTTGATTTCAAAACCCAGATAGGGACACAACAAAAAAAAGAAAACTATAGACCAATATTCCTGACGAACAGTGATTTAAAAATTTCAACAAAATACTAGCAGATCAAATCAAATGGTACCTCATAAAGATCATTCACCATAAACAAGCGGAATTTAACCCAGAGATGCTGAGGTGGTTCCTTAGACACAAGTCAATAAACTTATTATATCACAAAAACAGAATGAAGTTTCAATATCATATGGTCATCTCAATACACATAAAAAAAATTCAATAAAATTTGGCAACTATTCACAATAAATACCTTAGATAAATTAGAAGGAACAAAATAAAAGGAACCAATTTCAATACAATAAAGGCTGTGTACAACAGATTTATGACCAACATTATACTGAATGGTGACAAGGTGAATGAATTTCCTCTAGGTCTGGAACCAGACAAGGATGTCCACTCTCATCATGCTTATTCAATACAGGTTAGAACTTTAGTCCTGAGCAATTAGGCAAGAGAAAGAAAGAAAAGACATACAAATAGGAAGGAAGGAAGTCAAATCATCCTTATTGCAGATGACATGATTCTACACATAGAGAAACCTAATGACTCCATCAAGAGACTATCAGAAATGATAAACAAATTCAATAAAGTTGCATGACACAAAATCAACAATCATTTTTGTATACCAACAATGAACTGCTATGAAATAAATTATAAGGGCAATCCCATTTACAACGCCTAGGAAAAAAAAATAAAATACTTTGGAATAAATTTAACCAAGGATGTGAAAGACCTATACAATGGACAATATAAAATAACAATGAAAGAAATTTAAGATGGCACACAAAGAAATGAGAAGACCTTCTGTGTTCCTGGATTAGAAGAATTAACATTATTTATATATTTGTACTATCCAAAGCAATTTACAGATTCAATGCAACCCCCATCAAAATAACAATGACATTCTTCTCAAAACTAGGAAAACAATCCTAATTGGAATTGGAAGCACACAAGACCCTGAATATCCAAAACAATCTTCAACAAAAAGAGCAACCTCCAGGCATCACAATATCTAATTTTAAGGCATGCCTCAGAGCTACAATCAATGCAGTATGATACTTGCTAAAAAAGAGGTATATAGGACCATGGAACAGAGATCCCAGAAATGGTTCTACCCATCTATAAGCAAATGGTTCTCAACAAAGCTACCCAAAACATATTCTGGAGAAAGAAGAGTTTTTTCAATACAGGCTGCTGAGAAAACTGGATATCCACATGCAACACACTGACCTTCCCGTCTCTCAGTCTATGTAAAAATAAACTCACAAGGGATCCAAGATCTAAATGTAAGACCTGAAACAAAGAAAGTGCTATAAGAAAACATGGAGGAAACATTTCACAACACTGGCATGGGCAACAGCTTCTTTAATAAGACTCCAAAAATAAAGGCAACAAAAGCAAAAACAGACAAATGGGATTATATCAAACTGAGAGTCTTCTGCATAGGAAAGGAAACAATCAACAGAGTGAAGACAGAATGGGAGAAGTTATGTGCAAACTCTGCATCTGACAATATATCCAGAATATATAAAATAAATCAAGAAATTCAACAACAAATAAACAATCCAGTTAAGAAATGCATAAAGGATATTTCTAGGGCAGGACCAGCACTGTAGCACAGTAGGCTAAGCCTCTGTCTGCAGTACTGGCTCCCATGTGGCTCCCAGTTCCTGTTCTGGCTGCTCCTCTTCCAATCCAGCTCTCTGCTTAAGACCTGGGAAGGCAGTGGAGGATGGCCCAAATGCTCAAGGCCCTGCACCTATGGGGGAGACCTGGAGGAAGCTCCTGGCTCTTGGCTTTGAAATGGCCCAGTGGGGGCCAATTTGAAGAGTGAACCAGCAGATGGAAGACTTTCTGTCTCTTCCTCTCTGTCTGTAATTCTGCCTCTCAAATAAAGTTTAAAAAAATAAAGTTAAAAAAATTTAAAAAAAATGTGAAGGACATTTCTTGAAAAAAATATAAATGGTCAAAAAAAAAAAAAACATGAAAAATGCTCAATAGCATGACTATTAGGAAATACAAATCAAAACCCCATACATTAGATATCATCTCAGTCTCATTGTGAATGGCTATTATAAAAAGATAAATAACAAATGCTGTTGATGATGTAAAGAAAAGGGAACACTTATCCACTATTGGTGAGAATGTATATTAGCATAGCCAATATGGGGAACAGTTTCTCAAAAAACCAAAAATAGATATCCTATATAATTCAGAGACTCCAGTCCTGGGTATAAATCAGAAGGAAATGGAATCAGCATATGAAAGAGACAGCAGCACTATTCACAATAGCCAAGATATGGAATCAGCCTAAGTGTCCAACAGTGAATGAATGGATAAAGAAAATGTGCTAAAGATACACAAATGGAATATAATTCAGATATAAAAAAAGAATGAAACCCTGTCATTTGCAGCAAAATGGCCAGAAATGGAGGGCATTATGTTAAGTGAAATAAGCCAGAGGTAGAAAGAAAAATACTGCATGTTCTCCACATGTGGAAGATGTAAAAATATAAAAATAACATGAGTCTCAATGCAGAAGAGTGATTACTAGCGGCTGGGAAGGAAGTGGGTTAGGTACTGGGTACCGAAATCCAGTTAGAAAAAGGAGTAAGTTCTGGTGTTCCACAGCACCACGGAAGGGTGCCTACAGTTCACAGTAACATGTACTTCATGAAGAACTAGAGGAGAGGAGCGCAAAGCCTTCCAACGATTTGGGGCCCAATCAGGGAGACAGGACTAGACTGATTGTATTCGTGAGCTGGAGACCAAGGCCCCCAATGCCCCTACCTGATCTCACCTATATTCACCCACCTGCCAATCAGAGTATATAGCCACTCCCCTTATGGAAGTAGAAAAGAGGAGCAGAGCACGCTGGGCCCACCCTGCTCTCCTGTGCGCCTCTTGCACACTGCCCGTTTTGGCCACTGCTCCTGCCCACGGACGTTTGGCCTGTAGACCCCTCCACGTAGCTCCTGGTCTGACTCTGAGATTCTGGTATGGAATTTCCCATTTACCCCTCGTAGGCCCCTCCCCTTTGATAAAGCCCTTATATTACTGTGTATTTCTCATTCCCTAGATAAATCTTGAACCTTACCATCCTGTCTGCTTCATTTGAGCCATTACTTAGAGCTCTTAGACATCAAGGACTCCAAAAATATTAATTTTAGCATACATTAGCTGATAACATTTGGTGACCACAAAGGGACTACTTATTTAATCTGTTTAAAAACTGCTGACATGGTAAGGAACCTTCCAACGGCTTCACAAGGTTTCTCATTTCTGAAAATCTCTCTGCATCCCAGCCTTGGCAACATGGTAAGGAACTTTCAAACGGCTCCACAAGACCTCTAAGTTCTGAAAATCTTTCTGCATGGCAGCCTCTCTTCTCTCAGCGCTCATGACTTCCCTCAGAAATGGGCTTTGTTAGCAAACACGAGGTTTCATCTCTCAGGAAACGTGTCTGAGCAAACGCACAGGGGTTTTGCTTCAGGTCAAGCTTTCTCTCAATGCTTATGGTTTCGGAAAGGGGTTGTAAAAAATGCAAGGATTTTTTTTTGGTGTTTCCCATTTCAGTAGCTTCAAGAGGATGGGATATTAGCATTAATGGAATTTGGGCAGAAAGGTGGGAGAAATATGCTAGCGGAAGGCCAGTTTGTAGTTTATCGATACATAATAGTTTCCAAGTTGTTTGGATGTATTTTAAAAAATTTTTTTTTTATTTTTTGACAGGCAGAGTGGACAGTGAGAGAGAGAGACAGAGAGAAAGGTCTTCTTTTACTGTTGGTTTACCCCACAATGGCTGCTGCGGCTGGCACGCTGCAGCTGCACAGCGCTGATCAGAAGCCAGGAGCCAGGTGCTTCTCCTGGTCTCCCATGGGGTGCAGGGTCCAAGGACTTGGGCCATCCTCCACTGCACTCCCGGGCCACAGCAGAGAGCTGGAATGGAAGAGGAACAACTGGGACAGAACCGGCACCTCAACCGGGACTAGAACCTGGGGTGCCGACGCCACAGGCGGAGGATTAGCCTAGTGAGCCGCGGCGCCGGCCTTGTGATGTATTTTTAAGGACATTTTATATTTTCTAAGGAAATAACTTGAAACAAAGCTGTTTCACGGAATGGATTTAGGTTTACCAAACAATTGCCTTGCTGCAGGTTCTCTGATTTTCCAATCAGGCATGCTTTCAATTGGTAATTTTGGGTGGGAGAGCAGCTTCTGTTGCCTATTAACTTTTAGTGTCAGGAAGGCAGAACATCAAACAGGGCAGAGGTTCCACTTCCTGCTGCGGAGGGTGAACTTCCGTCCTGAGATGGTGGCCTCCATCAGAAACACATGGTTGCCAAGATGGCAGCTCCCAAGGAGGACATAAAGTTGCCAAAAGGTAGCTCCCAGGAAGACTTCCATCATTCCCAGAAGATGGGCAAAAGACTCCACCCCAAATGGCAGCCCCAATGACTGGCCACGTGGTATATGTCTGGTTGCCCAAGTGGCTATTTATTTAGTTTGTTATTTTCTTGGCTGTTGACCAGATGGTGGAATTCTTGGGTTCCTGGTTTTTTTAATTTTAGAGTATTATGTTATGACTATGTGCCAGAAGGTGGAATTCTTGGATTCCTGGTCTTTTTTTTTTTTTTTTTTTTTTAAGCTGTAGTTTGCTATGTTATGACTATGAAGTGGAAAGTGAAATTCTTGAATTCCTGTACTTTTTATTTTAGCTTGTTATGTTATGGCTATGCACTGGTTCTGAAACTCTTGGATTCCTATTTTTTCCCCATTTTTAATTTTAGTTTTTATTTTAAGGCTATGAACTTGAATTTGTGGGCACCCTGAGATATGGTACACCAGGGGTGGCGTTTTCTCTTTGGTCTCTTGAGGTTTGGTATCTCAGGCACAGCGGGCCTTCCAAAATTTCATCTCAGACCAGGCTGCTTTCTTTTTGGCCTCCTGAGATTCAGCACCTCAGGAATGGTCTGGAATGGTGTTTCTCAGACTAAGCAGTATTTCCCCTTTTTATGTTGGTATGGTATCTGGCTTTACAATGATTTACTTAAAAAAAAAAAAAAAGAAGAAGAAAAAAATTTAGAATCCCCTCAGTGGGATGCGTAGAATAATGGACCCCATTTCATGTACAAATGGAGACTCTGAGGTGTCAAAATTATAGCTAATACAATGTATCAAGTCACATGCCTAAGGATAATTAAGCTCACAAAGAGCTGTGTTTCCTTTCATCTTCTCAGGTCCTACAAAAGGCTGTGTAGTTCTGTGGAGTTACCTGTAGGGGTACAGTTTGAAAACTTGCCATGGGATCCCAAATCTCCATGAGCTGAATGGTAAAAATAGAGTTTTAAGAGTTTAATGATCATATAGAAAGGATTACTTAGTGATCATATAAATAGGATTAAATGTTTAGTAATAATAAATAGGATTAAAAAAAGGGAGGTAAGGTTCCAACATGGGAAGCAGTCCATACAGCAGACTCATAGGATGTCAATCACTTAAAGTAGCATACTGACCTCCAGAGTCATCTCTTAAGGCATTCTGGTCTGGCTGAAAAGCCCACAAGAGCATCTCAGGCATGGAAAGCCAGGACACTGTGGCAAAAAGTGTCGCTTCATGAAGGACTTCTGTGCGTGAGACCCCAGTTGAAAGAAGTGCTCATCAAAGAAGGAGGTACTTTTCTCTGAAGGAAGGAGAGAATTTCCACACTGCTCATGGCCTTATCTAAATACTGATGGCGTTTATGGATTCAAAAAGCTTCCACAGCCTAGGCAGCTCATGTCTAGAGCCTTGGGTGATCACTGATGTCATATATAAGAGTGTGAAATGTTAAATTAATGTCAGTAGTCACTGTGTACTAACTTCCCATGCAGGCCCTCTGTCCTCAGAGTTGAATTGTGAGAGTCAATGGTAAAACTTGGTCTCAAAGATTTACTTTATTTTAGTGTATGAAGTAGACAATATTCTTATGTCTCATAAGTTTTTGTTATTTCTAAATGTTCAACTACATTGCTGTATTCTTTTTTAAATTTTATTTTTATTTATTTGACAGGTAGAGTTATAGACAGAGAGAGAGACAGAGAAAGGTCTTCCTTCCATTGGTTCACCCCCCAAAATGGCCGCTACGGCCAGTGCTGTGCTGATCCGAAGCCAGGAATCAGGTGCTTCTTCCTGGTCTCCCATGCTGGTGCAGGGCCCAAGCATTTGGGCCATCCTCCACTGCCTTCCCAGGCCACAGCAGAGAGCTAAACTGGAAGAGGAGCAACCAGGATTAGAACCTGGTGCCCATATGGGATGCTGGTGCTGCAGGCGGAGGATTAGCCAAGTGAGCCACGGCGCCGGCCCTCCATTGCTGTATTCTTAAACGTTTCTTTATTTAGTTAAGTTTCTCAAACATGGACTCTTGGAACCATGTCTCCCTGTAATACTCCTATCTTGCCTGTTTTAAAGTCAAATGGAGCGTACACAAAATGGTTAAAGGCCTTAAGGCTAATGAGGCAGCTATTTCAATAAATTCTACTGTGTTAAACCCTTACCTGAAGGGTGTTTTCTAATGCATCCATTAAGTTCAGAATCTAGCAAAACTAGAATACAGAGTTTCTCCAACAAAAGCGCAGTTTTCTAAACAAGAGGTAGACTACCTGGGATATGTTCTAGCCCCAGGAAAGCGTGCTCTTTCAGTCAAGAGAAAGAAAGCTGTTCTATTTATATAGGATGACCAAAGACAAAAAAGCAGCTAAGGACATTGATTTCTGAGAATGGCAGGATTTTGTAGAATATGGGTTCCAGGATTTGGATTAAAAGCCAAGCCTTTGCATGAAGCTTTAAAAGGCCCTGAAGTAGATCCACTTTGCTGGACAGGGGAGCTACAAAAGGTGTTCCTAAGAATTAAAGAGCTTTTAACAGAGCTCCAGTGTCACTCCCCCTCTTCGTGGAGGAACGACACTAAACCCTGCCTAGGCTTCATATCCCAGTCACGGCACCATTATGTCGCTCCCCGTCTTCATGGGGGAACGACACTAAATCCTGCCTAGGCTTCATATCCCAGTCACGGCACCATTATGTCGCTCCCCCTCTTCGTGGAGGAACGACACAGGACCCTGCGCTGTTCTTTCGTCTGCTCGGCCCTCCCCGGGTTTGCTGCTGGTTCTTCCCGGGTTGGCTACTATCCCTTCCACCTCCGTGGAAGGGCAGTTCCCCCTGGCCGCATTCCCCACTTCCGCAGGGGAGCGGCACACCGCCGGCCGGCTCTTCTCGGGGGCTGCACAGGTGTTCCTTCAGCTAGATGTTCCCCATAGATGTTCCTCATGCATGCCGTCTCTCTCCTCCTTTATAGTCCTCCTCCGCCAATCCTAACTCGGCTGCCCACACGCCGAGTACGCTGCTCTCCAATCAGGAGCAAGTCCTACAGTTTATTGGTTGAACTGGAGGCAGCTGTGCGGAAGCTGTTTACTTCTCTCCCAGCGCCATATTGTGGGAGAGCAGATGCATAGAATAAGTCTTAATTCCAGTAACTCAGTCTAGTCCGGTTTGCTCCCCACACTCCAGCATTAGGAATTCCCGAGTATGCCCTTCACCTTGTTTATAGAAAGATCCCCTTCAGACAAGTTGCAGCCTAAATGGAAGGGACGACCCTACCTCTGAGGTAGGTATATTTACAGGGCATCCCAAGCTGGTAATATCTCAAGGATTAAACTTCTACCTCTTGAGTCTTCGAAGGTGAACTCAAAAGACACATGTTTATTCTTGTGAGCCAACTGAAGATTTTAAATACATCTTCAAAAAGCAAAAAGATAAGTAAACCTTCTGCTTTTATCACATCAAGACTGCTGCACTTTAAGACAGACATGTTGTACCTACTTCTTCTTTTGATTCGCTCTGGGAGCTGTTATTGGCAAGAAAACTCCTTAGTGGATTCTTCTATTATAATCCTCTATGCTCAGGCCAAATGGATTTATAATCTACATAAGGATACCCTATCACCACCTGCTATCTGGGATTCTATAACATATGTTCTATTCTTCTTAAGGAGCACTCCAGTTACGACTTGTTTCGTTCCAGTTTTACTTATGCTGATTGATTAACTTGCATGTTTCAGAACTCAATGACTTCTGGGAGTAATGATAAGCATGCAAGGGACATAGCCATTAGCAGTGACCAAGAGTGCTCCAGCTCATGAAATGAATTCATTAGATGAGACAGGAGGAGCTTTCCGGACCCACACCAGGCAGGGACTATGTACCTCATCAGCAGGAAGTAGCTACAAAAGATATGATGAGTCTACATCCTTCAGTATCTCCTTAAGATTAAGGGTCTGGAATCTCTGAAGGGGGAATGATACGGGACCCAGTCAGGGAGAGAGGATTAGACTGATTAGATTTATGAGCTGGAGACCATGCCCTCTTCTGCTCCTACCTGATCTCACCTATATCCACCCACCTGCCAATCAGAATACATAAGCACTCCCCTTTTAGAAATGGATAAAAGGGGCCAGGTGGCATAACGGGTAAAGCTGCCACCTGCAGTGTCAGGATCCCAGATGGGCACCAGTTCATGTCCCAGCTGCTTCACTTCCAATCTAGCTCTCTGCTATGGTTTGGGAAAGTAGTAGAAGATGTCCCAAATCCTTGGGCCCTTGCACCTGTGAGGGAGACCTGGAAGAAGCTCCTGACTCCTGGCTTCGGATCGGTGCAGCTGACTTTGGATTGGCACTGCTCTGGCCATTGCAGCCAACTGGGGAGTGAACCAGCGGATGGAAGACCTCTCTTTCTCTCTCTCTCTGCCTTTCCTTCTCTCTGTGTAACTTTGACTTTCAAATAAATAAATAAATCTTTAAAAAAAAAAAAGTGGCTAAGAGGCCTAGGGCATGCTGGGCCTGCCCTACTCTCCTTGCATCTCTTGTGTGCCGCCCATGTTTGCCTCTGTTCTTGCCCCTGTGGCTCCTCTGTGCTCTGGACTGCACACTCCTGCACATGGCCCCTGGTCCGACTCTGAGATCCTGGTATGGAATTTCCCATTTACCCTTCTTAGGCTCCTCTCCTTCTTCTGCATATTTTTCTCACTCTCTAAATAAATCTTAAACCTTTTTTTTTTTTAAAGATTTACTTTATTTATTTGAAAGTCAGAATTACAAACAGAGAGAAGGAGCGGCAGAGAGAGAGAGGTCTTCCATTTGCTGGTTCACTCCCCAATTGGCTGCAATGGCTGGAGCTGTGCAGATCTGAATTCAGAAGCCAGGAGCCTCCTCTGGGTCTACCATGTGGATGCAGGGCCCAAGGACTTGGGCTATCTTCCACTGCCTTACCAGGCCATGGCAGAGAGCTGGATCCAAAGTGGAGCAACCAGGACCCAAACTGGCACCCACATGGGATGCTGGCACCATAGGCGGTGGCTTTACCCGCTACCCACAGCACCAGCCCCTAAATCTTAAACCTTACCTTGTTGTCTGCTTCATTTGAGCCAGTCATTGGAATTCTTGACTAAATAAATGACAAGGACCCCCAAAATATTAATGTTAGTGTATGCTAGCCAATAACACCAACAGAAAGGATAGACAGAAATATCCCTGATGTGATCAGCACATACTGCATATGTGTGTTGAAATATCTGACTGTTCCCCCCAAATATGCACATAATAATGGTAATCCAAAATGCTAATTGCTTTTAAATTTCCATAATATTGACCATCATTGAGTTCTTCTGCACAAGTCTACAGAATTTATTATGTGTGACATGAGAGAGTAATTATTACCCCCTTTTGGTAAGGAATGACTTATTTATCCAAATGATCACAAAGGACACATATCACATAAACTGATCAGGCAAAACTAGGACAGAATAGGCTTACATGTAGCCTTCTGCTTTGCCTCAGTAATCCAATTCCTATGACAGAGGTCAAGGGAAGCTCACTCTTACTGAAAACAGGAAGAGCAAATTCCTAAAGCTTCCATAAGCACTGAAAAAAATTCACACTTCTCATAGGACAAAATGTTCTCCTTATTACCAGTACTATGATACTCAGCACACTGAAAAACTGAACAGCAGAATTAAGAAACATATAATTTTAAAAATAAGCCATGATCAAATATTAGTATCAATAAAGACCAGAGCTCTTCTAAAAGCACTCTGTAACATAAAACTCAGCAGTAACCGGAGTGGCCTGTCCCTTTTAGGGTGGAAATTATCTCTATTTGAATAATTAAAAGAGTAGCTATGAGACGTTAAATGACTCCTTTCCAGTAAGAAAGACAAAAGTGTATCCCTTACCTGCCTTCAAAGTATAAAGAATGAGAGTACATTTAGAAAATAATAGGTTAGAACTTTGAGCAAATAATTGAATCTAAATAAAAGTAAGTATTTTGATAACAGGTCAAATATGCCTATTGTATAAAATAATGAAGATCTTAAGCTAAATGGGGAAAAAATAGTTGCCTTCTGGTATTTAAGGAGGAAATATTTTTTCTGTGGAAATTTTTAAAAGCCATATCCAGGAAAAAGAAAGAATGGCGTCGAATATCACATACTTTGTCTCTACAAAATATAAGGAAAGGATAACTAAAATATATCAAACTTCTTATTTGGGCCTAAAATTGACTCAAAATTATTTTCTCATAGTTTTAATGAAGATTTCAACTCTTTACTCTTGAAACTTAAAATATAATCAAAGGTTTTATTTAAAATATTG
Source organism: Oryctolagus cuniculus (assembly GCF_051225735.1). NCBI lineage: Eukaryota > Metazoa > Chordata > Mammalia > Lagomorpha > Leporidae > Oryctolagus > Oryctolagus cuniculus. The sequence continues at coordinate 7,894,240 of NC_142873.1, read as the reverse complement.
CTGTTAAACATTAGGGTTTTTTTTTTTTTCCTCCCTGACTCAGGATATAAAGGAACACTGTGTTGGCTTTTCTCCTAAATTTGCATTTCTTAAGAACAGTACATGTAATAGATTGTACATGTATAGATCGCTTCTAAGCTGAAGTATTTTTAAATTTATGGATCTTCTTTAAAATTGAATAGATCACATTTCAAGTACTTTCAAATTGGAGTTCACAAATCTTAGGCAGCTGAGGGGGAAAAAAAAATCAGTTTTGGAAGAGCAATTTTCTCCATCCTGATTGTGCTGATTTAGTTTACCAGCTCACATTTACTTGTTTACCCTGCACTGCTCACAAAATAATACATGTTTTCCATGTTCCATGACATGAGAAAAACTTTTTTTTTTACTTCCTTGGCAGCTTGTACTGGACTTGAGAGTCTTCTCTCAATACAAAAGAACAAACATTAAGCACTTTAACGTCATTGCTTCTTAGAAGAGGAAAGTGGAAAACAGTAAGGGGCGAATGACCCAAATGCCTGAGATGTATTCACAACAGTTGAATTAGGAATCTGGCTCCTGGTCAAACACATCCATATATTTTATGCAAAACTGCCTTTCATTTTTAAAAGAATCATATGGAAATTAATTTCCATTTCAAACTGAAACCACACAGATTAAACCATCAATATAGAAAATCAATATTCTATCAACTAGCATCAGAAATCTCATCTCAGCTATTTATCTTCCTAAGGGATGCTAAAATGAACAAGGAGCTTCTTCTGGGTCTCCCACGTGGGTGCAGGAGCCAAACACTTAGGCAATCTTCCCCTGCTTCTCCCAGGCTATCAGTAGAGAGCTGGAATGCAAGTGGAGCAGCCAGAACACAAACTAGTGCCCATCTTGGATATCGGGGTTGTAGACAGCAGTTTTTTCCACTATGCCACAACGCTGGCCCCATCTGGGGAGTGAACCAGCAGATGGAAAATCTCTCAATCTGTCTCTCCCTCTTTTATTTATTTAAAAGGCAGAGTTACAGAGAGACAGAGAGAAATCCTTCATCTTCTGGCTCACTCCTCAAATGGCCACCATGGGTGGGGAAGGGCCAGGAGCCAGGAGCCTCCTCCAGGTCTCCCACATGGGTGTAGGGACCCAAGCACTTGGGTCATCTTCTGCTGAGTTCCCAGGGACATTATCATTGAGCTGGATAGGAAGCAGAGCAGCCAGGACTCGATCATGTATCACAGGCAGCGGCTTTACCTGCTATACCACAACGCTGGCCTCTAAGAGACACTTTTAAAGCTACCAAAGTGCAAGCTCCCTAACATAATATACCAGGTTTTATACTATCTAGCCACCATCTTTGTAGTCAACATCGGATTTCACAGTTTAACACCAAATTGCTGGTATTTTCCTAATATATCCTGGATTTTGCAATTCACTGTCACCGCTTAGTTTGTTCTCATCTGGAAATGTTTTTCCCCTTACTTTCTTTTCCATTGTATGCCTGCCAGGTAAACTCCTATTCATCCTAAGGTACAAAACAGGAATTCTCTATAGAACTCTTTCCCCCTTACCACTTCCCTAAGGGAAGATTACGGTGCACATCCTTAGGTTCCTCCAACAACATGACTTTCTCTGTCACTATGCTGATTGTGTTGAATTTTAATTATTCATTTATGTAACTCATTCCATGGAGCTTATGCCTTACCAGACAAACCCCGAGCCTGAAAACAATTCCAGTTCACAAATGAATGAATATCTGACAGAGGCCATTTTAGGCAAAGGAGAAAACACAAACATTATCCTCTAGGTTGATAAGCACAAGATGTTATTGTTTTATTTTGGAATAGGGAGTAGGGTCAATTGAGAGCCTTTTAGGGCGAGCATTGAGACAGAACATCCAACTGTATGAGGACCACATTGGCAGGGCCTGAATCCCAAGCCGTGCACGAGTCAGGAGTCCTGGGAAGCCACTTTAAATGTTCAGATCTGAGTAATGATAGTCTCCCAACTGGCATTGCCGCCTTCCACTGTGTCCTATGGGTTAACATTCATAACACATAATTCCGATCAAATCCTTTTCTTAGTAAGCTTCCTTCAGTACTTTCCCATTGTCAGCAGTATCTTAAAGATATACTGAGTTAGATTAAGGTTCTTCAGAATAAATGGATTTCTTTCTCTTACGTATACAGTTTACTTGGGCTATTTGTCAAATGTCACTTTGAAATTGTCTTATTCCTACCACTAAACTTGTTACGGTGAAGAGAAGAGGAAAGAACTGTGTCTTACTGTTTTTAACTCTCATCATAATGAATAGGCACATTATAGTCTACATCTATCGAATAGCTTCAAAGTGATTCTGAATGAAATGTGCCATGGGTGGTTTACCTCAGGATAAATAACAGTTAAATTTTAGCTGTTTGCACAAAACCTAACTGCTACTTTCATCAATATATCTGACTGTAAACCACCTTCTGAAAGCAAGAAAAATAGGTGAAAATATTTTAAAATTGTATTATGACGACCTCCTGCCTGTACACTAGCACTCAGTCTTCAACATGTCAAACACAGAAAGCAGAATTTGCACAAAGAGGACTGATACCAAATTTACCCTGTCCTGATGGTTTGTTGTTGTCAAGACAGAACTCACAAACTCAGCTTTCTTTTGTATTTTTATTCTGGCTGCAACTCAGAGGGATTTCTGTTTGTCTTCTCTACCATTTCCCCCAACTCCTTAATCTCTAGTTTACTTGGTCTTATCTTTTGCAAGCAAAAATGGAACTCAAATGGCCTCCTGTACCCTCTTTGAACCGGTTTAATGCCAAAGCAGTTGGAGCCTTTCCTGGCACTTAGTCAGGGAAGCATATTTCACAACACATAAGCAATGTCTTTTGGCACAATTTGCATGAAGCAATTTACTAAACATGAGTCATTTCTCAAGGTGACACCCCTGGTAAACTTCGCTCCAGCACTCAGCCCAGATCTACTCTTTTGCTACCTTCCCAAATTGGTAATTGTTGTATTTAACACTCTTCGCATGTACCTCCCCCAAACAGACTTTTCCCCAATCTGACAAGAAACATGCAGAGTTAAGAGAGTATTAAAAGATCCCACACACTGATTTAATACATGAGTGATACTAGACTAATATAATCCTCCCACACCCCAGCAGTGCCTGGCTAAGGATTCAGTTTAAATCCTTTCAGAATCCTCCTAATTGATCTTTTTAGCACAGCAGTAAACACCCCCATGATTAGTTGATTAGAGTTTAAAACAGCCTTTTTAGATAATTTTAGTAGGAAATGTCTTAAACTCCTCATTTCAAGGAATTCCAAATCATTCAATGCAAAATTCAAAGGACAAGAATTAAATTCCTTTAGAATTAAACCTTTACAAAGGTAGAAGACTGACAGTGGATTCTGATCCTTCTATAAAAAAACAGACTTCCAGTCTTTTCGTGTAATGAATTTATAGGATATTAAATTTACCATCCAAGTAGTAGTACAGCTTCACTTTTTCTTTTCCTAGGGACTTGATTCAATTTTCCAGTATAGTTGTGGTAGAACACAACCATGTGAATTAAAAAAAAAAATTCTGAAATTCATATGGAATCACAAAAGACCCAAAACAGACAAAGTGATCCTGAGCAAAACAAAGTGAAGCTGGAGGCATCAAAATATCTGATTTTAAAAACATACTACAAAGTAATTAAGCCGGCATGGTACTGGCATAAAAGCTAACACATAGATCAATGGAACAGAACAGAGAGCCGAGAAATTAATCCACATACATACAGCTAGCTGATTTTTAACAAAAATGTGCAGAACATACATTGGAGAAAGGATAGTCTCTTCAATAACTGGTGGTGGTAAACATGGACATATATGTAGAAGAATAAAAATAGAACCTTACCTCTAATCATATTCAAAAAGCAACTCAAGATGGGCCGAAGACCTATATCTAAGACCTGAGACAATGAAACTGGTAGAAGCAAATGTAGGGGAAACATTTCATTGGTGCAAGTGATAACTTTTTGGACAAGATCTTAAAAGCACAGGCAACAAAAGCAAAACTAGAAAAATGAGATTATATCAAACTAAAAAACTTATGTATACAAAGGAAACAATCAATAGAGTGAAGGTACATCTGAAAGAATAAGAGAAAATATTTGCAAGTTATTAACTGGAGCACTAAGCATTGTGTATAAACTATTTTGTTGGCATCCCCGCATGGTTCCTTACTGATTTTTGCTTCCAATTCCTTTCACTCAATTTTCCACATCATCAGCACAGTTAACATTCCTAGGAAGCAGTTCTGATGACCTCACTGTCCTATTAAATGCTTCTCCATGATTCCTATCATTTCTCAAATACAGTCCAAATTCCTCACTTGGACTTCGAGGTTTTTTATTATCTCTTTGGGTTTTTTTGTTGCCAATTATCATTTTTTCACTAGCAAACTATATTTCAAGGACTCTGAACATTCTGCAGTTTACCAAAGTGGTGTATTTTCTGACTGTTGTATCCTTATATACACATGGATATTCTTTTTGTTCCACATGGTGAACAGAAGAAGAACACAGGGCCCGAGCAAAAATTTCTCTTTAAAACCTGTTTTTAACCTTCTCCACTTCACACCATAACCTGCCCCAGGCAATACCTCAGTTAATATTTCCCTTGTGGGGCTGGTGCTGTGGCACAGTAGGTTAATCCTCTACCTGCGGCACCAGCATCCCATATGGATGCCAGTTAGAGTCCACTGCTCCACTTCCTATCCAGCTCTCTGCTATGGCCTGGGAAAGCAGTGAAAGATGGCCCAAGTCCTTGGGCCTCTGCACCCATGTGGGAGACCTGGAAGAAGCTCCTGGCTTTGGATTGGCACAGCTCTGGCTGTTGTGGCCGTCTGGGAAGTGAATCAGCAGATGGAAGACCTTTCTCTCTGCTTTCTCTCTCATTGTCTGTAACTCTACCTCGCAAATGAATAAATAAAATCTTTAAAAAAAATAATTTCCCTAGTGGTTATATTATAAGTTAAAATGATTTTTGAGGCAAAATTCACAATTAACTATTTTAATTTTAGTGATTTTTATTTATTTAATCAACTTGGAAAACAGAGAAATAAAGAAAGAAACAGAGACAGAAATAGAGAGAGATCTTCCATCCACTGGCTCACTCTCCAAATGCCTGGAACAGCCAGGACTGGGACAGGCTCAAGTCAGGAGCCCAGAACTCAATCCAGATCTCCCCCATGGGTAGCACCAACCCAAGTATTTGGACCATCATGTATGGCCTCCCATTGGAAGAGGACCTGAGACACACATAAAGTAAATAACTTAGTAGCATTTAGTACACTCACAATATTGTGCAATTACTACCTCTATCTAGCTCCAAATAGTCATAACTTTTATTTTACTTCAATATGCCCTAACTAAACCATATATTTGCAAGCACAATACTATACACATAGTAAGAGCTCAATACAGGCCGGCGCCACGGCTCACTAGGCTAATCCTCTGCCTTGTGGCACCAGCACACCGGGTTCTAGTCCCGGTCGGGGCGCCGGATTCTGTCCCAGTTGCCCCTCTTCTAGGCCAGCTCTCTGCTGCGGCCAGGGAGTGCAGTGGAGGATGGCCCAAGTACTTGGGCCCTGCACCCCATGGGAGACCAGGATAAGTACCTAGCTCCTGCCATCGGATCAGCGCGGTGCGCCGGCCGCAGCGCACCAGCTGCGACAGCCATTGGAGGGTGAACCAACGGCAAAAGGAAGACCTTTCTCTCTGTCTCTCACTGTCCATTATGCCTGTCAAAAAAACAAAAACAAAAAAACAAAAAAAAAAACAAAAAAAACCTCAATACATTAAGATGGAATTACATATTCAACTGTAGAAAAGCACCTTTAGACTGTATTCCTCCTCAATTTATTATCTAATTTTTGCAAAAAAAAAAAAGAGAATTATATCTCACATTCAGGATAGATATGCTAGAAGCAAAAGATGGAAGAACTCTCCTTTCAAACTTATATAAGGAAATGGATATTCAGGAATCAAAGTATATAATTCATTTAGCAACAATTTATGATGTCTCAGCAACTATGATAAGTACTGAGAAATACCTCATTGAATAAAATAGACAAAATTCCTGCTCCAAAGCGTACATTCCTATAAAGGAGGAAAGAAAATAAACAGAATAAATTATATCACATGCTATAAAATATTCCAGAAAACAAAATAAAGCAAGGTAATTAGATCAGAAGTTCTAGATAGAGAAGGAGATCCAATTTAAAATGTTAATGCGGGAAGAAAGCGAGATGGAGGAACAGGGAGGGGCTTACTGCTCTAATCTGGGAAGATAGTTAAAAACCATGGAGAGAGTAAAATCTCAGGCGAGAGTTAGGGAGAAAGCAGCAGAGGAAACTCCATGCAAATTAGAGGGATACATGCAGGGTGTGGATGTGCACAACTCAGGACCAGAGCAGCCGAGAGTCTCAGCACCAGCTTTGGAGAGTGAGGCGAGACCAGACTACAGTGGCCCAAGCCACTGGCAATAAAGCTGCAGGACAGGCCTGGTGTGAGTACGGCTCGGAACCTGTGAGGGACAGTATACCTGCCGACCTAGTGGGAAAAAAAAGGGAACACAATTCTCTCTCCCTGACCACCCAGGACCAGCATCCTGTAACTGAGAGAGAGGGGCAGGTGCATTTGAACATATGTAACAGCTGTGCCGGCTTGTCTCCCTGCGCTCAGCACCCAGCTGAGAGGAGACACCTGGGTCTGTTGGGAGACCTGACAGGTGCAGGGTGCTTGGACTATGTGCTGGGACTGTGAAAATACTGTGGCTGCATGTGGGGGCACAGGGTGTGGCTGGGTCTTTGCTGTGGGTAGCTCCACACACTCAGGGCTCCTATTCCCTGGTGAGGGAAATGTGGGATCCTTGTTGACACTGAGAATTGCACAGATCCTTTGTGTGGTTCTTATGGCAGTGCGAATGAACATGATACCCACTGGGGCTAGTGACCAGGCACTGGTCTCCTCAAAAGAGAAGAGGTGGGCATGAGACTACACCAACAGAGCACATTAAACCTCCCCTCTAATTAAAAAAGAAAAAAAGAGAGAGAGTGATTTACCATGTCCAATGTGGGTGTCATATTGGACACTCCCCTCACCCTGGAGCACTGAACAGAGATCCCTGGCCATACCCAGCACACGTTTCAGGGTACTCACTGAAAGAGCAGACACTGCACTCAGCCACAGAGACATAGTCCAAAGATAAAAGCCATTACAGGGGAAAATAAACCAAGTATCTCTATATAAATGCCTAAAAATAAATGTAGCAATTCAAGAAACAAGAATAAGGAAGAAAATACAATGTCCCCAAAGGAACACAACAACATTTCAATACTAGAAAGTGAAGATGAAGAGATTAAAGAATGGCTGGAAATGGAATTCAAAAATTGATTGTAGGATTACTTTAGAAGTAATCAGAAGTGGCCAGTGCTGCGGCTCACTTGGCTAATCCTCCGCCTGTGGCACCAGCACCCCAGGTTCTAGTCCCAGTTGGGGCGCCAGTTCTGTCTCAGTTGCTCCTCTTCCAGTCCAGCTCTCTGCTGTGGCCCGGGAAAGTAGTGGAGGATGGCCCAAGTGCTTGGGCCCTGTACCCGCATGGGAGACCAGGAGGAAGTGCCTGGCTCCTGGCTTCAGATAGGCGCAGCGCACCAGCCACAGCAACCATTTGGGGGGTGAACCAAAGGAAGGAAGACCTTTCTCTCTCTCTCTCTCACTGTCTAACTCTGCCTATCAAAAAAAAAAAAAAAAAAAAAAAAAAAGAGAGAAGAAGTAATCAGAAGCAAATCTACGAATTAAAGAAATCCACATGACATGAATAAAAAATTTCTTCCATAAAAATTGAAATTTTTAAAGAGAAATCAAAATGAAACACTGGAAATGAAGAATTCAACAGATCAAATAAAAAATGTGGTAGAAATTCTTAACAACAGAATTGGTGAGGCAGAAGAAAGAATATCCAAATTAGAAGACAAATCTCTGGAAATTTTAAAGTCAGATCAAAAACAAGAAATCAGAAAACTAAACAGTGTTGGAGATTTATGGATGCTATCAAACAACCCAACATACAGGTCTTAGGAATTCCTGAAGGCATAGAAGGAGAGAATGGATTAGAAAGCCTTTTTAGTGAAATAATTACAGAAAACTTCCCTAATTTGGAGAAAGTGACATCCAAGTACAGGAAGCAGACAGAACTGCTAACAGACATGACAAGAAAAGATCCTCACCACAAAACATTATAGTCAAACTCTCCACAGTAAAACATAAAGAGTCCAAACTGCGCACGAGAGAAATGCCAGATTACTTTCAGAGGATCTCCAATCAGACACAGCTGACTTCTCATCAGAAACCCTACAGGCTAGGAAAAAATGGTGAGATATATTCCAAGTCTTAAGAGGAAAAAAAAACAAAAAACAAAAAAACTGTCAACCTAGAACACTTTACCCTGCAAAGCTCTCATTTATGAATGAAAGTGAAATAAAGACCTTCCATAACAAACAGAAATTGAAAGAATCTGTCACTGCTCATTCAGACTTAGAAAAGATACTTAAGGATGTGTTACATACAGAAACACAGAAACATGGTCATCCCTACGAAAGTTGGTGAAGGGAGAAAATCTCCAAGTAAAAATACAAAGGAAATCCAAAGTAAAAAATAGAAATATTTATGGAAAAACAGCAGTGCCAAGTCGCTACTTATCATTAGTCACCTTAAATGTAAATAGACTCAACTCTCCAGTTAAAAGATACAGAATGGCTGAATGGATTAAAAAACAAAACCCATTAATTTGTTGCCTGCAAAAAACACATCTCACCAACAAAGATACATGCAGACTGAACATGGAAGGATGGAAAAGACATTCTGCCAACAGAAACCAAAAAAGAGATGGTGTAGCCATCCTAATATCAGACAAACTAGACTTTTAACACAAAAACTGTTAAAAGAGACAAAGAAGGGCATTATGTAATGATTAAGGGATCAATTCAACAGGAAGATGTGACTATAATAAATGTATAGACACCTAATTACAGGGCACTTGGCTATTTGAAAGAAGTGTTAGTTGATCTAAAGGGATACAAAGACTCCACATAATAGTAATGGGGGAACTTCAATACCCCACTTTCAGCGATGGACCAGTCAACCAGATGGAAAAGCAACAAGGGAATAACAGTTAATTGACACTATAGAGCAAATGGACCTAACGGTTATCTACAGAACTTTTCATCCTACAGTTGCAGAATACATGTTCTTCTTACCAGTGCATGGCACTTTCTCTAAGGTAGACCACAGGCTACCATATCATGCATCTTCTCTGACCACAATGGGATGAAACTGGGAATCAACAACTCAAGAATCTCTAGAACATATGCAAAGACATGGAGACTGAACAGTGGATCACAAAAGAAACCAAAAGAGAAATAAAAAAACTGTTGAGGAACAGTTTTTTTTTTTTTTTCATACTATTTGTTGAATGAACTTTTTACTTAGAGTTAATCTTCTGTGTATGAAGTTAATTGAAAATAGATTTAGTAAAAAAAAATGAGAATAAGAGAGGGAGGAAGAAGAAGGGGGGGGGGCAGGTATGGTAGGAAGAATCATTATTTTCCTAAAGTTGTATTTATGAAATGCATGAAGTTTGTATACATTAAATAAAAGGTTTCTGGGGGAAAATGTTAATAGGAGTTGGCCCTACAAAGTAGGTGATATGTAGGCAAAGAGTAGAAGGAGGTAAGAAACTGAGCCATGCAAATATCTTGGGGAAGAATGTCCCAAGCAGAGTGAAAGGCCACACAACTAAGGTCCTGCTAATGTGCCTGAGAAAGCAGATGGCCCAAGTCCCTGGGCCTCTGCCACCCACGTGGGAGATCTAGAAGAAGCTCTTGGCTCCTGGTTTTGGTCTGGTCCAGCCCTGTCCACTGCAGCCATTTGGGAAGTGAACCAGTGGATGGAAGACCTCTCTGTCTCTCCCTCTCTGTAATTCTGCTTTTCAAATAAATAAATCTTTTTGTTTCTCTTAAAGAAATCTCTGTTTTAAAGAAAGAAAAGAGATATAAAGGCACAAGGAAACACTTGCTAGTGTGCTTACATAGTAATGGAGTGTGCAGAAGTTCTCTTCAGGGGGCTTCAAATTTCTAAGTGATGCAATAAGCAAAGCAATCAGTACTAAGTGACAATAACAAAGGAAGGATGAGAGGTTGGAGGAGAGAGAGGATGTGAAAAAAATCATTGTAAAAATCATTTTGGACTGTGCTATCACGGTGCTTCAAAATCCTGTGCTGTTCTGCATATCGCCTGTTACCAGTCTATGATAAAACAGCACGGAAACAGAAGTGGCACGACTGGAGAGATGAGTGGATTTGGCTCAGTGCATAGCCCTATTCCTTCTTTTCTTATGTTACAATTTATGCTGAGTATGGCTACTGAATTGCCATTTCATTTCTGTGAAATCTAAGAAAAACACAGGCTTATAGTTTCCTGTTCTTTAAAATTCATTTTTGGAGACGGGCATCTGATGTAGCAGTGAGTCCTAGCTGGGACACCCGCATCCTGTGTTAGAGTGCCTGGTTCGAGTCCTGTTTTCTCTGCTTCCTGCTAATGTACTTCCTAGTACTGGCTGGAGTACGTGGGTCCCTGCCACTCACATGGGAACCTGGACGGAGTTCCAGGCTCCTGCCTTCATCCTGGCCAAGTTCTGGCAGTTGTGGGAATGTGGGATGTGAACAAGTAGATGGAATATCTCTCTGTCTGTCTCCCTCTTTATGTCTGCCTCTTCCCCAGTCTTTCCCTCCCCCTGCTATCTTTGTCTTTCAAATAAAATTAAAAATATATTGTTAAAATGAGTCAATAAATAAAATATCATTTTTTCTTAACAATTTACTTTATTTTATTGATCAGGATGAAATAGGATGTGGACTGAAGTTTCCCCACAGATAGACTGAGAAATTCTAATCCAGGATAGTACGACAGTAACCGAACTGGACTGTGATTGCCAACCAGCATTAAGGGCTCACATGGACTTTGCAGCCATTAGTTTAAAGACCAGTCAGTGGGGCTGGCACTGTGGCACAGCAGATTAAGCCATAGCCTGCAGTGCTGCATCTCATATGGGTACCGGTTCAAGTCTCGGCTGCTACACTTGTGATCCAGCTCCTGCTAATGCACCTGGGAAAGCTGTAGTCCTTCAGCCCCTGCATGCACATGGAAGACCTGGAAGAAGCTCCTGGTCCTGGCTTCACCCTGGCACAGCCCTGGCCACTGCACCAGTGGATGAAGATCTGAGAATTAACAGTAAAACCTGTCTTCAAACAGTACTTTATACTTCTGTGACTGTGTGGTTGCAAACAGTGGAAATCTCTACTTAGTATGGAGTTGGTCTTCTATATACAAAGTGAATTAAAAATAAATCTTAATGAAAACTGGAATGGGAGAGGGAGTAGGAGGTGGGATAGGAGTAGGTGTGGGAGGACAGGAATGGGGGAAGAAACACTATATTCCTAAAAGCTGTACATATGAAATTTGGATTCATTAAATAAAAACCTTAAAAAATCAATCTCTTTCTCTCTCTGTGTGTGTGTGTCTCCCTCTCTCTGTGTAATTCTGCCTTTCAAATAAAATAAATACATCTTTGAAAAAAAAGAAAAAAAGTCAAGAAATGATGACCCACTGTGAATATAATAGAGTATAAAACTTGAAAAATGCAGATTCTGAAGAAATAATAGTTATCTTGCACTTTAAATACTTTGTGGCAGGATTGTGCTACAAGCAAATGAACAACGTAAATCACAAATATGAAAAATGAACCAAAGTGAAAAGGCTAACTTTCAGGCAGTATCTTTCTATTGTAACTTGTTATTTAAGGGAATACTAATGATTTCTTGTAAATAGGATACAATACTTGTTTCAGATTACTTTTCCTCAGTCCTGTCTGCCAAGAACTCAAACGTAACCAGGATATAGTGTCCCTTCCCAGGTATATTTGCAGGTACGTATGTGATCTTGGAACTCATAGGTAACAATGATATGACAACTGGATATGGTGGATTCACTTACATTATTTATGCATCTAGACCAGGCCTTAAGGGAGGTCAGTTTTTTAAGAAACCAAGTAGTCTTCCTACTTGTTTCCAAATACATGTGAAAAAAGAAGGGTGTTTGTGCTTCAGCTTTGTTTTTGCCTGGAAATACAATCAGGCAAGAGTTTGTTTTCAAGTAACCCACTAAGTTAAAGGTTTTTGTTTATTTCAAATAAAATATATTTTATTTTCTGTTATTCATACTACCCATCTGTACCACTCTATTCTCTATATCAGATATCCCAACAGAAATACACCTGTTTGGTCCTTTTTTTTTTTTTTTTTTTTTTTTTTTTTAAGAACAAATCAGCAGGATTGCATGATTTTGCCTAGAAACACTAAGCTGCACATGTGCAGTGCAGAGTCGATGAGAAGGAGGATTTAGCGAAGCTATCATTTTGCTGAGTACGATGAGGCAAGAGAAGGACAAGGAGACAGCACGCAGGAGAGCGATTAGAATGACTAAGATGGGCACTTGACACAGTCGTGAAGACAGCATTCAGGAGGCCTGCAAGCTCCATTTCCTGACGCCAGCTTCCTGCTAGTGCAGACTCTGGGAGGCAGTGGTGACGGCACAAGTAGCTGGGTTCCCACTACCCATATGGGAGACCTAGACTGGGTCCTGGGTCCCAGCTTTGGCCTGACCCTGTCCTGGCCACTGTAGGCATTTGGGGAGTGAAGCAGTAGATAAACACATGCCCTCTGTCTCTCTGCCTTGGAAGGGAGGGGGGAGGGCGGGGGGAGGGGGGAGGGAGAAAAAAGAATGACTGACCATAGAATTCAGGATGGAGATTAGAAGTATGAGAAACAAAAATATTGATAGGATCAACAGTCCCAGAAGGGTTGCGGATTATTGGAATAGGGGATGAACTGGAAAGATGGGAGGTGGTGGTCAGAGGGTAAGATACACACAATTGAGAATATGAAGGAACTGCAGTGATAAGGTGGTTAAAGGAGCAGATTCCAGCAGGACACGAGTTCAAAGAACTGAGAGTCAATGTGCTGAGTGGATCATCTCTGTGGACACTAGAATCACAAAACTTTCAGATTAGAGTGGCCTTGGAGATCATGATAATGACCTGAGAGACAAAATCAACCAAAAATGAGGAGCAGTGATGGAATGGCATGGGGGGGCTGGAATGTAACTGAAACTTGAGATTCAGTTGGAGCATTTCAGGGAAACTCATCACCAGGAGGCATGAAAGGAGAAGATGTCCGTCCCCGCCAGCCCTCCCTCTGCAGGACTTCTGGAAGATGGTGTCCTCAGGAATGACCCCAGGAGTCTGCCACAAAAGAGCTCAAAGAAACAGCTGACTTGTTGACCTGCAGCAGATACAGGAAAGGGACTCAGAAGGTAGAAAACAGGGTCAGAGAAGGGGGTAACCTAGAGCCCTGGGAAGAGCAGAGGGCTCCAGGTATCTAGGACTACTCATGATGACTGGCACAAACGGGGATAAAGCATTTAAGTCCATAAGAGATTGTTTTAGAAATTTACTATTTGGGCCGGCACTGTGGCACAGCAGGTTAAAGCCCTGGCCTGAAGCGCCAACATCCCATATGGGCGCCAGTTCTGGTCCTGGCTGCTCCTCTTCCAATCCAGCTCTCTGCCATGGCCTGGGAGAGCAGTAGAAGATGGCCCAAGTCCTTGGGCTCCTGCACCCACATGGGAGACCCAGAGGAAGCTCCTGGCTCCTGGCTTCGGATCCACACAGCTCCAGCTGTTGTGGCCATCTGGGGAGTGAACCAGCAGATGGAAGACCTCTCTCTCTGTCTCTACCTCTCTCTCTAATTCTATCTCAGATACATTAAATAAAATAAATCTTAAAAAAAATATACTATGGACAGTTAGTTTTATGGAACAAAAGGGGGCCTAGGCCTTGGTTACTTGGTTAACCAGAACTATTTAATCAATGGATTGTATCTGGGTTCTGGATAAGACATGCTGTTGATCATATGCTATCTATCCTCAGTCTATTTCATTTCCAATGGTACTAAACCCAGTAAAACGTAGGTAATGGTAAAAAGATGGCAAATGATGTGGTTATATCATTCTTTATAAATAGTGCTAGTAAAAGATTGCTCACAGAGTAGGTTGGTTGAAAATGAGCATTTTGATTTATGTATTTATTCAAACTGGGTAATGAGACATTATCTATATTAATACTCATTTACTCTACCAATTTTAATTATGTTATATTTAATACCCAGAGAGCTACACATCTGAGACCATCCTGGAAAAGGCTGATCATTATTAAATTATTTTAATAAAAGTAAATTACTATTAGAATACTTGAAAAGGGCCTTGGGTAGGCAGATAATAACAAACTCAGGAATATTTATCAAAGGCTAAAGCAAAAGAATAAGGAACTTCTTCATGGAGGCCTAACAGGTAGACCTCTTAAGTAAGCACTGCCTACTACAATCTAAGAAGAAACTGAAAATGCTTCATTATAATTCTCTTTACCATATTAAAGAAATGCGGAATAAGAGAAGGAATAAAAAAGAGCAGGACAGGGAAGGAGGAGCAAGAGAAGAGGGAGGTGGAGATTCACAGTGAGAATTCAGAAACGTCACTCTTGCCTGCTTTTCCTGAACACACTTACTGAATGCATATTCTACTATCTTCCTAGTTACTGAAATTTGTGGCAATTAATATTTCTCCTTTGTTGAATCAGATCTTTTCTTCTCCTCCCCTACTCCCCTCTGTTATCAATGTTCCTTGTCAAGATCATACTCATTTTCCCCCCCTGAGATAGATGTTGGCAATGTTTCTCTAGCTCTATCAAACCGGAATGGTATCAACTATCTAATTAGACACCAATAAACAAGTGAGTGATTCATAAGTGGGCAAACATGTGCACTGTAAACTCTGAGGAGCAAAGCAGTAATAGGGTGTGATAAACACAACTGTCTAGTTCAGAGGAATCGAAATTGTCCCTAGAACTGGATTCTATGCTTGTTATACTCTATGTGCCTTTTCAGACAGACCACACTCCCTGCCCTTCTCTCCCTTGATATGTTTTTCAGGAAGCTGACCTCTCTAGAACTTGCCAAAAGAATTCTTTCCTGCCTTCAAGCCAGAGACATTGGCAAGAAATTAGCAGGAAGGAAAACAAGTTTGGGTGTTTATTCCTTCTTACTCCCGCCTTGCTGGCCATCTGTATCATGGTAGAGGGTGTGCTCACTTGTGTAGAACCACAGCAACAGCCTTGCAGCCCTCTCAGGCGACAACAGTACTACGGGGCCAGAAATATTGCTTCCTTCCCTTGCCCTGCAGATTCGGGGTGATAACTGCTTTCTGTCGTTGCTAGTTGCTTGCTAGCTCCCGTCTCACCATGCTATGATTTCGAAGTTGTCCCTTTATTAAACCTCTATCAGTTAATCCACTGAGTATGCCATTTGTTTTTGTTAGGAGTGAGACTGATAACAATTTCAAAAGCCCCTCCAGCGCGTTTGCAGGGTTAGGTCTACAGAATGCAATCAATTCTCATTCCACATTTCTCAACTTGATTTTAAATCTCTCTTGTCATTTTCCTTAGTGAAAATCCAGCCCTATCTTGTGGAGCTCATTCTTTCATGGCAATAGCATATTATAGCTATTAGACTTACCCAGTTCAGAATGCATAAAGCCTCTTTTGATAACATAGCTTATCAAAATGCAAACAGACGTAGATAATTTCAGGAATTTGCTCATAAAAGGAAGTAGCCTTCTTCAATAAGATCCATCTTACCTCCTTCTCCTTGTTGAGCAACACCAACTGGCTGTCGGTAAGGATGCAATACTTCCGCTGCCATGTTGTTGTCTCAGTGTAGGGGGACTGACCGCAAGACAGGCGGTGGGTAGGTGGTCCTTTAACATCTATGGAGCACAAGAGGAAAACAAAAGTGGAAAACTATTAGGCTTCGTAAATCAGTACTTCAAATCTAAGACTCTTCAAAAAAAAAAAACAAAACAGCTAAACCTTAACTTGAATTTCCATGGTGAACTGAAATTTTTTCTCGAGACTATTAAAATTGTTATGAACAGAACAAGGACAATCTGCAGAGGCTCAATCGCTCTGGATGTCAAACGTGACATAGGAGTCACTGGTGAATAAACACTGAAATAATGGAAGGTTGCTGCTGGGCTAAATCAACAGTATTCAAAAGAAAAAGGTGATGCAGACAGGAACACTGGAGACAGCTATCTGTCTTTAGAAAGAAGTGGACGTTACATGTCTATTTTGAAAATACTGTTGACCCAGAACTGAGAGAGTAAAATTATTGGCAAACTATGCCTTCAAAATAGCTTTAAACTCTCGAGAATTGGAAAGGTTTAAACTATATTATCATGTTACCACTAGGGGCCAGTAAGATCTTAAAAACAGGGAGATCTTAAAGACAGGGTGGGAGTGCCAACACTAAAAAATGTCTCAACAATTCCCCAAAGTCTCATTTCCTTAAAATACCAAATTTTTTTCTTATGTATTATTCACTTGGGCTGCTGTAAACCTTGGTATGTAACTATCAGAACACATTAGATTCATTAAATAAGGCTTCTGTGACAGTTCACTATATATGAAAAGTTCCTTAGCCATGAAGGACTGATTCCTCCCAGGAGTGTACTGTGATGATTATTCTAAATGCATTATTTATTACTATTTAGTTATTATGCTAAAGGAACAAATCAAACTGCAGAAATTAGAAAACAAACACCCATGACAGCAACAGAGCTGTAAATCATAACTAAGCATATTCTATCTATTAGAGAAGTCTTTTTATTACCCGTGCTTTCTGCAGACTTTTTGTCTCTTATTACAGTGTGGCAGGTATTATTGGTATTGACTTCAGGGAAATGCAAATTATTTCCTAGATTGCTTATGCAATAATAAACAAAATATACATAATTATAGCCAGAGTTCTGCAGAAAGTAAGCAACAAGTCACCTAGAGCAGCTAGATGCATGTCTCTCTTCTTACACTCCCTTTCTGTGTGTAATATTATCTTCATTGTTCCTTCTGGCTTAATTTCCTATTCTCTGTAAGTTTATCCAAACTTGTTGCTTTGTCTGTTTTGGGGAGCTTATCAACTACTCCCAAGGATAATCCAAGGTCCAAGAACCAGTGTTACTAGGACTTGGCTAGAAATGATACTAATCCTAATGTTGTTTTTTCCCTTTTCCCCCCTCTTGTTTTTCTGCTTCTATCTCCTCTGCACTTTGCACAGCACCACAGCTGCATCTGTAGAATCTCTAGTTCACATCTATTATCTCTCCTATACCTTAGACTCTCCCCTTGTAATCTAAACATCTTAAAATACTTTATGTTACAACTGGGGCAGGGTTTTGATGTAGTGGTTAAGACATCACTTGGGACACCTGCATCCCATATCTGAGTGCCTGGGTTCAAGTCTTGCCTCCATTCCCAATTCCAGCTTCCTGTGAAGCAGCAGATAATGGCTCAAGCACTTGGGTCCCTGTCAGTCACATGAGACACCAGATTAATCCCTGGTTCCTGACTTCATCCCAGTCTCAGCTGTTGCAAGCAAGTAGTGATCTCTCTCTCTCTTCCTTTCAAATAAATGAAACAAATATTTTTTAAAACTAGTTTATATTACAACTGTACCTTAAATTGTTCTAAGGTTTTTTTTTGCATTTCAAGATTTCTCAAAGCCTGGGTAGGCATTATTATGTAGTAGGTTAAACTGCTTCCCATACCTGAGTGCTGGGTTGGGTCCTGGCTACTGTGTTTCTGATCCAGCTTCCTGCTAATGCATCCTAGGTGGCAACAAATGATGGCTCAAGCTCCTGGGCTCCTGGAACTCATGTGGGAGATCTGGATGGAATTCCTGGCTTCTGGCTGCTGCTATGCTCAGCACGGGCTGATGCAGACATTTGGGAAGTGAACCACCAGATGGAAGACTGATCTCTCCTCTCTCAAGTAGATAATCAAAATTATCATAAAAAGGTTTGAAGAAGCTAACTCTTAATCCTTTTAGAAACATAAGATATTCTTGCCCATGCTTAAAAGTCATGTCAAAATTAATTTTCTTCATATGATTTGAACAAACAAATGGGTTAGATTTTTACCATAATGTATGTCTATTCTGAGAGTCAAATACCAAGACAACTTCAACAGAAAGGGATGCACCTACTTTATGTGGAAATAAGGTGGTTTTGTGGCCTAGACAAGTATTCATTCAAATGACTAACTTTATTATGTAGGTTAGTCATGGGTGAACTAAACTGCCCACTGTAGGGTAACTGTATGATCTACAGAAATGCAAGAAGATAGACCATGTGCATAACCCAGATTACCTGACAAAATATAAATCTGCAACAACACTGAACTTCAGAATACTTAAATTCTCTTCTCTGTGTGGTCCTGAGTAGTTTTCTTAGTCTCATGGTCTAATGTTCGCCTTCTGTGCAGCTAGAACTTTGCTCTGGCTTCTCATCAGCCATTGTGAAATCTGATAATGCCTCATACATTGTGGGACCCTTAACCACACTCTCCATGCTAACAGCAGGGTGAAGAAGGAAGTGCTATTTCTATATTTACCAAAATTCTAAACTGATTGATTAGCTATCTTAAAGGTTTTATAGCTTCATATTTTTTCTATTAATGCCCACTAAAAATAATTTTATAAGAATGCATAGAAGAAAGTAAGAGAGAAGTGATTGTTTTTGTTCTTTTTTTTTTTTAGCATTTCTGGATTAAGATTTAAAAGCCATTTTACTTAAAATAAGTACACAATACATTTTAAAATAATCTATAGGTTTAATTTGCTTTATTGAATTATCCATATTAAGTGAAAGTTTAACAGTATATAAGGAAAGCCTCTATACTACAACTATAAGACCAGGATAAAAAGCTCGGATTTTTGCCCTATTTTGCCTTACCAATCCTACAAATCGTTATTTTTTGCTCCAGTGACATACTTCAATTTCTTACTTCTAATTATACTTAGTATCTAAAATTCACTAGGGAAAAGGATAACTAACTTAGAATCACAAAGAAGAATCTTAATAGCAAAATTGGAAACAATTTTAGATTTGCTTTGTCGATTCCTATGAGGATACTAAGGACATTGAATGCTGGCCCCATTACAAAAATTAAATAATTTTTTAAAACAGATTAAAAATTGAGTGGTAACTCTTTGGATCTCATTGGAAAGCACTTCTCTAAAAATGGATATTAAAGCAAAGATCAGCAGGTCTCAGATTTTTTGAGCTCAGGTTCCCTACGATTTTTAAAAATCATGAGTTTATGTGGGTTGTATCAACATTTGCCATTTTAAAAATTAAAACTAACAGATTTTTAAAAACAAGCATTCATTTAATAATAATAATAATCCTACTGGATATTAACACAAATAAATGTTAATGATACATTTCAATAACAGTTATTTGCCAAAACAAAAAATAAGTTAGAAGACTGACACTGTTTTATATTTTTGCAAATGTCTTTAAAGGTTAGCTTAACAGAAGACACCTGCATTTTGATACATGTTTTATATTTATTATGTTGTTGTTCTGCTTGATGCACGTGAAGAAAATCTGGATTCACAGATAATAGTTAGGAAAGAAGGAGTATTTCAATAGTATTTACAAATAATTATAGATATTCTTTAATACTGTACCAGAACACAACAAACAGTTGCTTGTTAAAAGTCAAGTACAGGATCTGGTGTTGTGACACAGTGGGTTGGGCTACCACTTGTGATGCTGGCAACCCAGAATGGAGTGCCAGTTTGAAACCCAGCTACCCTACTTCTGATCCAGCTTCCTGCTAATGCACTTGGGAAGGCAGTGGAAGATGGTCAAAGTACTTGGGCCCCAGTCACCCATATGGAAGACCAGTGTGGAGTTCCTGGATCCTGGTTTCAGCATGGCCCAGACCTAGCTTTTGCAGACATTTGGGGAAAGAACAAATGGATGCAAACATCAATCTATCTCCCTGCAGATAAATAAAGATATAAGTCTCCCCCCTCCCCCCCCCAAAAAAAAAAAGATCAGTATACTGTAGAATTTGAAACCACCCATCAGTGAACTTTTCAAATTGTAACATTCAAAATCACATTTCTATCTTGGTCTGGGCTAAGGACCTGAAAATCTGCTTCTTTCTTTTGCTAAGTGAAAGAGAAGAGACAAACAGAGAGAGAAACAGAAGGAAACTTCCCATCCACTGGGTCACTCTCCAGATTCCTATAATGGCTGAGGCCAGGTGAAGATCAAAACCAGGAGCTGGGAACTCAGTATAGGTCTCCCACATGTGTGGTAGGAACCCAAATACTCAGGCCATCACCTCTGGGCCCCAGGGTCTGCATTAGTAGGAAACAGGAGTCAAGACACAGAGTCAGGTATTGAACTTTGGCACAATGATGTGGAACCTCCGATAGGGGACGGGAGTTTCTTAACTGAGAGGCCAAATACCTGCTCCATGGCACTAATCATTTAGAAAATACTAAATACAGCTTTGCAGATTTTCCAAATATGGACACTACTCATTACATAATATCCAAAAATCACATTCATCGACCTTCGGGAGAAGTCATTAAGAACTGGGACGCTATCAAGCTTAAGGTGGAAGTTTCATTTTTAGTCTTGAATCATCATTAGCAATAAATACGGTTGGTTGTTTCCTCTGAAGTAATAGTTAATGCCCCTCCTTTTCTTTAAAAGTAAGTCATATAAACAATACTGAATAATCATTTATTTTTCAGGTTTTTTTTTATTAAAAAGAGCTTTAACAGAATCCTGGGATTTTAGGGCAATAGGAAGACAACGAAGCACTCCTTAAAACTAAATTGGTGGGGTCAGTGCTGTGGCATAGCGGGTAAAGCCATCGCCTGCAGTGCCAGCATCCTATATGGGCACCAGTTCAAGTCCCAGCTGCTCTATTTCCAATCCAACTTTCTGCTATGGCCTGGGAAAACAAAAGATGGCCCAAGTCCTTGGTCCCTTGCACCCATGTGGGAGACCTGGAAGAAGCTCCAGGCTCCTGGCTTCAGATGGGTGCAGCTCCAACCATTGTGGCCAATTGAGGAGTGAACCAGCAGATGGAAGACCACTCTCTGCCTCTCCTTCCCTCTCTGTGTAACTGTGACTTTCAAATAAGTAAATAAATCTTAAAAGCAACAACAACAACAAAATATCTTAGAAGATGAAACCAGAAGTCCTAAGAATGGATAGGAGACTAACGTAATGGTCTAGTCAAAAGATACTTTGAGTCTGTACTAGATTGGTAACAGCAGAAATGGTAAGAAACTGACCATGTAAGTCAGGATTTGAAACAGAAATCAATAGTACTAGTAACTCTCCAGTTGTTTTTAGTGGAAGATCAGCGCAAAAGACAGGACAGAATATAAGAGTAGTTAATATAATTATAAATTGATAAGTGTTCATAAAAAGGCTGTCTGAATTTAATTCTGCTTCAGTTTTAGCAGAGAAGTCAAAATGAATTGTTTAGAAAAGAAAGAAAAGCTAAAAGGGAAGTTCATTTCAAGAATCCAATGCAATCCATTATTTCCAAATAATTTCAAAGCAACATTGAAAATACGACATCATTTAGTCTACCAGTAAGTCTAAAAGCCAAACTCTGGGCACCTTCAGATGCTAGCATAAAGTCAGTAACTACTTGGCAAGGCAACAACAGACCTCTATTGTGAGAACCATTCCTTAAAAAGGGAGAAAGGAGCATCACAGCCTGTCACATCAAAGAACTATGGAATGACAGAGGAGAAATCTGGGGCGGGGGGAGGAGGGGTGTGTGCGCGCAGTGGATGGATAGGCAGTTATCAGTAACTTTTTCTGCAAGATTTATTTTATTTATTTATTTATAAGTTAGAGAGAGAAAAGGAGAGAGAGAGGGGAGAGATCTTCTAACCACTGGTTCACTTTCCAAATGTCTGCAACAACCAGATCTGGGCCAGGTTGAAGCCAGAAGCCAGGAGCCAGGAGCTTCTTCCAGGTCTCCTACATGGGTACAGGGGTCCAAGCACTTGGGCCATCCTCTGCTGCTTTTCCAGGTGTAT
This sequence comes from Oryctolagus cuniculus, assembly GCF_051225735.1. Classification (NCBI taxonomy): domain Eukaryota; kingdom Metazoa; phylum Chordata; class Mammalia; order Lagomorpha; family Leporidae; genus Oryctolagus; species Oryctolagus cuniculus. The sequence continues at coordinate 7,872,112 of NC_142873.1, read as the reverse complement.
TAGCAGGGAGCTGAATTCGAAGTGGAGCAACTGGGACTCAAATCAGTACTCATATGGGATGCCGGTACTGTAGATGGTTCCTTAACCTGCTGTGCCACAATGCCAGCCCCAGATATCAGTAACTTTTTTGTTTGAAGATTGGAAAAAAAAAAAAAAAAAAAAAAAAACCTTGCATCTTCCACACTTAGGAAACTATATCAAAAATTCACAGTAGGAGAGTAAATAAAGAGATCTGATTAGAAGCAGAAATAGGGGCAGAAATAGGGGCCAGCGCCATGGCTCACTTGGTTAATCCTCCGCCTGAGGCACCAGCATTCCATATGGGTGCTGGGTTCTGGTCCCAGCTGCTCCTCTTCTGGTCCAGCCTGTTGTGGCCTGGGAAGGCAGTGGCCCAGGTGCTTGGGCCCCTGCACCTGCGTGGGAGACCAGGAAGAAGCACCTGGCTCCTGGATTCAGATCGGCACAGCGCCAGCCGTGGCAGCCATTTGGGGAGTGAACCAATGGAGGGAAGACCTTTCTGTCTCTCTCTCTCTCTCACTGTTTAACTCTATCTGTCAAGTAAATAAATAAATTTATTTATTTATCCATCCACTGCGCGCACACACCCCTCCTCCCCCCGCCCCAGAAACAGAGGTACAGAAAAATCTATGGCCTAAATATGTAGAATGTCAAAGGAAAAACTGGTAAGGGAAGTATAATTTTTGTATGCTACAGCTCCTTAGACATTCACCTGAGGTGCTTTCAAATCCTGATATTAAGATAAACACAATTGGTAAATTCCAAGAGGCCTGGCCCAGCAGGTCATCTTGGGACTGATATCTCTCTGACTCTTTCTCCCATCCATCCCTCCCCGTCACTCTGCCTTTCAAATAAAGCTCTAAAGTAAAGAAAACAAAACACAGCACAGATTGAAAAATCAATCCATAAGAGAGGTTTTAATAAATTCAGAGAAAAATACTCCCAACAAATAATTGGTGCAAATTCAGAAGTCTAAAAAGTTGTTGAGACAGATCTGTATTTTCATACCTACGTGTGTTTTTCTTCCCATGCCAGAGCTACTCAGATTTAAAGATGGCAAAAGTTCCCAACCCTGAAATTTTAACAACCAGAGTTGATCTGACTCCAAACTCAATGTCAAGGTACAAGTATTACTTTACAAAGGCTCAGAATTAGAGTGACTACTTTGTTATGAAATAACTTTAAGACAGAACAAAATTTCTAAAATTATCAAAACGCAATGAAGTACACAAAAGACTATTTTTTCATCAAAAATTTCCAAAGTGTTCAGAGATGTTCATGATTATGATATTAAGAAGCCAATTAACAAGATGTACTTCTAAAAGACAGTTATTTGGGGCAGCTGTCTGGTGCAGAGGTTAAGACACTGCTCGTGATACCCACATCCCATATCAGAGTGTATGGGCTTGGAGTCCTGGCTGTTCTTCTAATTCCAGCTTCCTGCTAATGCACACCCTGGAAAGCAGAAAGTCACATCTGTCTGTCTGTCTCTATCTCTTTTTCAGATAAATAAAAATTTAAAAAATAATTTAAAGACAGTTATTGTTTAGATTAACAATAAAACCTTTGTCCTGACATTCAACTTGAAAAATATGGTATATACTGGCTGTCTTCTACAGGCAACTTAAAAAAAAAAGATTTGGTTATTTATTGGAAAGGCAGAATTATACAGAGACAGAGGGAGATACACAGAGAGATTTTCCACCCACAATGGTCACAATGACTGGGGCTGACTCAGGCCAAAACCAGGAGCCAAGAACTGCATCCAGGTCCTCTACTTGGGTACAGGGGCCCAAGCACTTGGGCCATCTCTGTTGCTTTCCCAGATGCATTAGCAGGGAGCTGGATTGGAAGCGGAGCAGCCTGTATAGGAACCAGCATTCATATGGGATGCCAGCATCGCAGTTGGTGGCTTAACCCACTGAATCATGACATCAGCTATAGGCCAATTTCTGCTACAGTAGAAGAAATAATATCAGGGTTGCCATGTGGAAATGGTTCTTAGCACTGTCAGCAAGTGTAGCCGGGTGCTGAGGCGTATGTCTCCAGCCCCACAACACACTGGAGAAACATGACCAGATGGGTTTACACATGCTTTAATGCTATCTGTTTAAGACCCAGTACAGCTGTCGTCAGCTAACTCTACTTCATCCTTGAAGTACAGAAAGGAAAGGTATACTTGTTCAAGTCATTATAATAAAGTTTAATTTATTTTATCCCTTCACTGTAATCTCTCCCTCCATATTCTATCAAAACATCAGAAAACAAACAAAAACTTTCTGAGACAGACAACCACCCAATTCATATTTACCTAAAAACTGCACTCTATCTAGACATACAATGAACCTTTCTTCAAACTACATTATAGTTCTTACAAAGCAATGGTTATACTCACCTATATAAGTACAGGACATTGAATAATAAAGGAGTCAATATGTTTAAAATACAAAATCATTAGGTCAGAAATGTTTGCCTTTAATGAAAATATAAATCTTATCCTTTATATTAGCATAAGTTCATTATAAAAGCACAGCTATTTGTTGAAATGAATTTATTTGTATCTTTTAATCTTAACTAATCATTTTGATTTGCTTTTCAGCTCAAGAGACTTATTGATCACGCTACCTGACCACTGGTGTTTGGTCAGTAACTCTGCTATGCTTGCCATCACCCCTTGAAGGGAAGAAAGGACAGGGAGGACACATCCTTCCTACTGGTGAGTAACTTCCTGTAGTTTCACATTTGCAAAGGACCCCTTTGCTGTTTCCCTCCCATTCGCAGCATTACCAAAACTCAGCAAGGAGTATATACCTAGACAGAGTGAATTATGTGATAACAAAGTGATAAGTTTCTTGGGGACATGACTTATTTATGGTAGGCTCAGATGCTTGAAAATTCCAATATATCTGTTTACAGAAGAGCTCATTTTAGTTTGATGCTATTTTCTATGTATTTTAAGAATATGGCAAAGGTGAGAAACAATTCCTATGATGGTTCCACCTTGCTTCTCTCTTTTTTGTTTAAAGATTTATTTACTTGAAAGGCAGAGTTACAGAGAGAGGCAGAGGCAGAAGGAGAGGGAGAGGGAGAGAGAGAGAGCGCGCGCGCGAGAGCGAGCACGGGAGGTCAGACTTCCATCTGCCGATTCACTCCTCCAATGGCCACAATGGGTGGAGTTGGACCAATCTGAAGCCAGGAGCCAGGACCTTGTTCTGGGTCTCCTACCCAGGAGCAGGGGTCCCAGGACTTGGGCCATCTGCTACTGCTTTCCCAGGCCGTAGCAGAGAGCTGGATTGGAAGAGCAGCCAGGACTCGAACTGGCACCCATATGGGATGCCGGCACTGGAAGCGGTGGTTTTACCTGCTAAGCCACAGTGCCTGCCCCTGCTTTCACATCACTAGTTCGGTTTGCACTGCCTCAATCACATGTGCCATGAAACAGCCAACAGGGCAGATGATATGGTTTTCTTCCTCTTCTTAGTCAACACACTGGAAAGATTAAGTCCCGCAACTCCCCCATTGGGCCAAGCATTGCTTAAGCTCTGTGAGCTGGGTAAACGGAGTATGATGAGTGATGCCAGTACTAAGATGACAGACGGCAGTCCGCTTTGGCCAGTTCTCCAATCCCTGACACATCAACAGTTAGTACTAAACCTCTTAAATAAAGAGAAAAATATAACATTCAAAATAAGAAAATTCACTTACATACTAATCCTTAAAACAACAAAAAAACATATACATGTTTTTCTTAAACAGTCAGGTATTATGCTAATTTAAATGTAAGATAATACTAGTTTGGTCCGTAAAAAACAACCCTGGTATTGTATTATTAAATGATCGAACTTAAAGATCCTTTTTGTGTCTCAAGTTTTTATTACTGGTAGAAAAATGAACTACACTGAGAATTGATCTCAAATAACATTTACTGCACATTCCTTCTGTTATATTTAGTATCTCTTCCTGTATTAATATACCCCTGCACTTGGCTCCTTTTTGAACTGTATCTCATCACTTTCCTTTAGGGGCAGCTGCTGTGGGGAAAGAACTGGAGCTCTTACAGAATGTGATTCTTAATGGAGAGAGGAAAAAAAGAATAAAGAGGTTACCACTATTGAGAGATCCATCACTGGGCTTTTAGCGATTGGTTACACTGCCAATACTGTGACATTATCTCTCTACCTAAGAGACCAGAAGAAGGCAGACTGCATTACAAATAAAATTTTTCAAGAATCTGGCAGCACTAAAAATCTGTAATGGCTCTACCTCGCTCCACAGTGTCAACTGGGATAGAAATATGCATCTTTACTAAATCATGACCCATTGGAATCCCAAATTGCTGAGCTTCCAGTGAAAACTACCAAGGACACAACATCAGTTTCTTGGTAGAAAACCATCAGTGACTCACTAGGAAGTCTACCACCAATTCAGTGAGCTCTGCCCTGACATCAGGTTAGCAAACTTACACTAGAATTAAAAAACCTTTCCTTTAGGCCACAGCCCCTGAGCTCACGTGAGAGGCAGGGAACAAACACTGCCACCACAAAGGTGTGACGCAGGGGAAGGAGGCTGTCAGCCTTTTCTTCACATTACAGCAAACACAGACAGAACAGACACCCTCCTATCCACCTCTAATCCATTCCTGAAAACGTGGAGGATGGCAAAGCTTACCAACACAAGAGGCTATACTGGGTGATCTTCAATGGAAAGAGAAAATTTAGTTCAAGCTTATCTAAAACTTCCAACTATGGGTTTGACGTTGTGGTGTAGTGGGTTAAGCCACCATCTGCGATCCTGGCATCCCCTATGGTTGCTTGTTTGTATCCCGGCTGCTCCATTTCTGATCCAGAAGCATCCCAGGTGCTCCCTACTAATGCCCCTGGGAAAGCAACAGAGATGAACCAACTGTTTGGGCCCCTGTGCCTACCTGGGAGACATGGAAGAAGCTCCTGGCTTCTGGCTTCAGCCTGGTCAACTTTAGCCACAGCAGCCACTTGGGGAGAGAACTAGTGGATAGAACAGATCTCTCTCTCTCTCTCTGTCTCTACTTTTCTCTTTGTAACAGTGCCTTTCAAATAAATAAAATCTATAAAAATAAAATTCCCAATTAGTTTCCCTAAATATTAACTATTCTTAAATATCTCTATAATAACCCATCAAGGAGTTCTAAATTAGGAATGCCAATAAAGAGTCATTTACTATTTAATGAATTTGTGTTAGTGGGTATATTTATATATAATATGTGGTATCAGATGTTACATTCCCTTCTATCCTACAAACATGTACTAAAAAGTAACTGTTAAAGATACATAATGAATGAAAATTATACTAAAGTTAAATGTGAGTCTTCCTGAAACTAACATCACTATCATAATTTTCTTTATTTTTCTCACAAGCACATAAAAGCCATGCACAGGGGCCAGCACTGTGGCATAGTAGGAAAAGCTGCCACCAGCAGTGCTGGCATCCTATATGGGTGCCAGTTCAAGCCCTGGCTGCGCCACTTCTGATTCAGCTCTCTGCTATGGCATGGGAAAGCAGTACAAGATGGTGCAAGTAGAAGGAGAATTACCTGGGGTGCGCATTATGGCACAGTGACTTAAGCTACCACTTAGGATGCTTGTATCCTATATTGGAGTGCTGGTTCAAGACCTTGCTGCCCAGTGCTTCCAATCCAGTTTCCTGCTAATGCGCCCGTGTGGCAGTAAATGATGGCTCAAGGGCAGGGTCCCTGCACCCAGGTAGGAGACCGAGAAAAAGCTCCTGGCTCCTGGCTTCGGACCGGCCCAGCCGATAATTCACTGAGTCATAATGTTCACCCCAAGAAATTCTCATTCTCCTATGCTCATTTACTTTTCACAGATTTTCCATTATCCTAGAAGATATTAAGACTGCACAAACCCTTATACAATATGACCACAAAACACAGACTGGTTGGAAAAACAGCTGATACATGATGATGATAACACACCATACCTTATCACCCAGAATCATATACAACTTTTGTTTTTGGCCAGAGTATGTATGTGGGTAGTGACATTTTAATTTAGTCAGATTTAGGTTAAAAATTTCCAAATTATTTCAGCACAATCATCTACACAGCACATGGGAACATGTGCCTGGTCAAATTTATGACTTTTATCTCTAATTAGCCTCTATCATTTCTATCTTTTTTTCCAAGTAAGAGCTTTATTTTTATTTATTTATTTTTTACAGGCAGAGTGGACAGTGAGAGAGAGAGAGAGAGAGAGAGAGAGAGAAAGGTCTTCCTTTTACCGTTGGTTCACCCTCCAATTGCCGCTGCAGCCAGCGCACTGTAGCCAGCGCACCGGACTGATCCAAAGCCAGGAGCCAGGTGCCTCTCCTGGTCTCCCATGGGGTGCAGGGCCCAAGCACTTGGGCCATCCTCCACTGCACTCCCAGGCCACAGCAGAGAGCTGGCCTGGAAGAGGGGCAACCGGGACAGAATCCGGTGCCCCGACCGGAACTAGAACTCAGTGTGCCGGCGCCGCAGGCGGAGGATTAGCCTATTGAGCCGCGGTACCGGCCAAGAGCTTTATTTTTTAAAATTTTTTGGATAGTGAGAACTCAGGTATTGAGAGATACATTCACATTATGGAAAATAAATTTTTAAAAAAGAAATCAAGAAGGAAAAGACGAGGTCCACGCTGTGGCATAGTAAGTTAAGCCTCCACCTGCGGTGCTGGCATCCCACGTGGGCACAGGTTCCTGTCCCGCTGCTCCTCTTCTGATCCAGCTCTCTGCTGGTGGCCTGGGAAAGCAGTGGAAGATGGCCCAAGTGCTTCGGCCTCTCCTTCCCCTGTCTATAACTTTGCCTCTCAAACAAATAAATAAAAATCTAAAAAAAAAAAAGAGGAAAAGATAGAAAAATAAAGGATAACAGGAAAATAAATGCATAGAAGGGGGAAGGGAGGTTCTTTGGGAAACAATGTAGAGTTAAAAGATAGCTTAGAGATCAAGATATCATATTTCCTCAATTCTCAGATGAATAAAATGAGGCTCCTCATCATTGTATTGTAACTAGGACAGAAAATAGTGGCGGTATGTAGAATTTTTAAAACAGTTAAATGGAAAAGTATAGACAACTACTGTACACACGATAAAGGAAATATTTGCACATCTTCAGACTCTCAGAGGTTTGATAAGAGTACTTTTTCATGTGGTGATAATTGTGTTGATTTGCTGGCTTTCTCCAGTGTCTTCTAAAAAATAAAAAAAAAGAACTGATACATCATATTAAAAAAAAAAAAAAAAAGCAGCAGCAGAGTCTTGAGATCCTTTCCCCAATCCATTCTACAGGCAAATGTTCCCCGAGTCCAGGTAGAATGATGGAGGTTTGCTCTCTTGGAAGGGTGAACTAAAGAACCACTGCTAAAATTAAAAACGCCATACAGACAGCATGTAAGGAATGCAAGAAATAATTCTCCCAAAGTTCGCTTCAACCTCCATTTGACTCTCTTACTGGCAGGCAATCAGAACTCTCTGGGGATATCAGATCAGCCCTGAGCAAAGAACTTAAGATACGAATGAAAGGGTTCTCTCAAACAACTCGTCCAGATCATGTCCCAGGAAAGACCTCAGTGGACAAGGCCTGGTTTCATACTTATATCTTCTAGTCAGCTTTCTCATCTCCAAGACTTATTCTACAGCCGACGGATAAGAACCAGAGAATAAAATAAAGTTCCCAGCATGAGAATACAGAACACAGACAACACTGATACAGGTTGAAAACAGTAAACATCATGATCCTCAAAGACATGAGAAGAAATGGGCCCCATGACTGAAACCCAGTGTCGAGCAAAACTAGTGAAACCAGATGCTCACCAAGACGTATCACTGAGAAAAAACAGGTACTAGTAACATACAAAACATCAAGAATAAAAATGGATCTGGACTTCTCAAAAGCAACACAGCAATCTTAAAGGCAATACAATAATGTACTGAAACTTCTCAAAGAAAATTAGTTCAGACCTAGATTATTCATTCAGCCAAACAACCAAGTGTAAGAACAAAGTTATTTTAGATATTCGAGGATTAAAAATGTTTCTCAGGACATCGCCCTTCAAAATGGGCAAGTGCCTTCATCTGCTCGAGCTGCCTTAACCAAGTTACAGAGACTGAGTGACTGAAACAATGATGTTGATTTCCACAGTGCTGGAGGCCAGAAGTCCAAGGGCCAGGTGACAGTCAATGTGGCTTCCTGGATTGTAGATGGCTGCCTTCTCCCTGAGCCCTCATCGTAGGAGAGAGTGATCCTGCATCTTGCTTTTTTGTTCTCATAAGGGCACCATCTCTGCTGGGTTGGAGAACCACTCAGACCAAGTCACTTAATCTTGATCACCTTTTCAGAGGCCCCACTCCAAATGCAGCCATACCACAGAGAGATCAGGCCTCAACATGAGTAACTTTCAAGAGTCACAAACATTAAGTCTGCAATAGGAGGCAAAATTAGAGAACAAAAAGCACACAGTACTTAAACATAGATGCTCCAACACATGAGAGAAGTAAAGGAGACTGATAACCATTCGCCAGAAACAAATGGCCCAGACTGAAGCAGTATGACTGAAGAGATGGAAATACTAAAGGCAGTCATGCGCTACCTCTGGTCTCTGTGTCATCTTTTGAAACTACTAGAGGATATGCTTGAACAAAACAAGGAAGTAAATACAAAAGAGAGGAAGATCCAGGAAACAAGAAATCCAACCTAAGAGAAAGGAGACAGGAATTCCAAGAATGAGGGGAAGAGAAATTCTAAAATGAGGGCTACTCAGGAAATAAGTTTAAATGTAAGAAAAACAGAAGGTTTCCAAGAGGAATGACCCCAAGAAAAAATAAAATAATATTGGATCTGATAGGTTACTGATCTTTAATAAAAATTAATGAAAAACCACAAGAAAGTATGAAAAACAACAGATATAAGGAAAGCAAATCTTTTTAAAACAATTATTAAATTCAGAGGAAAAAATGGAAAGTAATAACTGTGATTTTGTTTTTAGAAATTCAGAATAGAATAAATTAAACTACAGCACTAAATAAAAATATGTACTAGAACTGCTCCTTGGCGGTGCAGTGCTGGGGACACAGCATAAGCTGGGATTCTGGAATGCTAGCAGTGTTCTGCTTCTTGAGTGGGCTGTAAGTTACAGACATGTTCCCTTTATGCATCCATCAAGTTATGAATCAAACAATCGGATGTGCGTACCTTTCTCTGTGTACATTATACTTCAATAAAAAATCTACTTGAAAAAGATATCAGTTTTAATGTTTACTGGCTGTGTAACCCTAGGTTACTCAAACTAACTGAACCTGCATTTCCTCATCTATAAAACAGGGGTGATAAAAATACCTACTCTTTCAGGGATTTTTGTGAGGTTCCAATGAGGTAACTTGCACCAAGTGATTAACAAAGTGGCTCATGCATAAGCACACAGTAAAAGCTTGTTGATTTTTATTAACTTTAGGCACTGAAAAAGAGGGGAAAATGACTCGAGTACTTGAATGAACCCAAATTTGACTTATACAAAGATATAAATTTAATTGTGTTCTCAGATGACTACACCAAAATCTACCATTTAGCATTTCCATGATTTCTTACAAGAATGAACTTCTAAAATCCATGGAATTTCCCAGGTAAGGAGCTGGAGAAGCTTTTTTTTTTTTTTTTTTTTTTTGTTTGTTATTCATAATAAGTCCCTTTCAGACTTACAGGAACTTATGTTAAGGAGGTAACTTCGTGGTTCTCAGATGGCTTTGGGATGGGGACTGGTTGCCAGAGGAACCAGCTGTGTGACTAAGGAATGGAACTTTCCTATCCAACCCCAACTCCCAGGGAGGGGAAAGGGGTTGGAGATTGAGCTAATCAACAATGCCCAATAATTTAATAAATCACAACTATATAATGGAGCTCGGTAAAAACTCTATAAACAATGGGGTTCAAAGAGCTACAGAGTTGAACACATTCACTGTCAGGAGAGCTGTAGACCTTGAAATTCCACAGGGGCAGAGGTTCCTTATACACTTCCTCATCTGGCTGTTCATTTAGATCTTTATAAAATCCTTTGCAATAAACTGCTACTAGTAAATAAACTGTTTCCCGAGGTGCTGTGAGCCATTGTAGCAAATTCTCAAATCTGAGTGCAGAGGGAAAAGGGGCTCTGGTTTATAATCAAGTTGGTCATTAAGTACCAGAGCCCCAGGACATGAAATGAGTACCTGAACTAAAGGCAGTCTTGTAGGACTAACTCCAGATAGGCAGCATCAGATGTGAAGAAAATTATTGGACAATCAGTTGGTGTCCAGAGAGTTGGAGAATTTGTTGTTGCAATGGAAAAAAACTCATACATTTGGAATCATAAGTTCTGTCAGCAGAGAAACAACTTTTTCTTTATCAAAGATTTAGCCTTTCCTCTTTCTTTTTCTTTTTTTTTTTTTTTTAAAGATTTATTTATTTATTTGAAAGGCAGAGTTACAGAGAGGCAGAGGCAGAGAGAGAGAGAGAGATCTTCCACCTACTGGTTCACTACCCAAATGGCCACAACAGGGGGAACTGGGCTGATCTGAAACCAGGAGCCAAGAGCTTCTTCCAGGTCTCCCACATGGGTGCAGGGGCCCAAGGACTTGGGCAATCCTCTACTGCTTTCCCAGGACATAGCAGAGAGCTGGATCAGAAGTGGAGCAGCTGGGACTTGAACCGGCGCCCATGTGGGATGCCAGCTCTGCAGGCGGCGGCTTTACCCGCTACGCCACAGCGCCGATCCTGAGATTTAGCCTTTTTGAGACTGTTTTCTCAATTGTAACAGGGAGTGACATCATGGTTTATGTGTGTGAGCTTAGAGAAAACTGTTTTAAAAGATTCTAAGTACAAGTAGTTCCAAACAATGTTTGAAATTGTGTAAGTCTGTTAGATCTATAGTTTCATGTGTGCTTATATGGATGAGTGAATACATGAGATATTTAAAAATCTGAAAGTAAGTTGTGGAAGAAACCTCCAAAGAGCTGAAAGTCAACATCTCTGTGGAGCTGAAGCCAGCTGAGGAAACGGGAAGGTGAAGGGAAGTTGACTGTTCATTTTCATTTCAATTCTTGAAGTGCTGATTTAATTATTATATGTACCTAATACTTGTACTTAAAATTAAAATATACACACTTAAAAATACATAGGTAGGTCCTACCTACCATGTTAAAAATGGTTATAGGCCGGCGCCGCGGCTCACTAGGCTAATCCTCCGCCTAGCGGCGCCGGCACACCGGGTTCTAGTCCCGGTTGGGGCGCCGGATTCTGTCCCGGTTGCCCCTCTTCCAGGCCAGCCCTCTGCTGTGGCCAGGGAGTGCAGTGGAGGATGGCCCAGGTGCTTGGGCCCTGCACCCCATGGGAGACCAGGAAAAGCACCTGGCTCCTGGCTCCTGCCATCAGATCAGCGCGGTGCGCCGGCCGCAGCGCGCCGGCCGCGGCGGCCATTGGAGGGTGAACCAACGGCAAAGGAAGACCTTTCTCTCTGTCTCTCTCTCACTGTCCACTCTGCCTGTCAAAAAAAAAAAAAAAAATGGTTATAGCAAAGCTCTAAATTAAGTTGATAAAAATCAACCAAATGGACAAAAAGAAAAAAATACAGATAGAAGCACTTCAATACACTGATAATTCAGCTTCCCTACCATGGCACAAACTGTAGGCAACATAATACTAACCTCAAGTGCATCCACAGATGCTTAAGCGCCTCTACTACTAAGTACTTTAAAACTAGGGAAGCACCTGTTTTTGACTAGTTCAAGTATACCTAAAGATTTAAAAATCAGGGGAAAAAAACGGGGTATAAAGCTTTTCATTCTTTCTCTTATAAACATCAAAATACCATTGGAAACATTAGGATGAAACTTACATTTCTTATAAAACTCTCTACAACTTTCATTCCCTTCAAAAGATAAGCATAGAGTACTTGAATATACCAGAAGATGACACAAACTCTGAGTGCCACGGCACGTTCTGCTAGGCTTCTCCTACGGAGCTGCTGGATGCACTCAACACACTGCTGTCTTCTGCACATGTCAATTATTTTCAAAGATCTTTGAAAAGGGGCTGTCCGAAGCACAGAACCTTGGTAGAGTGAGGCTCAGAAGCCAACAAGGGCCCTGGCAAGAACCAAGTACTGAACTTAGGTTATTTAATTTTTTTTTTCTTTTTTGTCAGGCAGAGTTAGAGAGAGAGAGAGAGAGAGAGAGAGAGAGAGAGAGAGAGAGAGAGAGAAAGGTCTTCCTTTTTCTGTTGGTTCACCCCACAAGTGGCCACTATGGTGGGCGTGTTGCGGCCAGCACACTGCGCCGATCCGAAGCCAGGAGCCAGGCACTTCCTCCTGGTCTCCCATGCAGGTGCAGGGCCCAAGCACTTGGGCCATCCTCCACTGTACTCCCGGGCCACAGCAGAGAGCTGGACTGGAAGAGGGGCAAGCGGGACAGAATCTGGCGCCCCAATCAGGACTAGACCCTGGTGTGCCAGCGCCACAGGTGGAGGATTAGCCTATTGAGCCACAGTACCGGCCAGAACTTAGGTTATTTAGGTAAGTTAACACAAAAGATAGAGCTGAGGGCAATTTCTGAAAGACAGAAAAGTGCTCAATAAATATTGCTCTCATTATTATCACTATAGTTGGGAAGCTCCAAGGTCAAGTGGCCAAGAGTGTGGATTCTGAAGTCAGACACCATGAAAGGCAATCCTTGTTCTATCACTTAACCATCTGAGAGACTCTAGCCAAGATACCCAACCTCCGGGAGCCCAGCGGTTCCACCTTCTAGGGATGTGGAGAGCGGTATGTAAGATATGTCAAGCATTAATAAGAATATCTGGCATACTGTAAGCCCTCAATAAACGTTACCTCTTATTCTTTGTTTCACACATTAGAAACAATGGATTCATGTGTTATTCAAGCCAGGTACTAAAAACACTGTAATAAAACATAAGGGAAAAAAACTGACTTAAACTGCGAATGATCTTTAGTATTATACAATGAATCTAAATAAGCCTTTTCTTGGAAATATTCTGGAAAAAAACAAATTGTATAGGTTGGCTCTAACAAAAGGAAACTTCCAAATGATATCATCAAATAGATCCTAATATTCCACCACCCTCAGAATGGAGGCATCATTCTTGATGCCAATTTTATAAAGGAAACACCAGTGAACCTGCTGCCTTCTGGGCTGGAGAAAGAACTATAAGCAAAAGTTACATATAAAGGCAGGAAACCATTATTTTATTTAGGCCAATTTGGTCATTTAAGTCAGTCTACCAATTCCTTCCCAGATTTTTTTTTTTACAACATAGAAGAGAAAAAAGGAAAAAAATAAAATAAAAACTACTTATTTATTTACTTAAGAGGCAAAGAGGCAGAGACAGACAGACAGAGCACCCATTGCTGGTCTACTCCCCAGATGCCCACTAAAGCCAGGGCTGCAACAGGGCGGAACCAGAAACTCACTCCATGTCTCCCACATGACAGGCAGGAGCCCAGTTAGTGAGCCACCATCACTGGTCCTGCATTGCCATGAAGCTGGAACCAGACCTAGGTATTCCGAGGTGGGATGCAGGCATCTTAACTGCTAGGCTAAATGCTCAATTCAAAAATAATATTTTTAATGGCACTGCTTTAATCTAACCAATTAGTTCAAATACTTCCAGCTCTATAAGCCTCTTTACCACCGCACAGCTCACGGATAAACTTGACAAGAGTAATTAGTCCTCATCATCTATTTCTCTGCAAGTTCCCACTAGTACAAAAAGTGTATATAGCTCTCAGACATAATCACAAAAACATGAAACAATGGGAAATCCGATGGGTGCCAGTTTTTGCTTTTTTTTTTTTTTTTTTTTGACAGGCAGAGTGGACAGTGAGAGAGAGAGAGACAGAGAGAAAGGTCTTCCTTTGCCGTTGGTTCACCCTCCAATGGCCGCCGCGGCCGGCGCGCTGCGGCCGGCGCACTGCGCTGATCCGATGGCAGGAGCCAGGAGCCAGGTGCTTTTCCTGGTCTCCCATGGGGTGCAGGGCCCAAGCACCTGGGCCATCCTCCACTGCACTCCCTGGCCACAGCAGAGGGCTGGCCTGGAAGAGGGGCAACCGGGACAGAATCCGGCGCCCCGACCGGGACTAGAACCCGGTGTGCCGGCGCCGCTAGGCGGAGGATTAGCCTAGTGAGCCGCGGCGCCGGCCGCCAGTTTTTGCTTTTTTAAAAAAGTTGAATTGAAACTCAAAAGATTAAGGAATTAATGAAATTGTCATTCCTTAAAATTAAAGCATGAAAGAAAGCTAATGTGTGCACATGCATGCGTACATATGTAATTAAACCTCATTTTCTATGGGTATTCAGGTGGTTTTTCCAAAATTATTTGAATTCCTCTGTAGGTCCACGAACAACAGGTTCATTGTGTGGATCTGTAAATTGTATGACATCATTGAAACACAAGTACCACTTGGTATCACAAACTGTGTTTCCATGGATACCAGGCACTTTAAATATTGCACACACACACACACACACACACACCCCGCGACCCCCTTATACAAAGCCAAAGAGCAGGACCTTCCTAACAATACCAGGAGCTTGTCTATGCCCATCCACTTTCTCTCTTTCTGGTTACTGTTTCCAACAGAGTAGGGAGAGTGATTTTGCCCCCAATGTTCCTCCAAATCACATACTCAGGAACATTCCTCATTCAGATAATTATTTTTATATCCTCAACATAATGACGGCTTAAAAAAAAAAAAAGAGGATTAAGAATTCACATAGCCTGTAACAGAGACCCCCAAAAGCCCAGGCTTGATTCCTTTAACAAAACTTCATGATACAGATTATAAAAAATGCAACGCACATAAACACTTGTCATTAGTCCTTACACTTAGGGGCCTCCACATCTTTAAGTAGTACACAGAAACAGTTGCTTTTTCTTGTGCTTTTCCCAGGAAACTTATTTTCCTTACTTGTTACTAGCCTTGAACTCACTTGTGAATCTAGCAGGTAAACTTGCTTATTTTAGCTAGAGTAACTACTGCAACACAAACGCAGGCTGAGTGTGGTGATTACAATAAACTATATTGTTTATAACAAAGCCAAAAAGTTTATAGATCTTTGTAAGCGTCTCTTAAAAAAAAAAAAAGGTGGTATGTATGGCTAAATTGTGATAAAAGCTCTTCTCTAGTATCTATTCAGATTTAGGCCTAAATATTTATTTTAAGTTCACATCAAATTTATTTGTGGAATGTGCTTTCCAAAAATTACATGTGGTGCTGAGATTTTTGGATAGCTCTAGAATTCTCATTTGTATACTTAGGAAATAAATATTTTAAGCAAGTATTTTCAAAATGCAAATTGGAAACTGACAAAGAAAACAGGGAAAATCCACAGAGCCTGCAGTTAGAGAGTTCCAAAGAGCTGTTTGATAATAATGGCAGCAGCAGGGGGCTCTGGGCTTTGTGAATGGCATGAACTCCCCGCCCCTGCGTTCTCTCTACAGTACCTCACATTTGAAATGCTAGAATACCAAGATTACAGCATTACCAAAGATGTCTTTATTTGGAAGTTACAAAAACATTTCCAGTAATGTAAAGAATGGACTTATGTACACAGAGGTCCACATACAGCACCATCAAAAGGTAGTAGAGAGATATAAAATTGAAAAATGTTTTAATTTAGAAAGCTTTATAAAAGTCCTTTAAGCAGGGATGGGGAACATTTTTTCTGGCAAGGGTCATTTGGATATTTCTTAACATTATTTGTGGGTCATACAAAATTATCAACTTAAAAATTATCCTGCTATAGGTTTACTGAAATTTGAGTCCTGGCTGTAGTTGCCTAGGCAGGGCCAGAACAAATGATTTCAAGGGCCTTACGCAGCCGGGCATTCCCAACCACTGCTTTACGGCCTTGGAAACAGACAAATATTGCTTCAGCATCCGCTTCCATGTGACAATTAAATTTACAAGGCATTAGAACAATTTTCAAACCAAGGAAAGTGTAAAATACAATTCTGAATAACAATCATTAGAATAAGGAATGAGCCAGCAGCTTCTGTGACGTGCAATTCACTGTCAAGTTGAATTTTGCCAGAATGTATTATTCTAAGTCAACATTTAAGTACATGCAAATACATTTATCTAACACATCACAATCATAAGATGTGATTAAATTTATTTTGCTTATGATAAATCACATTTCATTTGATCAAAGTAGGTATCTACTAAAAATAAATCTTCAAGTAGGAAGATCTTGTATTTCTATAAAAGTACGTAATTTTACAAATTACAAGCCAGTTTCACTTTTGATGATAGTACTTTCCAAGTGTCAGAACACATAAGGAGAACACAAAGTAGAAGCTGATGCAGAAGAAGATAGGTTTGGAGGAGTAAAGGAGCTACTCAGTAACTCCTATAACTTCATACTTTCCATTATACCCAAGTGGAGACAAGGAAGATTGGGAGGCAAGGGGGAATGACTGGGAACCTGATACAGCCGGGCAAATGGGAGAAGCAATGTCCACTGAAGTACACAGCAAAGAGGAAAATGACAGGCTTGACTTCTAGAGGCTTAGCAACTAGTGCTGTGGACCCACGATCAAACCATCTCCATTCCTAGTCCAAGGAACAGTCACTTGAGGACTCTCTGGATGAAAGGTGTGAACCATCTGTGCCGAGACAGCTTGTGGTGGTTTACTATAAAATTCCCAGTCCCACAGTAACTGGGATAGACAAAATGACACACATAATTTAAAGATGACACAGAACTGAGTAAAACAGTACATAAGATGGACACAAAATAATGATTAAAATAATCACAGCAATTGCAAAAAGTGAGTCAAATTGAATAAGCTAAAATTTAATAGCCATTTATTGCTCAAATTGTCTGATGACCTTTATCAGTCCTTGAGAATGATTTTTAATGTGGAACTGAAACACCTGGTTATACAAAATATGTTGCATGAAGCCCCGGATAATGAAGACACAGGCTGATTCCAACATTTCAGTCTTATAAATAACTGCAAAAAAAATCATCAACATTTCTGGTTGTTTCTTAAATTCCAACAAATGTAATTAGTAGATCCAAAGTTTACAATTTTTTAGATTCTTATCATACACATTTTGCCAAATAGCCCTTCAGAAACTATATGTACAAATTTAAATGCCCCTATACAGAGGATGAAAATGTTCAACCTGTAATATTTTGAACAAAGACAGAAATTACTTAAAATTAGCCATTTAAATGTTGGAAAATGGTATTGCCTAGCAGTTAAGACATCCACATGCCATATCAGAGTATTTGGGTTCGATATCAACTTCTGGCTTGTGACTCTAGGTTCCTGCTAATGCAAACCCTGGGAGGCAGCAATGATAGTTCATTACTCAATTTCTGTCACCCACTTAAGAGACATGGGTGGAATTCCTGGCTTCCAGCCTGGCCTACCCCAGGCATGGCTGTTCCAGGCCATTTGGGGAGTGAATTAAGATAGAAGCTCTCTCTTTCTCTTGTTCTGCTTCTCTAATTAAATATGAATATTTTAAAATGGTACATGCTTAAATATTTATTAAGTACTTCTATAAGCCAATCACTGTGCTAAACAATGGAGAGAAGGAGCACTGAGTCTACTGTGGAAGACAGACAGATATGTAATCAGGTAATATAATACAATGTGACATATAGAAAAAAGAATGAGCATTAAGTGCTATGGTGTGTACAAGAGGGAAAAATTAATCATGTCAATAGTCACAGATACCAAGAAATGGAAAAGAAGTTAATATGCCCTGACAGTGTTACAGGACAGAGCAGACAGGCACCTGACAAAAAACTGCTTGTAAACGATGAAATAACTATCAGGAAATTGGGCCTAAGGTATAGGAGATTTTTTTTTTTACATTTTAAAGATATATTTGTTAGTTAATTGCAAAAGTCAGCTGAGGTAATTGCTTTTGAAAGTTAATTTGTACGCTTTCAAAAAATTCATTTTGGCCCAAGTCCTTTGGCCCCTGCACCACGTGGGAGACCTAGAGGAAGCTCCTGGCTTCGGATTGGCACAGCTCCAGCTGTTGCGGCCATCTGGGGAGTGAACCAGCGGATGTCAAGACCCCTCTCTCTCTCTCTCTTTCTCTCTCTCTCTGCCTCTCCTTCTCTCTCTGTGTAACTCTTTCAAGTAAATAAATAAATCTTTTAAAAAATTCATTTTAATATCACAAATATAAAAATAGATCCATTTACCAATCTTTTGATGTGGAGTCAACACTTCTTTTAGAATACAGGTCTGTAGGTTCAGGGTTCTGTATGAAATTTTTGTATAAACTACACAAATGATATACCAACAGTGCTTTCCAGCTACTTAATTTTCTTTTTAAAGGAAAAAAGTGTCTTTATCTAATTTAATACAAGATTTCAAGGGGCCAGCACGGTGGTGCAGCAGGTAAAGCTGCTGCTGCCACCTGTGTCACTGGCATCTCCTATGGGCACTGGCTCGAGTCCCAGCTATTCAACTTCCTATACAGCTCCCTGCTAACATGCCTGGGAAAGCAGCAGAAAGTGCCCAAGTGCTTGGGCCCCTCTACCCATGTGAGAGATCCAGAGGAAGTTCCTGACTCTTGGCTTTGGCCTGGCCCAGCCCCAGCCATTGTGGTCATTTAGGGGGTGAACCAGCAGGTGGAAGATCTCTCTCTCTCTGTAACTATGCATTTCAAATAAATAAAAATGAATCTTAAAAATTCTCAAAGAACAAAATTAACATCTACTATAAAAGTCCAAAAAAAATCCCTCCTGTCTTAAGGAATTTATAAGATCACAAAGTCCAAAACAAAGACTATTTATTTATTTACTATAAAGATTTATTTATTCATTCAAAAGGTAGAGTTATAGAGAGAGAGAGGGAGAGACAGAAAGAGAGAGGGAGATCTTTGATCTACTGGTTCACTCCCCAAATGTCCACAAAGGCTGCAGCTGGGCTGGTCTGAAGCCAGGAGCCAGGAGCTTCTTCTGGGTCTCCCATGTGGGTGCAGGGGTCCAAGCACCTGGGCCATTCTCCACTGCCTTTCCAGGCATATTAGCAGGGAGCTGGATTGGAAGTAGACCAGCCAGGACTTGAACCGGTGCCCATATGGGATGACAGCATCGCAGGTGGCTTTTTCCCCCATGCCATAGCACTACCACCTCATGTTCCAATTATCAAGATTTCTTGTGGTTATATTCTATAAAGTCTAAATACAATAATTAATAAAACAAGCATCTGTGACATCAAGATACACATGGTAGTCCCCTCCCACGCTCCATTCACAGTTTTGCTTTCCACAGTTTCAGTTATCTGTGGTCAAGTATGGTCAGAAAATATTAAATGAGACAATTCTAAAAATGAAAAATTCACAGATTTTAAAGTGTGCCTTAAATCTCATACTGTCTTGCACATGAATCATTCCTTTTTGCAGTGTATCCATGCTGCATTTGCTACCTGCCGGTGACTGCTACTGCCTTCAGTTACCAAACCTACTGTCTCGGTATCTGTGTTCAAGTGACCCTCATCATACTCAATAATGACATCAAAGCACAATAGCAGGGATAAGGGTAAGCTGGATATGATAAAGAGAAGTCGTCAAGTGCTTACTTTAAATGGAAGGTAAAGTCCCAAGCAAAGAAAATAATCATACGCTAAAATTGCTAGGATCTATGGTAAGAACAAATCTTCTATCTGAAATGGTGAAGGACAAAGGAATTTATGCGCAAGCTACACAAGGTGCAGCCACCGTGTGTGATATGGGCTTAATTGATGTAGGAAAGGCATTGAATCCATCTATGTATGCAGGGAAGAAAGCATAGCATACACAGCTGGTACTCTCCGTGGCCTCAGGCATCCACTGGGTCTTGAAAACACTCCCCACCGATGAGAGCGACTACTGCTGATTGCTTAGGAGGGCACACATCTTTTACTAACAGCTACATGGAGGTGAATCCATTCAAGCAGCACCCAATTCACCCATTTAAAGTGTGCATTTCCATGGTATCCACTGTATTCACAGACATGTGCAAGCGTCGCCTAAGTTGATCTGAGCACATTTTCAGCACCTCAAAAAGGAGTTTCATCACCATTTACCCATTGCCCTCCACCTACTCATCTGCCCTAAGCCCTAAGAAATCACTTATCTACTTCTTGTCTCTATATATTTCCCTATACTGGATACTTCATGACAACAGGATCATACAACATGTGGTCTTTCACTTAGCATAATACACTCAACATTCATTCGTATTGTATAATGTGTTCATAATTCATTCTTTTTAGGGCTGAATATTATTCCATTGTGTAGACATATCTCATATTGCTTATGCATTCATCAGTTGATAAACATTTCAGTTGTTTTTAACATTTGGCACTCATGAATTAATGCTGCTATATAAACATTCATGTACAAGATTTTAACATATTGTCATTTCCTTTGATTATAACTCATATATATTACAGCACAATTACTAAGTCATACGGTAATCTTGCATTTGTTTGAGGAATTGTTACGCAGTCCTTCATAGCAACTAACTCATTTTAACATTAGCAATGTAAAAAAATTTCAAATTTCTCCATATCCATAGCAGTATTTGTTATTATCTGACTTTTTGTATACTAGCTATCCTAATGGGAATGAAGTAGTATCTAACTGGGTTTTGAATTAAAGTTCCCTAACAATGTTTAACTTCCTCAGTAAAAAAGGTGTTTCTATTCAAATCTTCCTTAGGTTGGGTATGTCCCTAAAGTTCACTCACTGGAAACGTAATCTCTAATGCAACAATGTTGGTAGGTGGGGCCTAATAAGAAGTGATTAGCTCTTGAAGGCTCAGGAATTGATTCATTTGGTTACCACGGCAGTGGGTTATCTATCTGAAGAGTAGATTCATTAGCATCGGTCTCTTCTTGCCTCCATCTCTCAGTCCTACACACACTCACTTGCCCTCTGCATGCCCCAGATGCTGGAGCCCTGCTTGTAGACTGCCCAGCCTGCAGAGCTGTGAGCTGAATAAGCTTCTAATGTTTAGAATTTACACAGTCTGCAGTATTGTTACAGCGGCAGCAAATGGACTAAGATCTTTCACCAATTATTGACAACACTTGTAAAAAACTTAGTTCACTTTGCACACTTGATTTTATTTCTAGACTCTCAATTCTATATTTGAAAAAGGGAGACCTGTGTTCTCAGCTGCACAGTCAGTGTGGGCTCAGAAAAGGGAGAGAAGGAGCAGTCCCGACTCAAATATTACAGACTAGGGGCTGGAGTTGTGTGGCATAGAAGATTAGGCCTCCACCTGCAGTGCCAGCATCTAAAAAAAAACAAAATTAACATATACCATGAAGGTCAAAGATCCCTCACATTCCAAGTAATTTATAAGATTACAAAGTCCAAAACAGAAGACTATTTTTATGATGTTCAAATTATTTTTTATTATAAGGATTTATTTCAATTTCTTGACTGCAGTGATGATTTCATGGTTATTTACCCATTCCAAAACATATCAAATTATTTAAATATATAAAGTTCATTTCTTCAAATATGTCTTCTTAAATCTGCTTTTTAAAAGATATATGAATTGGGGCCAGAGTTGTGGCATAGAGGGTTAAGGCACAGCCTGCAGTGCTGGTATCCCATATGGGCACTGGTTTGAGTTTTAGCTGCTCCACTTCTGATCCAGCTCCCTGCTGGTGTATCTGGAAGGCAGTGGAGGATGGCCCAAGTGTTTGGGCTCCTGCGGATCCTGGCTCCTGGCTTCATCCTGGCTCACCCCCAGTCACTGCAGCCATTTGAGGAATGAACCAGTGGATAGAAAATTCCCTCTTTCTCTCTCTTTCACCTTCTCTCTCTGTATTTCTGCCTTTCAAATAAATAAATAAATCTTAAAAAAAAAACAGATATTACAGATTGCTTTTTTCCCAAATTTTTTTAAGTTTTCTTAAATTTTTATGGGTGTTTATTTATTTATTAAATGCCCTATGACCATTTTCCAATGCTCTCAATGACTATTTTCTTTATAATTTTCACCACTTCACTGGCAAATGTTATCAGCAGAGATTCTCAAACTGTAATGCCAAATATCCATTTGATCTAGACATTAACTTTTAAAGATCGCATGTACACAACCCATTATGGTACATGCAATGTACAAAATGCTAAGGATATATAATATGGGGAGACAAGCTACTTTTGGTGACATTTCTCTGCAAGAATGATGCTTGAATTGAGCTCAAAAAGACAGTCATTGCCTAGAAGAGTAAGTTGAGGGGGAAGAAATTCAGCAAAGCACTTCAGACCAAAAGCAGCAGGTGCCCTGAGGTAAGGGGAGCAATGTACTTCCTGAGAACCCAAAGGAGCCCCATGGTAGAGCAGAACTAGAAGGAAGAATGGCTCCAGGTAAAGCTGGAGAGGCAGGCAGGGGCCTGAGTAAGTATAAATTTTCTCTCTAATTCCAAGAAGAATGGACAACCAATGAACAGGTTTTATTTATTTGAGAGGCACATAGACAGACACAAGAGAGAGAGCTTCCATCTGTCAGCTCATGCCCCAAATACTTGAAACAGCCAGAACCAAAGACAGAGGCTGGTAATGCCATCTAGGACTCCCACATACATGGCAGGAACCCAATTCTTGCAACAATAACTGATGCCTTCCAGGTTCTACATTAGCAGGAAGCTGGATTCAGGAGTCGGGACCAGGTGTTGAAGCCAGGCGTTCTGGTTTAGGACACAGGCATTTTAACCTGTGTCCTACCTGCTAGGCTAAACACCTATACCCCCAATTAATAGTTTTGAACAGAAGAATTACAGGATCATATCTGTCTTTCTGTGAACTCAATCTGGATATGTGCCGGGAACCAACTAGAAGCGGGGAAAGCATCAAATAATAGAGGCACTTCGTTAGGAGGTTACAGTCAGTCATATTGCCTTACTCCCACCCTGACCTAAACTATGTTAAAATCCCAACCTTTGGAATCTCTGACTGTGCCCTTGTTTGGAATAGGGTCATTGCAGGTGTAATCAAGTTAAGGCATAGTCATACTACAGTAGTGTCGGAACCTAAATATAATGACTCAAGTCACTACAAAGACATAGAAATATGAAGGCATAGAAGCAGCAAACAAGATGGTCACTAAGTCCTGACAAAGACAGAAGCTGGAGCCGAGAAATTGCAAGTCAAGAACGCCACAGACTGCCAGCCACACCCAGAAGCAAGGCATCAACACACTCTTCCTTAGAGCCTGCCAGAGGGACCACCACTGCCACCACATGGATTCCACACTCAGGCCTCCTGAACTGCAGATAATACACTGCTGTTGCCTTAAGCCAGCCAATTTCTGTAATTTGTGACTGGAGCCCAACAGAGAGAGAGAGGCTACAGGAGGGATGGAGACTGGTCCTACGATGTTAAGAGTAGAGAGAAATGAAGGTGGTGTTAAAATATTGAATATTAGTATTAAATATCAATATTAAAATATTGAAATGGTAAAAAGTACAGGAACTGATTAACTGTGTCTGGTGACAGGAAGGGAAGAAGTGTTAAACACGCCCCCTGGTTTGCAGGTTATCCAATGCGATGGTAAACTCTCATCTTAGAATATTTCTTCCACTGGCTCCTTTTCTACTGCTGTAAACATGGCTTTAATTCTTATCTACAGATTCCTTTCTGAGCTTTTCAGGCCAAAGATTGTGTTCTGATCTTAATGATTAGCAGACTATTTAATTCCTCTTTCTTTAGCAGCATTTCAGAGATCTCCAAGTGTGGCAAAAAGAGAAGACCTGTTTAGTCTCAAGGCATAAGACCATCAGCTTGAAAATACCCTCCTTTGAAAAAGAATTAAAATTTATTTTCTGTTCTTTAATTTCCATGTAATGATAAACATTAAACTACATACTGCATACATTTTATTTAAACACTTATTTTATTTAAACAGTCACATTGCCATTTTGCTGAGATAAGATTACATTTCTTCTAACATTATCCTCCAAGTATAAGTGAAAGGTGAAATTGCACATGAGTATATTATTCAAAATTCATAATCTATACTTATATTTTAAATAAAATCCAACAATGCATAGGCCTAGAATATATTTTTTCAAATAATTTCATTTTAAAATCTTAAATTCCTTTCATTCTTTCCTCAGAATTATTTTTAAAGCAGAAATTATTTAAGTCAAAATATAATGTCAAAGTGAACTGTGGAGAACTTAGCAGAAGAAAAGTCCCTCTCCCAAGATAAATTTTAGTTTACACCACTTTTCAAGCACTGTAACATACTTTTTTCCTTTATCAAAAAAGTATGTTAGTAGTGAATTTGGCCCCAAATAAAAAATGAATTTGGAAATTTAAGACATTTATGTGAGGGGCCAGCATTGTGGCATAGTGGGTAAAACCTCTGCCTGTGATGCCAGCATCCCATATGGGCAACAGTTCAGAGGTCCCAGCTGTTCTACTTCTGATCCTGATTCTTGCCAGCGCACCTGGGAAGGCAGTAGAAGATGGCCCAAGTGCTTAGGCCCTTGTAACCACATAGGAGACTTGGAAGAGGCTCCTAGCTCCTGTCCTCAGTCCGGTCTAGCCCTGGCTATTGTGGCCACTTTAGGAGTGAACCAATAGATGGAAGATCTCTCTCTTTCTCTGTCTCTCCTTCTTCCTGTAATTCTGCCTTTCAAATAAATAAAATAAATTTTTAACAACAGCAAAAACAAACCAGTTTATGTGTAGTCTTTTCTGTTCTGATCATCTGTCTCCTAGAACCATACATAAAAACATTTAGGTAGCCCTAGCTAACTTAAAATAGTCAGGATCATGTCTCCTCTAGTTCAAGTGGTCCCTGCACTTGTAACTAACTCTGAAAAGATTATCATTAATGATTATTAAAAATAAATAATTGCATTTTATATTCGCTATTATACTGTAAGCATGTGAGGAAAAGGACTATTATATGTCATCCATATGACAGTGACTTGATCAATAATTACTGAACTGAATTTATTAAAATATAATACTGTTTCAGGCAGAAGGGGACACTAGATGATCTTTCATGGTTCTTTCCAGTCTTTATTCTATTCTCAATACAATTAATCAAGTATTCTGTCCCCACTCTCATCTTTTTTCTTTTCTTTAATTTTAATTAAAACTAAGTACAAAAATGAGGAATTAAGTTATCATTAGCCATAATTTAAACATACTGACTTTTACATATAGTTCCAGTAAAATATGGTAATAGGAATCTACATTTTTAAATGATGAAGAAAACACAAAAGGCAATATTCCAACAGAAATAACACTCCTACACGATGAATATAGTAACATCAGAATACTGGTTAAGCAGACTTAAAAACTGTATACATGTTTAATGAGCTAGTTAATGTCAATGCTGAGATGAAACAAGTTATAAGCTTACATAGCACCCTTCACCCACAGATCTCAAAGCATTTTCCAAAATATTCCTTACCATCTTCTTGAAGTAGGCAGATGGCAAGATTCTTCCAGCTTTAGATGGCTACATTTAGACAAAAAAAGGTTACGCAGTTTCTCAAAGAATCCTAGTGAATCAGGAACAAAACAGAAATAGAACCCAGACTCTTGGTTCTTAGACTCACACAAAACTTACCAGACCTCACTTCACCCTTGCCTTTTCTGACCTTAGAATTTTACAAAATAACAATAGTAGTAACAGCAGCAGGCTTATTCATTCGACAACACCAAGCAGGATCATTATCTGAGGCAAGGGGAGACCACAGGTAATAAGCAGTCAAGTAAAGCATTCTCCTTCCCCTCAGACTACTTTCTCCTTAGGTGAGGGACCAGAACGGGGCGGGGATACCACAACGAAGTCTTGGTCTGGAAAGTAGTCTCATTTCCCACAGGTGGGGTTGAGGGATCCCACCAACGGGCAAGTTCCAGAAGCCACATTTTCCCCATAGGCCAAGGATGTACTTCCCTCCAGTAGGCACTAGACAGTTTTACTCAGGATTGGCCTTTTCCAGTTTTGGACAACAAAGCAAGGATCAAAAAGAATTCCCAATAAACCAGGAAGACACCAAAGGCTATGAAAATTAAATTATCAAAGGAACAATGGCTCACAACAGCACACTTTGGAGCTCCATGCTAAACCTAGAAAGAATGATTGCTTGTAAAAATTAAAAGACTTAAATAATGCCCAGAGGGTCCTAATATAACAGTCAAAATGTTCAATTCAATTAAATATTCATCTAACATGCCAAGAATTAGACAATCACAACCTGAGAAGACAATCAACAGAATAGAATCAAATGTTGAAATTATCTGAAAAGGAATTTAAAGCAGCCAATAACAAACTGATTCATAATCAATTCAAAATTCTCTTGAAACAAAGAAAATAGAAAATTTCATCAAAGCAACAGAGGTTATAAAAGGAAACCATATGCAAATTATAGAACTGAACAATACAATAACAGAAATAAAACTCTCATGGAAATGGCTTACTAATAAGAGATGATAGAAGGCAGAATTAATAACTGTGAAGACAAATCAACAAAATTTACAGAATATATACACAGAGAAAACAGAACAAAATTAACTAAAGAACAAGGTGGAACAAGAGGCAGCTGAGTAAGATACTGAAGTGACCATCTTCCCACAGAAACACCAACTGGAACAGCTGTTTCTATACCAGGTCATCCTCATGAGAGCCACGACATCCAGTCTGGTGCCTGGAGTTGGTGCCTGTGGACCTGCTCTGTGCCAAGGAAGCTTCTGCAGCACCAGTGACCAGTCTTGAACCCAAGCCAGGATCAGAGGCTGGTGGCAGCAGCATCCAGCAGTAAGCACACTTCAGCAGCAGACAGACCAAAGCAGGGCAGGCTTCGGTCCTACTCCCAGGCCATCCTGTTCTTGGTGGGCACGATGGCACTGATGGCCAAAGGACCAGGATTCTGGACATCCTCGGCCCCAGGGAGAGGGCTGTGGACAGAGACGACCCCTTTTTTAGGCACTTCCTCAGTACATTATGAACAACATACCAACTGTGGATTTGGAACCAGTCTCAACGTGGAGAGTCAAGTGTGACTAAGACAGTAAAAAAAAAAAAAAGCAGACCTAGAGCAAACCTCAACTTAGGACACCCTCTAGTGCTGAAATAACACACCAATGTCCACAGGCTCAGAGAAAATAAACAAACTAGTTAAAATTTCTGAAAGGACACATGCAAAGGAAGCCAGTTTACTAGAACCAATCCTTCAATGAACAGACATCAAACACCAAGAGTGAAGAACTCCCAAGGGAAAAAATGACCTCACGTAAGGAACAAAATAAGGTGCCAGCAAATAACTATTTGCAAACTGAAATTTCCAAATGCTTGAACGACAATTTTAAAATGCCTATTTTAAGGAAACTAATTAACTTCAAGAGAAGATGGAGGAAGCATTTCATATTCTAACAGAGAATTAGACTAGTGAGCCGCGGCACCGGCCTTTATTTTATTTATTTATTTTTTTTGACAGGCAGATTGGACAGTGAGAGAGACAGAGACAAATAGAAATATGTCAACAAAAAATATGCAAAGCAAAATTTTAAATGGTACAGATTTTGAGGCCAGCATTGTGCAGTAGTGGGTAAAGTCCCTGCCGGCAGTGCTCCGGCTTCCCATATGGGTGCTGGTTCAAGTCCTGGCAATCCAGCTCCTTGTTAATGCACCTGGGAAAGCAGCAGAAGACGGCCCAAGTCCTTGGGCCCCTGCACCCACATGGGAGACCCAGAAGAAACTCCTGGCTTTGGATCAGCCCAGCTCTGGCCATTGCAGTCATTCAAGGAGTGGATCAGTGGATGGAAGATCTTGTTGTTTATTTGTCTCATTCATTCTCTCTCTCTCTAATTCTTCCTTTCAAATAAATATTCTCTTTTAAAAAGTGATAAAAGTAATCAATAGTAGCATAAATCAAACAGAAGAAAGAATCAGTGAACTACGAGACAAGGTATTTTAACATACACAATTAATGGAGAAAAACAAAAAAGTATCAAGAGAAATTAAGAAAGCTGATGGGAACATTAGGACAGCATGAAATGAGAAAATATCTGAGGATGGAGCTCAGAAAGGACTTTAAAAAGGTACAGGGGTAGAAAGCATATTCACGAGATAATAACAGAAAATGTCCTAAATCTAAGAAAATATACAATTTTCAAGATATAGTAAAGACAAAAGTCATTGGTCAGATTCAATTCACTCAAGTCTATCCCAAGACATTTCATAATTAAGTTATTCAAGGCTAAAGATAGAGAATTCTGAAAGCTGCAAGAGAAAAAACATAATAACACATAAAGGAGTCCTAATTTACCTGACTGCAGTCTCTGAGCAGAACCTTAGAAATCAAGGGAGAAAGGAGAGAGTGGATCAAAGAAGAAACTAAGGAAGAAATATTTAAATTTCCTGAAACAAATGAATATAGAAACACAATGTCCCCAAAACTGTGGGATACAGCAAAAGTGATACCAAGAGGAAAATTTACAGTAGTCAGTGCCTATATTAAAAAAAAAAAAAAAAAAGAAAGCAAGCAGAAAGATCTCAAACAACTAATCACTGCACCTCAAGGAACTAGAAAAACAAGAACAAAATTAGAAGGAAAGAAATAATAAAACAGCACAAATAAATGATATAAAGACTGAAACAAACACCCCCCCCCAAAAAAAAAAAAAAAACAGTAAATGAAACGAAGATCTGGTACAGCAGGTTAAGCCTCTGCTAGGGATGTCACATTCTACATAGAGTGCTGGTTCGAGTCCCAGCACCTCTACTTCCAATCCAACTTTCTGCTGGAGCATCCTGGGATGCAGAGGACGATGGACTTTGTGCCTGGGCTCCTGCCTACCAAGTGAGAGACCAGGAGAGGGTTCCATGCTCCTGGCTTACCTGGC
The DNA here is from genome assembly GCF_051225735.1 of Oryctolagus cuniculus. NCBI lineage: Eukaryota > Metazoa > Chordata > Mammalia > Lagomorpha > Leporidae > Oryctolagus > Oryctolagus cuniculus. The sequence continues at coordinate 7,843,178 of NC_142873.1, read as the reverse complement.
CATTGTAGTCATCTGAGAAATGAACCAGTGGATGAAGATATCTCCACTGCACTGCTCTCTAATTTTGCATTTCAAGCAAATGAAAATAAACAAATTTAAAAGAAAAAAAAAGTGACGTCCTAAAGTGAAGTCACAGAAGAAAAAGCCACCATAAAAGTTTATACTACATATAAAATATCAGATACACAAATTTGAATGAAATAAAATACTTTTAAACTTTATTATAGGCTACGGGATAGCAAGGCATCAAAATGTTAAGGAATAATTTAGAAAAGAAAAATCTTTAATTAAAAAAATGCCATTCATCTATTTTAATAGAGAAGACTCTTATTACTTATTTTAGGAACAGAACATCTCCACCCACCTTAAGGACCAGTAATATTACAAGACAGCTTATTTTTAAGAACCTCAGTTTCGGCTGTCACCAGGAGGATGGAAGGAAGTAATACCTAATACTAGAATATCAGTTAGAATCATCACACAATCTTAAAGCATGTCTGTTACTCTGCGATTTTGGCAAGTAGTACATGTGAAATAGATGAGTGCCATTAAATAGAGCTTTCAACAATCCCTCGGATACAGAGTAATGCCCATACAAGCTGAATTAAAAAATGTTTGGGACTGGCATTGTGGCATAGTAGCTTAAGCCTGTACCTTTAGTGCTAGCATCCCATATGGGCCTCAGTTCAAGTCCCAGCCACTCCATTTCACATCCTGCTCCCTGCTAATGACCTGGGAAAGCAGGGGAAGATGGCCCAAGTGCTTGGGCCCCTGTACCCATGTGGGAGAACTGGGAAGAAGCTCCTGGCTCCTGGCTTCAGATAAGCCCAGCTCCAGCTGTTCAGGCCATTTGGGGAGTGACCAGTGGATAGAAGACTCTGTCGTTTCCTCTCTCTGTCTATAACCTCTGCCTCTCAAATAAATAAATCTTTTTAAAAAGTTCATTATAACTAGCTTAAAATACTTTCATTACTACGTGGGAACATTAATCATGCCATTCTTAAAGAAAGCTTAAGAATGGAGTCACTAAGTAACCCTTGAAAGCTCTCATTATTTTACGTATATTGTGAGTGATTTGTTTCAGTTATTCTGTAAATAGTACAAAATCTTCACTAGTTGTTTACAGCACATCCACAGCATATAAAGCATTGTGCTAAACATATAACAGGCATGGACTGTGCCTCTCTTTTTTGAAAAGCTTGGATCTGGGAATAAAACCCACAAATGCTGACAGCAACTCATATGTTCTAACCACCAGATACCACGTTGCTCCAGAACAACAAACCACACACATAGCATTCAAAATACCGTTTATTTTGACCAAAGTTATGGTTATGTACTATGCTAAGTTACAATTGAATTGATGTCCTTCAAGCTTCAAACTATTTTGACGTTTTGGTGACATGTCTAAAGCCAGGGATAGAGCCCAAGATTTCTACTTCATAAAGGGAAGTGAATAAGTAGTTACCATCAAATGCAGAATTTAAGAGAAAAAGAACTTTAGTTATCGCAATGAGAGTTCCACATGAGAATAACAGGAAAAATGTCTGTGGTTTACTGACTAAAGCACAGTCACCAAGAACCTGTGTACTTACATGGATCAGGTTTCATAACCATGGATTCAGACCCATTACTCATCTTAACTCTTCGCTTTGCTTCCAAAGACAAACTGGCCTTGAGTGTGAGAAACTGACTAACAGTTGCCTCCAGCAGATAAAAATATGACAATCATCCTGGAAATGTAGACAAATCACGCTATCCATTGTCATTAAGCTACCAGTGGGAAACCCCAGATCACACTGAATTAACACATAGCTGCATTTATATTCTTCAACACAGATTAGGAAGCTGCTAATTACTGAAAGTATTTGATAAACACTAAAACTTTTAATATATGTTCATACACAAATATTTACTGAATATGTAGATGTAAAACAAACAAAAAAAAAAGCAAGGCCATACATGTTTAGATAACAAAAGGAAAAATAAAGGTGACTTAAGGTTGCAAAATACCAAATAATTATTTTGGAAGCTGGATACACTGTTTGCAAAATATAAATTTAAATACCTAACAGAAATGAAAACATATGTGTGGGGCTGGCGCTGTGGTGCAGCGGGTAAAGCTGCCGCCTGCGCTGCCAGCATCCCATGTGGGCACCAGTTGAAATCATGCTGCTCCACTTTCAATCCAGCTCTCTGCTGTGGCCTGGAAGAGCAGTGGAAGATGGCCCAAGTCCTTGGGCCCCTGCACCCGCAAGGGAGACCTGGAGGAAGCTCGTAGCTCCTGGCTTCAGATTGGCACAGCTCTGGCCATTGTAGTCACCTAGGGAGTGAACCAGCGGATGGAAGACCTCTCTCTCTCTGTCTGTCTCTTTGTAGCTCTGCCTTTCAAATAAATCTTTAAAAGAAAATGCGCATATAATACCTTGCTCAATAATGTTCATAACAGCATAATTAATAACTAAAAGGTAGAAAGAACCCAAAACTACCTATATAATACATTTTTAATTTGTCATAAAAAGAAATGAAGTACTGGTAGCTGTTGTAACAGATGAACCATGAAAACACGCTAAGCAACCATATAGACACAAAAGGCTACATTTTATATAACTCCATTTACATGAATCTGTCTGCAAATATACAGGCAAAGTACATTAACAGTGAATGCCTAAGTTGCTGAATGGGACTCTCTCTCAGGAAGAAACAGGGAGTTACTGCTAACAGGCACAAGGTTTCTTTTTGAGCCACCAAAACGTTAACATTGTGGTATGGTTGCATAACTGAATACTAACAACAACTAACCTACACAAGAAGACAAAGAGATGATTCCACTTCCATGAAGTACTGGGGAGTGGCATTCATAGAGACAGAAAGTAGAAGGCGTTCCCAGGGGACAGGGTGAAGGGAGACTGAGGAGTTAGTGTTTATTCTTGAGTCTGGTAAGATCTAACAGTCTGCAGACAGATGATGGTTTTGCCTGCACAATCACATGAACGCACTTTTAGCGACTGAACTTGACATAAAATGGTTAAAATGGTAAAATCTTTGATATGTATATGTCACCACTACAAAAAAATTCAACTGTATACTTAAACTGGGAAAATAGTATGGTATGTGAATTATATGTCAATAAAGCTGTTAAGTAAAAATAAATCTGCTGTGCCTGTGTGTATATATTACATATGATATGTATGTACATGTGTTGCTACTACAATGGGTAAACTGCAAGTCTGTAATCACAAAGGTTGATCACAGAGTCTTCTCACAAGCTAACTGACTCTGGTTAGCCAGAAATAAGATGGCCAGAGGTGAAGGCCAAGAAGCTAGCCTTGACATTTTTATTACCCCCATACTACCTCCCAAGCCTAAGGGATTTAATCCACTCCTGGAGCTTCACAGCCATGTGCATCCAAACATGCATCTTCATAAGGAAACTGGCCTCTGCTCCAGAACTCTGTCCCCTCCACTCCTCAAAGCCCATTGGGCAGGTGTACCTCTGTTCCTGAAAACCTCCCAAACCCCCTGTGCTCTAAGGGAGTCACAAAATGGAGAAGCTTCGGGTCTGAAGACTTCACACGCAACATTTATGAATGGTATAGTCGCGGGACTTTGTGAAGCTCTACTCCTTTACTTTTAAAGTGAGAATAGCACTAACTACCTCACAGAGCTATTCAGAGGATTGAACCAGATAAAGTATATAAAGTATCCAGAGATTGAAACCCCAGGTTTATAGAGATTTCTAAACACATGTCCATTCCCTTTGCCTTTGAACATCTTCTTTATCCTAAAACTTAAAGGTTTTAACATATATATCCTCATCTAAAAACTTTCACATAGTATTATTTCCTATTTTGCTTTCTGCATTATTCTTCAATTTCTGTCAGTCTACCTCATAAACATCTTAGTTCTTTGTCTACTCTCACTTACCGCTGATATTGCTTTAAATTTGGCTTTTATCATGCCTCACTTTAACTTAGCATTGTAATCCACAGAATTATCTGCCTAGAAAATAAAGTTTACCTCCTGTTTAAAAATCTTGAAACCCAAAATCTTAGCTTGTTGCTCAGTTCAGAACTCTTTAAACATCAACCTTCCATGTTCCTCTCCAGCTGCATCGACTGCCCCGTACCCCTACCTAAACAGTTTTTACTTAGCGAATGAACTCCTCACTGTCCCCTAATGGACTCTGTGTCTTCACGCCACTCTCTCTGCTTTGAAGGCCCCTATACTTCTTTCCTTAAGCTAACATACACTTACAAATCCAAATCTATTTCAAATAACACTTCTCAGGGACTCTTATTTATTTGATTACATTTCTGCCTCCTTGCTACGTTGCAAACTCCTAGACTAGATTAATAAATATTCATCTGTATCATCCTCAAGGACTTTGCTAAGGAAGGAAAAGAGAGGGGAGTCCAATAAGGAAATGAAGATCAAGGTCCAGTTACATAAATAATTAGTCCAATATAAAAAGTCATAGGTTAATTTTCACTCCAGAGAATTCTGGCATTTTATGCAAGTTACACCTGAAGTTTTAACTACTGTAACAAACCGGCCATCATAATATTTAAAAACAAACAATGTTATTTGTTTCTTTTGTATTCTAAGACTGTACTGGAAAACCATGTATAGTCTTAGAACATGAACAACTGAAAACCAAGGAATTACCAATCATTATAGGCTTGAGAAGCAAAGAAGTGAGCCATATACATTTAAAAATAGTATTAGGTTAACCAATGAAGTTTTTCAGTGGTTATCAGGAATTCTATTGGATTTAAGTGACCAGGCTATATCCTAAAACAAAAACCTGTGGTTTAGGAAACGGAGGTTAACAGCATATCCTAGAGCTGAGAGACAGCTCCCTAAGAGGAGCGGCAGATTACATACTTAGGAAGATCTAAATTCTGTTCTAGGTTAGGAGCAGCTTAGCACTCAAGATTATTAAGCATTGCCTGAAAAAACTACTATATGATTAGTACCACTGTTAGTTACCACAATCACAGTCTGTCAGATTCCTTGCATCTAACATTTAAACCAAGAGAATATCTTCTGGTTATCTCAGAGTTTGGTAATCAATGGCTCTCCAACTCAAACTGCTGGAAAATGAGCATAGAAAATCTGGCAGGCAGGAAAAGGTGGGATAACAATTTAACGACCTTTGGAAAATGGACTAAGATATTTTAGGTAAATAATAAATTGGCCAGGAAATTTTATTCCTTAGGATACTACCTTTCTCCCAGAAATTTACTTCTTGATTTGCTGACCCAGTTAATTCAAATTTAATTACTCTGTCTTTGGAGCCAGCGCTGTGGCACAGGGGGCTAAAGCCCCAGCCTGCAGTGCTGGCATCCCATATGGGAGCTGGTTCTAATCCTGACTGCACCACTTCCGATCCAGCTCTCTGCTATGGCCTGAGAAAGCCATAGAAGATGGTCTAAGCCCTTGGGCCCTTGCACCCACGTTGGGGACCCGAAGGAAGATCCTGGCTCCTGGCTCTTGGCTCTGGATCGGCGCAGCTCCGGCCACTGTGATCATCTGGGGAGTGAGCCAGCAGAATGGAAGACCTCTCTCTTTCTCTCTCTGGCTCTACCTCTCTCTGTAACTCTGTCTTTCAGATGAATAAAATAAATCTTTTTTTTAAAAAAAAATTACTCTGTCTTAGATAAGAAAAGTAAACCAGTCAGTTACTTGTTAAGGAAAGTCTTCACAGATAAATCCATATTTTTTTCATTTTATTTGTCAGATTGCTCAGAAACTACATAATACATGGAAACAGCTAACTCTAATCATTTAAAACCATGAGACAAAAAGGACAAGAAAATTTTACTTTCAAGGACTGTTTCCTGAGATCCTTTGACACAAATTCAAAGAGGGAAGTAGAGAAAAATATTTATGTAATCTTTATTGATTATATCTAATAATTAGCTTGGAACAATTACTACTTTTATATGAATTAGCTTAGTTAAAATTGAGGGGGAAAAATGAAAACAATTTTTTTATTTTGGAGGAGGCTGTTTTTTATATCCAAATGTTAATAAACTGAAAATCCAAAAAAGAGTAGGTATGTGTCCTAGCAGTTAAGAAGCCATAGGATGCTCTCCAGCCACGACACAGTGCCAATGTTTAGTATCTGGTTCTGCCTCCTGATTCCAGCTTTCCTCTATTACAGACCCTGGGACATAACTGTGATGGCTCAAATAACTGGTTTACTGCTGCCCACATAGAAGACCTAGATTGAGTTCCTGGCTCCTGACTCCAAACCCAGCCCTAGCTTAGCCCCAGTCCAGCCCCCTCCATTGCGGGCATTTGGGGGAATGAACCACGGGTTCATTATTTTTTTTTTCTCTCTCAAATAAATAAAAATAATTTTTAAAAAAAAGGAAATCCAAGTGAAAAAAAATACAGAAACCACCAGCAAAACACAAGAAGCTGAAAACAACAGACAAATAACAGTGAATTCCAAATTTTAAATCACCTTAAAACATCACTGAAGAATAAAGGTACCTGCTTAACATTTACTTGAAAACAAGGATTCTTGAGATAAAGGTAAAAAACTTCAAAAACTGAAATATTAATAAATAAAATATCGCAACATACATTCTCAGATTCTACTCTAAATAATCTAGGCAATCAAAAGCCTTGAGGCCCACGCTGTGGTACAGCAGGTTTAGCCACAGCCTGCTGCTCCACTTCTGATCCAGCTTCCTGCTAATGCACCTGGGAAAGCAACGGAAGACATCCCAAGTTCCTGGGCCCTTGTCACCCACATGGGAAATCGAGAAGAAGCTTCTAGCTCCTGGCTCCTCCTTCCTGACTTCGGCCTGGCCTACCTTTGGCTGTTGCAGTCACTTGGGGAGTGACCCAGCAGGTGGAAAATCTCTCTTTGTCTCTCTCTCTGTAACTCTGCCTTTCAAATAAATAAATAAATCTTAAAAAAAGACACTCTACTCGAACAAGTCAAATAACTGCAAAGAAACTATCAAACGTTTAACATGAAAACTTACCACTTCACTAATATAAACAGTATAAAATCTAAAATAAAAATATAACAGTAATACGGTATACCCACTAAACTGATCATAATAAATTCTTTTATTAACTAAGTAGCTGAAACTAAAAGAAGCTAAACAACTCATTTCATTTATTATTGACAACGTCCCAAAAGCTAGTTATAATTATCTCATATTTTACCAATGAGGAAATGGAGAGTCAGAAAGATTCTAATACACTTCCTCAGCATGTAACTACCAATAACATGGGTAAAAATTTTAACCCATTTGTGTAACTCCAAAGATCTCTTCCTTTCCCTCATACACTTTAAGGAAAACACAAAGAAATGAAATGAAAAATGCTCAACTTCACATCTGGTAAGGTCATGGGGAAAAACTATATCCACGGATTGTTACAGGCATTACAAAAGTCTATCTAACAGGAACCTTATGATGCACGATGAGATACAAGGTGATTCATATCACAAGGAAATAATTCATCGTATATACCACAAATAAATAAGGCAACAGCACTAACAAAAAATATTTCCATTGTGGGAACTGCAATGAAGAAAAATAATTGTAAACATCTGAAATGTCCAATAGAGCATTTCAGAATTTCATTGGAACAGACTTCCAGACAGCCCACCATCCTGCCATTTTTATTGCCACAGAATACATGGGGATGTATATGAAATAGTCTTAAGTGACAAAAGGATACATAATTTAGCATACATTTTACACTCATCATAACTACAGTCATGCATGGCATAATGATGCTTCAGTCAAGGACAGACTGCATATGCACTCTATGATGTTTGCACAACAAGAAAACTGCTTAATGACATATTTCTCAGACGGGTCCCTGTAGTTACTGAGGTGTGAGTATAATTCCATGCCTGTCACAAGACCGCAACAACAACTCTGATAAGTATGCCTCCTATTCACAGAATGCATTCTACTTCACACAGCATTTCTGCATTTCATTTATCACCCTTTAAGGAAGGAATTACTATTCCACAGGACTATAAGGGAAATAATTTCACAAAAGGCAATTGGAAGAATTCAAAGCAGAATTCCAATCTCCCAGGCTAGTGGTAGTCTTTCCTTTGTGAGGAATAAAGAATAAAGAATAGCTCACAACTGCAAAAGAGCTCACCGCTCTCATAGGTCCCAGCAGGCCGGGAAGAAGCTGTTGTCAAAAGAGGAAATCAGACCTCTGCACACGCATTTGCCCCACTCTGCATATTAAATGGTACCTTTCCACCTTAAGAGCCTGACCTCCCTGACAAAGTGGCAGAACATCTGTGTAATAAATACTGATCTGACTGGTAAGAACACTATGCACTGTCCTTTAACTATGAGAACTGAAATTCTTTACAACAGCACCTTAAACATAAATTCTATATGCTCCACGGATGTAACTATTCTATAATTAGGATAGATAGTACAAAGTAATCAACATATAACATTTTATATCTCCTTAATTACGTAGACCAAAGATATATAAAAATCAGGTCTATAAAATCTCACAGTATCTCACATATAGTAGGGAGTAAAAAATATTTTGATATATTTACCAAAAGCAGAAATCAAACCACAAAAGTCTAAACATATTTATAAACATGAATATTTTGAAAGCCTTTAGCTGCTTCTATCAAATGCTCACATGTAGAACCCTGAGAAGTATTGATTCTACAAATTTATTTTGACATTCCTGTATTGTGATCACCTTGTGATCAGCTGGCACAGAAACAGACATACTGGCATCCAAGGAAAGCAACAATCTAGTCTTTCAAAACTTTTTATGGAATGCTAATGGAAGCATAGCAAGTAAGAAGATTTTCCTCTTGATTATTATCTATTTGCCAAAGGTAAGAAGAAAATTTAGATGTTTCATCATACCATCAAAACTCACCAAACAAAAGGAACATTAGGGAGGGCAGGGTTTAGAAGAAACAGAATTTTTGGCACACGTGAACTTGGAAAGTTACTGAACTTCTCACTGAAAATGTCACTCTGGCATTCTTCAAATTTATTTTATTTTAAAAAGAATTAAATTATTTCCCCAGAGCAAAGTTCTTCAACAATTCCCACAATTTTAGAAGGAATGTAAACATTCACTGATGTATTCAATCTCCTGTTAATGATAACACTGAGATTTTCTTACTGATAGGAGCCTGTCAAGTTATCTCAACAAGATGAATATACAATCAAGGTTCCAGTGTTAAAGTTTCAAAACAACTAAGGCCCCAAGTTATAACTGAGATGGTACATTAGATGATGTCAACCATTTCCAAGGCAATCAGGTCAAAAAAATTTAAAAATGTTTTTGGAGGAGGATTAACAATACTAAGGTCAAAATATAACAGAATGAAATAAAATATATCTTTATGTTTAAACAAGTCCTAGATGAAGGTTATTTTTAAGGTGATCCTATTATAAAATAATGCATCAAACAAAATTTTCTTTTTTGCTATCTAAACAAATATTCAAGATTTACTTCCTTATTTTCCATAGTCAAGTTGCATATTTTTATGAAGCAAATCAAAATCTCAAATTATTAAAAACTATCATTAAAGTTCAGCTGCATATAGTTCTCCCTAATAACATTAATTTTAAATTAATTTTTATAACATAATTGTAGAAATCATGCTTTTAGTCCCCAAATGTCATGAGAAAATGATTTGACTGCTTCTGTCTCAAAAATGCATTTCACTAGCAAAAGCAGATCAATGAAAATAAATAGCTAAAAAAACCCTGTTTTATACACAGGCCCCAAAAGCAGCTCAAGAATTAGTATCATAAAACGTTTCTTGAATTAACCAAGTCCATTCATTTTTTTACTACTATTTACTATCATCATTGAAAGGCTTGTGAAACAGTGATTATTATTTCAAATATTTTGCTGATTAAGTAAGTATACCTTATAATGAGCAAAAAAAGTGGTTTAGTGATAATAAAACACAACAAAAATGTCAATGGTAATTAAATCCGAGCCATGCCCTTTTCCCCTTATTCATCACAATATACCTTCTTCTCTCATTGGCTCATTGGCTGATTCTCCTCTTAGACTCAGCATCCTGGAGAAGCCATTAGACAGAGTAGAGAAAATGCCACGGATAAAATATCCCTGCTCTTCAGCCTCCACTGGCCCCACTGAAGCCGGCCACGCTCTAACAACTCTGATACCGCAGCGGGGTTCCGGTTCTGAAACAGATCTGGTGAATGGAGACCGAAGTGACTGGGTGCTGGCCGGGTTCAGCTTCTCTGCTGATGTTCCGAGGACCTCCTGAGCAGAGGCCGCAGCTTCATCAACCCTCTTTGGCAGGACGTTTTGCTGTGCATCCTCCAGGTCTCTTGCTCTATGTTGCAATCTCTCTCCTTTGCCCCCCTTCCATCTAAAGCTGGGATGCTTTTGCCACCGATAAGCACACAGTGGCTTTTCTAGACTGGAAACAGCATTTTCACTTTTCTTCCTCTTGCTTTTCACCGGACCACACCATGGATAAATCTTTAAGCTCGTTCCTACCTCTGAATCTGCATAAGCAGGTTCTGATAAAGATCTTCGATAGCTTGGAGGACAAGGGGATGTTTGTTTCTTGAAGATGCTCATCTTCCACGACTCCATTTTTTATCAGCTCCTCCAAACTTTAAGTTTTCTCCACTCTGCAGTCTTTATAGCTGAACCACACTTGTCCGTGCAGTCCAAAACATTCGAGTGCTTCAGTGGCTTTCTTTGTGTGGCTTTGAACCACAGCAGATGTTGCTGCTTCAGAGCTGGTGTCATGTTATTTCTCCATCTTCCCAGATCTCCAAAATTTCAGCAGCACCTAAAAACCTCTTGCCTGAAGCAAATTTTCTTTAGAAAGTAAAGCTTTCCAAAAGATCATCATCTCACTTCCTGGAGTAAGTAACATTTCTGTACTAGGTTTTCAGGAAATGATTTTCAAAAAATAAGAAGTGAAATAAAAGCAACCAAAACCCACAAACACCTTTATGGACCAATAGTAGTTAAGTGTTCACTATGCAAAACAGGTTAAAAACAGACTGTGAAAGTACTCAAGCTGACATCCACACTTTCCAGAAGAAGAAGAAAACCTAGTTCGAAAGTCTGCTCCTCAAGTGAAACCTCCACGGCAGCGTGTTTAAGGTTTACACTTTAGAAACTTATTTTCAGCCAAGTCCACACTATTCAAACTATACCATCACTCAAAGTTAATGCTGCTTTTCCAACAATAGGTAGCTATATACTGCTTATTCAAGCTGGTCATGCAAGAGGAAGGGGGGGAAAGCCCAAAGAAAGCCAAAACATAAAGCCATTTTTAATGCAAATATACTAGAGAGAATTTAAAAAGCATAAATGTGTAGGAAAAAAAGAGCAGAGGCAGAGGGTATTTGTTACAAACTATAGCAAAAGGAAAAGGAACATTTTGAGGCGAGTTCTTGTGGCAAATGGAACCTAAGAACATACATACTTAAATAATTTCTAGAAGAGGAAAGTTTGCTATGTAAATCTAATTGGGATAAGTTGGCCAGAAAAATATTCCTGGTTTAACCAAGAAATTCCTTTATTCCTCTTTGTACTCCTCACAATTTTGAAAAAGAACTATTTAAAATTTTGTTAAAGTAAGTACCTCATATTGAACCAAGATCATGAATTCCAAGTTTTTAGCTAGTTTTTTTTATTGAACTGTGCTTACAAACCCCTCAAAATAGGGGTTTTGAATGGAAAGCCTGAAAGATTTCAGACCACCAATAAAACAGATATCACATGGCAATCAAAATTACTTTGATTTCATCTAGCAAACAAAACAAATTCATTTATTTTCAGAATGTGTACAATGAAAAACAGTTCTCACATTATTCTCTTATTATAATAATAGTAAAGAAATTTAACATATGCCTTTAAACATATGAAAAATGTTCTATCATTTCATTACCACAGCACAATAACCTCATTTTCATTGGTTTATATAGTGTCTACATATTTAAAAACATATTTTACATTAAATATTGATATACATGTTTTTTCAAGAGTTTAATATATATAATTAGAGGTTCTTGGGTAAGGCATGTGGCACAGCAGTTAAGACGCAACTTGGGATGCCTACAACCCATACTGAAATGACTGGGCTCCAGCCCTGGCTGTGCTTCCAATTCCAGCTTCCTGCTGATTCACACCCCAGAGGCAGCAGATGACGACTCAAGAACTTGGGTCCCTGCCACCCATGAAGGAGACTTGAATTAAGTTCTGCGCTCCCAGATTGGGTATGGCACAGTCCCAATACCAGCATATGAGGAGTGGATTAGCTCTTTCTGTCTCTATCTCTGCCTTTCAAGCAAAATGGAAAAAATATAAATTTTTTAAAAATTAGAAGATCATGTAAATGTAAAATTTTCCTCTTACTAAAAAGAAAAACCTAGAAATGTGAATTTTACAGAGAAAGAAGTATCAAACGTAAGTTTCAATCTCTATACCACAACATCCACAAAAATTGAGCTAAGATAGAAAATAAACCTAAATGTAAACTAAAACTCTAAGGCCAGCGCTGTGGCTCACTTGGCTAGTCCTCTGCCTAAGGCGCTGGCACCCTGGGTTCTATTCCTGGTTGGGGCGTCGGATTCTGTCCCAGTTGCTCCTCTTCCAGTCCAGCTCTCTGCTGTGGCCCGGGAGTACAGTGGAGGATGCCCAAGTGCTTGGGCCCTGCACCCACATGGGAGACCAGGAGGAAGCACCTGGCTCCTGGCTTCATATCGGCGCAGCACACTGGCCATAGTGGCCATGTGGAGAGTGAACCAACAGAAGGAAGACCTTTCTCTCTGTCTCTCTCTCTCACTAACTCTGCCTGTCAAAAAAAAAAAAAAAAAAAAAACCTATAAAGCTTGTAGAAGAAACCATGGAAGAATACTTTTGTAACTTGAGGGTAAGCAGAGATTTTTTAGGACACAGAAAGCAGTAACTAAATAGAAAAACATTAATAAATACAACTTAATAAGTTGAAAAACTTCTGTTCAGTAAACATCATTAATAAAATCAATACACAAGCCACAAAATGGGAGAAAATATTTACAATACATATATCCTAAATAACTTGTACCAAAATATGAAAAAAGAAAATAAAACAATTATTTTAAGTAGGAAAGAATTGAACAAACCATTCACAAAGAAAAGTATATTAATGGCCAATAAGCAGATATGAAAGCACTTAACCTCACCAGTAATTATGCAGATATAAATTAAAGCCATAATGAGATTTCACTCACATCTACTAGACTGTGTAACATTTAAAAGACTGATAATACCATATATTGGTAAGAACACAGGGTAACCAAGACTCATAATCGGTAATGGGAGCATAAAAAAATTGTAATTCTATGAAACATGCTCAGCAGCTTTGTTAAACAGTTGTACATCTTACCCAGGACCCAGAAACCCCACTTACAGGTATTTACTTAAAATATAAATCCTGTACATGGATGTCTACTGCAGCTTTCTTTATAATGGCCATAAACTGGCAACAACCTAAATGAACATCACACACAGTACAACGGGTAAACTGTGGTATTACAACAGACCACTACTCAACCATAAGAAGAATGAACTACTAATTAACAAAATGATGTGGATGAATCTCACAGATATGTCAACAAAAGAAACTGGATATAAGAGAACGCACACTGGTCTGGGTGATGTGATGTAGTAAGTTAAACAGCCACTAGGGCACTCAGGAATTCAGTCCCACCTCCACTTCTGATCTAGCTTCCTGCTAATGCACTTGGGAGGCAGTAGACTATGGCTCAAATACTTGAGTTCCTGCCACCCTTCTGGGAGACTTGGATGGAATTCCTGGCCCCTGGCTTTGGCCTGTCCAGCCCAGGCTATTGTGGACATTTGGGGAAAGAATCAATGGATGGAAAAGTCCATTCTTCCCAGCCCCCATTTCTCTGTACTTCAAATAGATAAAAATGAATAAATAAACATTTAAAAGAGTACATATGCCAAATATATGGAGCTCTAAGCCTGACAAAATTAATCTTTAACAGGAAAGAAGTCATAGAAACAATTCTCAGTGGTACAGGGCAGTATTATTCAGAAAAGGGAACAGGATACTTCAGGGGTGACAGAAACTTTTTAAGTCTTTATAAGGATGTGGATTACATGGGTGTGTGTATTTGTAAAAACCCAACTGATTTTTCCCTTAAAGTTTATTTATTTATTTATTTATTTATTTATTTATTTATTTTGACAGGCAGAGTTAGACAGTGAGAGAGAGAGAGAGAGACAGAGAGAAAGGTCTTCCTTTTTCTGTTGGTTCACCCCCCCAAATAGCTGCTAAGGCTGGCGCACTGTGCCAATCTGAAGCCAGGAGCCAGGTGCTTCCTCCTGGTCTCCCATGCGGGTGCAGGGCCCAAGCACTTGGGCCATCCTCCACTGCCTTCCCAGACCACAGCAGAGAGCTGGACTGGAAGAAGAACAACCGGGACAGAATCCGGCACCCCGACCAGGATTAGAACCTGGAGTGCCGGCACCGCAGGCAGAGGATCAGCCAAGTAAGCCCCGATGCCAGCCGATTTTTCCCTTAAAATGTATGCACTTTACCATAATTAAAGTTTACCTCAAAAATGTATAAGCAATAATGAACTCCAGTATTTGTTTACCCAATATCATAAGTCAGCAGTTCCAAAACTACTATCTGTGTACTTTAAGGAAAGAAGTTAACACACTGAAAAGAAAGCATGAGTAGATGAATGAGCGAACACATCAATGAATAGCAGTGTTGGAACTGATATGTGCCTTCTAATATAACGACCGTGAGGGACACACCACCCCTTGCATATTACCCCTCCCACCAAAAGCATATCTTACATCTAAGTATGAGCAATATTAGACAATCTCAAATTATATTCTATAAAATAACAGTCCTTGCTTCAAAAATGTAAAATTCAGGAAAAACAAAAAAAAAAAAACACTGTGGAACTGTTTCATTTTAAAGGAGACTAGAGATAGATAAATAAAAACAACATATATTTTGGATCACTTCCTGATTTGGGGAAAAAATAGCCATAAAAGACATTGGAATAATTGGTGAAATTCGAATATGAATTATGGATTAGTAGAACCATACAAAGGTTTAAAATTCTTATTTTGGTCATTTTTCTAAGAGAACAGTATCATTTTTAAGAAATTCACACAAAGGTATTTAGGGATAAATGATCACAATGTTTCCAACTTCTCAAATGATCATGAAGAAAAATACATAAAATATGTGGCAGCAATAGGCTTGAAATTATAGGAAATGTTTAATCTAGCATTTAAGATGCTCACATCCATATCAGAGTACCTGGTTCAATACCTGGCTGCATCTCTTGACTCCAGCTTCCTCCTAGGGTAGATCCTGGGAGGCAGTGGTGACAGCTCAAGTAATTGGATTTCTGCCACACATGAAGTAGGTCTTGATTGAGTTTCTGGCTCCCAGCTTTGGCCCAACCAAACCCTGGCTCTTATATGCATTTGGGGAATGATCTAGTGCATGCATGTTGGGGGTGGGGAGGAGGAAGGGGGTTGGGAGGGAGAGGGCAATACACACACACACACTCTCTCTCTCTCTCTCTCTCTCTCTCTCTCTCTCTCTATGTCTTTCTGCCTCACAAGTAAATAATAATGTGAAAAAATACATCCAAATAAAACAGCAACCAATTTTTAAAAATTTCACTACTTCCTTTATGTCTATAACACAGGTATTTTTATTTTTAATTCTGTAATGTTCCTGTTGAGAGTATCTTCTGAGTGTTTTAACAAAATTTATAGATTCACACATGTTATGGAGGAGAGCAGTGAATCAAATGTCCTGAGATCAATACTGTAAAATTCAATGACTTAATAAATGGAGAAAATACTCATAATACCAAATAGGTAAAACTGTGGGTAAGAAAAAGTATGATAGCTTCTAATTTCAACTCATTTCTTTTGAAAAACTATTGCAACTTTTTTCAACATAAGCTTCCTGATTTAACTAAGGAATGTGGAACTACAAAATATTAAATAACAGAAAAAGAATCAAGTGAAATCAGGAAGCAAAAAGAGCCACAGATGAGGAAGTCACAAACTATGTGTAGGAATAAATAAAGGAGCTCTTTTACAGCTGCCTAACGTTTGATTTGACAATTGCTCAAAGTTAACCTCTATCATTATGAAAGCCTAACTCACTGATGTTAGTTATTTCTCTATGTTTTATCCTTTAATATGAATTTAAAACCTAACCTGGCATTTCATTTTCTGAATTTTCTCAAAATATATACCAATATAAGCAAGTTATGAATTGTAAACAAAATGACAGCATTTATAGTTTCTCAAAATTAAGAACAAATAATTAAGAATCCACCTGTAAAACTGCCTGATTAAAGTCATAGAACAAGAATTTCTGCCACCTCCAGTGGCACCTAATAACTTTTACATTTTCTTACTAATAATTTGTAATGTATAAAGGATACATTTAAAAATCATTTTGGTTGCTAAGCCAAAATAACATTTTAATTATCTGATAAATACACAAGTATTAAATTCACAAAGTCATATTTCAAATTGTTATTAAGCACCTCCGTGTATTATTAGGCACCATTCTAGGACCCGAAGAACAAACCCAACAGGACAGACACTGTTCCTGCTTTCTTGAACTTTCAGTTATCAGGAATGGCTTATATTAGGAACGAGGAAATACAGGTATTGGAGAAGCATATATCAAGTGAATTTTTATGAAGTCTACATTACAATGGATGGAACCAATTTATTTTGAGATTCTTTTTGATTCTTTTGAAAATCACCACACTAAGCAAAACTGTACTTAAATCCATGGGGCTTACAATGAAAATGGACTTAGAGGAAATAACACTCAGAAACTTCAACAATGACACATAAAAATAAAAGACAGGAAGCCAATAAAAGTGATAGCACCATTTTACACACGTTAAATGGTTAACAAGCACGTAAGTATTAAAATAAATATGGCATGTTACCTTGGAAAAAACCTGCAGTTTGCCTATAGAAGTGGGCATCAGAAGGGCTGCAGCGTTTATGAAGTGGCGGGAGGAGGGTGTCTGGACTGGAAGGAAGGCTGTAACACCAGAGGTGGAGGGGGTTAGCCCGAGCGCCTGGTGGTTTTAGATGGACGCATCTACAGTAGTCTTACAAGGCTCGGTTCAGGTGCAGGCTGTTCTGTGCCTTCAGCTAGTCGGCAAGTAAGTCAACACAAATTTCAGATAATATTCACACTGTTTCTAATACCAGCCGTGCAGAACCAATTCTTGTTTGCAAAGCAAGTTAGTATAGCACAATTGACTATATTTTCTCTTCCATAAATCTGAGGTGGTAAAATCCAGGGAAAAGTCAACAGATCTCGAATACTTGGGGATAGAAAGGATCAATTTAAAAAAAGAAAATAAAAAGTCTAATAAAGGCTGGGGTGGAGTGGAAACTGGCTGTTATCCTTAATAAATTTAGCTACTTTAAACTTTTTCTGTTTTTCTTTTCTTCCTCCTGTCTTAAATATAAAGATCAGAAACCAAGGATCAAGTTCACGATGTGTAGACAAAGGACCAGGTCCCAAAAACAGACCAACGGATAGGCTTCCAGATCAGAGCTTCTCACATTCTACCATTCGGATGCGTCACCAGGACAGCTTATTGTTAGAGATTTTGGGACCAGTGCTGTGGCATGGCAGGCAGAGCCTCCGCCTGCAGCACTGCCAGCGTGTCCAGCTGTTCCTCTTCTGATCCAGCTCTCTGCTTATGGCCTGGAAAGGCAGTGGAGGATGACCTAACTGCTCGGGCCCTGCACCCATGTGGGAAAGCTGGAGGAAGACTCTGGCTCCTGGCTTCAGAAACAAAGTGGGGGTAGGTGTTTGGCCTCATGGTTCAGACACTACGTGAGATGCCCTCATCCCCTAATAGAGTACCTGGTTCAAACCTCAGTTCTACTTCCAATTCTAGTTTCCTGATAATGTGCACCTTGGGAGGCAGCAGGTGATGGTTCAAGTACTTATAACTCTGCCACCCCTGTGGGAGACCTAGAGTGAATTCCTGGCTCCCAGCTTTGGCCTGGCCCATGCCCAGCTATTACAGGAATGTGGGGAGTGAACCAGTGGATGAGATATGCATCTCTCACTCTCTACTTTCAAATGAAAATAAATAATTTAAGAATATTAATTTATACAAAGAGAGGTCCATGATATAAGATAGAAAAGCAAGTTATAGGGGCCAGCACTGTGGCACAGCGGGTTAACGCTCTGGTCTGAACCATCAGCATCCCATATGGGTGCTGGTTCTAGTCTCAGCTGTTCCGCTTCCGATCCAGCTTTCTACTATGGCCTGGGAAAGCAGTGGAAGATGGCCCAAGTGCTTGGGCCCCTGCACCCACGTGGGAGACCCAGAGGAAGCTCCTGGCTCCTGGCTACAGATCAGCTCAGCTCAGGCCACTGTGGCCAATTGGGGAGTGAACCATGGGTTGGAAGACCTCTCTCCCTCTCTCTCTCTCTCTCTCTCTCTCTCTCTGTGTAACCCTGACTTTCAAATAAATAAATAAATCTTTTTTTTTTTTTAAAAAAAAAGCCGGCGCCGTGGCTCAATAGGCTAATCCTCCACCTTGCGGCGCCGGCACACCGGGTTCTAGTCCCGGTTGGGGCGCCAGATTCTGTCCCGGTTGCCCCTCTTCCAGGCCAGCTCTCTGCTATGGCCAGGGAGTGCAGTGGAGGATGGCCCAGGTGCTTGGGCCCTGCACCCCATGGGAGACCAGGAAAAGCACCTGGATCCTGGCTCCTGCCATCGGATCAGCACGGTGCGCCGGCTGCAGCGGCGGCCATTGGAGGGTGAACCAACGGCAAAGTAAGACCTTTCTCTCTCTGTCTCTCTCTCTCACTGTCCACTCTGCCTGTCAAAAATTAAAAAAAAAAAAAAAAAAGCAAGTTATAAAAAGTAGATCAGGATGCCACTTTTTAAAAAAGATTTATTTATTTATTTGAAAAAGTTACAGAGAGGTACAGGAGGAGACAAAGAGATTAGTCTTTCATCCACTGGTTTACTCCCCAAAATGGCCTCAATGGCCAAGGCTGCACCAGACAGAAACCAGGAGCCAGGAGCTTTGTTCAGGTCTCCCACATGGGTGCAGGAGCCCAAGCACTTGGGCCATCTTCCGCTACTTTCCCAGGCACATTATCAGAGAGCTGGATGAGAAGTGGGTCAGCCAGGACTCAAACCAGTGCCCATATGATGCTGGCGTGCAGGTGGTGGCTAAACCCACTATGCCACATGATCGCCAATAAATATTATGTACACGGTAAAATATGCACTGAGAGAAAATCTGTGGTTATTTTCTTTTAAGACAGAATTATGAGAGATTTTCATTTTTATATTATTAATTTCTATAACAGATGAATTTTCACAATAAGCATACATGTTTTCATTCAATCTAGAAGCAAAAAAATTACCCACAGCTAAAATAAAAACCTTAGCAGTAACCTACAGAATGAAATTAGTCAACTAAGAACATGGAGAAGTCATCACAGATCAACTGAACTAAGTCCTTCATATTATAAATAATCCAACAAAGCCAGAGAGAAGGAATTTGTGCATCATTGCTTAATTAACAGCAAAAAGACAAGAACAAAGGTATATCCTAATGTCTAGATCAGGACTCATACCCTGCATAAATGAGCATTTTCAAAACTAGAACCCACAGAACACAAATGAGAAATTCAGACTTGAAGAGCACAGCTGTGACAGTAAGTCTCATGTATTCTAGCATTATTTATTTAAATGCTAAAATTCTTTACAAGGTTTAAAATAGGATATCAGGTTCCCATTAAAATAACTTTATAGAATTATTTCAACTACTAGGCCGGCGCTATGGCTCACTAGGCTAATCCTCCGCCTTGCGGCGCCAGCACACCAGGTTCTAGTCCTGGTCGGGGCGCCGGATTCTGTCCCGGTTGCCCCTCTTCCAGGCCAGCTCTCTGCTGTGGCCTGGGAGTGCAGTGGAGGATGGCCCAAGTGCTTGGGCCCTGCACCCCATGGGAGACCAGGAGAGGCACCTGGCTCCTGGCTTTGGATCAGTCCGGTGCGCTGGCTACAGTGCGCTGGCTGCAGTGGCAATTGGAGGGTGAACCAACGGTAAAAGGAAGACCTTTCTCTCTCTCTCTCTCTCACTGTCCACTCTGCCTGTCAAAAAAAAAAAAAAAAGAATTATTTCAACTATGGGAATCAAGCAGAGATGAAAGGCCAAACCTGAGCTTTCTGTTTACAAACAGTCTGCCACCACTTCCTATCTTCTGCAGAAATATCTATGCAGGAATTCTACTCCACACAGCCCATGTGTGCGCTCCTCTGTATTAAAAGACATGGCATATGCTACAATTAACAAAGAGAGTTCTGGAATTCTGTTGCTGGACAAGAGATTACATACCTCTCAGATCAACTCACAAAAAGTTTTAAAAATAGGATTCATGTCTATTAACCAGAAGAAGGCATCTTTCAAAAATACAGTCTTTGTTTATACAAAGCTAAGTAATTAATAACAAAACATCCCCTTCCCAACTCCTATCACTGGAGCACATCTGCTTCCCGATGAAACACTTCCTGTGGCAAAAACTACCTCCCTTCTTAGTATTAGAACTGAGAGGCACACCTGACACGTACACAGCTGCTTTTCATTTAAAAGGCGAAGATATGTCTAGAAGGGCCAAATATCTTTTAAGACAAGTATTGCAATCAGTGATTCTTAATTAAAAAAATAAACAAAAACAAAAACGGACATGACCTTTAATACCATAATTAACACCTTCTTTTATTTAAAAAAGAAAACACCCACAAACACTTTCTAAATCATGAAGGTTGTCTCAAAATACAGATTATAGGCGATGGGGAGCAGTCAAATACATTACAGGGAATAGTTTTTCATGAACAAAGTATTTTCTATTTTTTAAAAGGATATAGAGTATTGAAAGAGAAAAAAAAGAAGATAATGCAACATTTTTTATGTTTATTTTTCATCTATTTGAAAGGCAAAGAAAGAGAGCACAAACAGTGGCGGGTACAAAGAGAAAGTGCTTCCAACCTGCAGTTCACTCCCCAAATGCCTGCAATAGCAGGACTGGGCCAGGCCACACTCCATCCACGTCTCCACACGGAAGGCAGGGGCCCCAAGCACTTGAACCACTATCCACTGCCTCCAGAAAGCATCAGCAGGAAGTTGGATCAGAAGTGGAACAGCTGGGACTCAAATTAGCACTCCAATATGGGATGCAAGTAAAACGAATGGCAACTTAATCTTTGTCCCACAACATCTGCCCCATTAGAGCAATCACTCTGCTAGAAATGCTGATGCAGTGGATGCATAAACTATTATCTGCCTTTTTCAGAAACCCTTTCATTATTACCTTTAACATAAGCATCATAACTTCTAGTAGATTTTAAGTAAGCAATGAGTTTTATGTGTTCTTTAGTGAATATACATTTGTAAAAGATGACAATCTGATAACCTGAAATAAATATCAACACTGAACATCTGATAACCAAGTGAACAATTTTAAGGCAGACCTAACCAAGGACCAAATATTGAGAGTTCCATATGTTTTTACAAAGTACTTGCACTATCCATTAAATGATATACATTACTTAAAAGTGGACTTGAATTTGTTTACACTGTAAACCCAAGAGCAATTAGAAAAAGTAAAAAAAAAAAAAATAGTGAATATGCTAATAAATAAAATGGAATTAAATAAAATGTTCAACTAAAATCATAAAAGGCAGAAAAAATACAACATATACTAATCTAACTACATCAATAATCACTTAAAAGACAGAGGTTGTCAACATGGATCAAAACACAAGACACAGGGCCTGTGCAGTGCTATGCAGATTACAACACCACCTGCAATGCCAGCATCCCATATGACTGCTGGTCTGAGACCCAGCTGCTCCACTTCTGATCTACCTCTCTGCTAATGCACCTGGGAAAGCAGTGGAGAATGTCGCTAGCACTTGGGCCTTCAACACCCATGTGGGAGACCTGGATAGAGTTCCTGGATTCTGCCTTCAGCCTGGTCCAGCCACTGGGTCCATTTGGGGAGTGAACCAGCAGATAGAAGATCTCTCTCCCTTTCTCTAACTCTGCCTTTACAGAATTATTTAAAAATATTTTAAAAACCAAGATCAAACTGTTTGCTGCTTACAATAAACTAATTTTAAATATGATGATGTATAGAATTAAAAGAAAGTAAAGATATACCATGCCAACAAATATCAAAGGAATGCTAGAGTTGCTCTATTAAATTGAGCCAGAGAAGACTTCAGAGGAAAGGAAATTATCAGGGGGCCAGCGCTGTGGCGCATCCCATATGGGCATCAGTCCTAGCTCCTCTTCCAATCCCGCTCTCTGCTGTAGCCTGGGAAAGCAGAAGATGGCCCGAGTACTTGGGCCCCTGTACCCACGTGGGAGACACAGAAGCTTCTGGCTGCCGGCTTTGGAGAGGTGTGGCTCCAGCCACTGTGGCCATTTGGGGAGTGAACCAATGGAACGGAGACCTTTCTCCCTGTCTCTCCCTCTCACTGTCTGTAACTCCACCTCTCAAATAAACAAATAAATAAATGTTTAAAAAAAAGAAATTATCAAAAATAATGAGGGGCACTGCATAGATTAAGGAGTCGATTCTCCAAGAAGTCCTAATAATTCTCTATGTCTAGGTATCTAACAACAGAGCACAAAGAGGAGTAAAACAAAATCTAACAAAGTTGCAAAGAGAAATAGATGAATGCACTATTACTGTTGGAGACTTCAACATCTTCTATTAGAAACGGACAGATCACATAGGCAGAAAATCAGAGAGAACTTAGTTGAACTCAACAGCACCATCAATCAACTGGACCAACACAAACACAGCAAATTTAAAGACAGAAATCATAAGATTTCTGCTCTCAAATCACACTAGGATTGAACTAGAAATTAACAACACAAAGACAGCTGGTAAATCTCCAAACACATGGAGATTAAGCAACAAAGTTTTAAATAATATGTGAATCAAAGAAGATACCTCAAGAAGAATTTTTAAAATATTTTCAACTAAATAAATATGAAAACACAATTTATTAAAGTGCATGGGATGAGGTATAAGCTGTACTTGGAGGAAAATTTTCGTCATTGAATGCATGTCTCAGAGAGGAAGGTATAAAATCAATAATCAAAGCTTTCTATCTCAGGACACCAAATTAAATACAAAATAAGCAGAAGAAATAACTAAAGACAAAATCAATTACAAATGGGCAAAAAATGTGAACAGACTACTCAACAAAGTAAACACACAGATGGCAAACAAGCATACAAAAATATGCTCCACATGGTAAGTCAGTAAGAAATCACAAATTAAAACAATGACATTCTACTATGTACCTATCGGAATGGCAAAAATTTAAAACACGAGAACTCCAAATTTTTTTAATTAATTCATTTATATGAAAGTCAGAGTTACAGAGAAGGACAGCCTTCTCTGTAGAGAGAAGATCTCTGTAGAGAAAGATCTTCCATCCACTGGTTCACTTCCACATGGCTACAACGGCCAAGGCTGGACCAGGCTGAAGCCAGGAGCCAGGAGCTTCATCCAAGACTCCCATGTGGGTGCAGGGGCCCAAGACCTTGGGTCATCTTCCACTGCTTTCCAAGGTACATTAGCAGGGAGCTGAATGACAAGTGGAGCAGCCGGGACTAGACCCAATGCCCATACTGGATGTGGGTGCTGCAGGTGGCAGCTTTACCCCTATGCTAAAGTGCCGACCCCAAGAACTCCAAATGTTGGCAAGGATATGGAATAACAGGAACTCCTCATTCATTGCTGGTGGGGATGCAAAATGGAAGAGTAACTTTGGAAGAATATTTGGTAGTTTCTTAAAAAACTAAACATACTCTTAAACAATCCAGCAACCATATTCCTTGGTGTTTACCCAAACAAGTTGGAAAATTAAGTCCACACAAAGACCTCCACATAGAGGTTTATAGCCACTTTAATCATAATTGCCAAAACTTGGAAGCAACTAAGATATCCTTCAGGTGAATAAACTTTGGCACATCCAGGCAACGGAATATTTTTTAAAAGATAGATTTATTCATTCATTCATTCATTCATTCATTTGAAAGGCAGAGTTACAGAGAAGCAGAGGCAGAGAGAGAGAGATCTTCCATCTACTGGTTTACTCCCCAAATGGCTGCAACAGCCAAAGCTGTGCCAATCCGAAGCCAGGTGCATCTTCCAGGTCTCCCATACGGGTGCGGGTGCAGGGGCCCAAGGACTTGGACCATCTTCTACTGCTTTCCCAGGCCATAGCAGAGAGCTGGATCGGAAATGGAGCAGTGAGGACTTGAACTGGTGCCCATATGAGACGCCAGCACTGCAGGCTATGCCACAGCACCCGCCACAGGCAACAGACTATTACTCAGCACTAATAAAAAATCAGCTCTTAAGCCATGAAAAGATGTGGATGCCTACTCTAAGTGAAAAAATCAAACTTAAAAAAGGTTAGGTTAGGGACCGGCACTATGACATAGCAGGTAAAGCCACTACCTGTGACACTGATATCCCATATGGACAACAGTTCAGGTCCCAGCTGCTGTACTTCTCATCCAAGCAGCAGAAGATGGTCCAAGAGCTTGGGCTCCTGCAACCCATGTGGGAGACCTGGAAGAAGCTCCTGGCTTCAGCCAGGTTCTACCCTGGCTGTTGAAGCCATCCAGGGATTGAACAGCGGACAGAAGATCTCGGTCTCTCCTTCTCTCTCTCTCTCTCTCTCTCTCTCTCTCTCTCTGTAGCTCTGACTTCCAAATAGATTTTTAAAATCTTAAAAATAAACAAAAAAAGGTATCTCTATCTCTCCCTCTGTGTAATTCTGCCTGTCAAATAAGTAAATCTTAAAAAAAAAAAATTGGGGGCTGGTGCCATGGCACAGTAGATTAATCTGTGGCGCAGGCATCCCATATGGGCAACAGTTCTAGTCCCAGCTGCCCCTCTTCCTATCCAGCTCTCTGCTATGGCCTGGGAAAGCAGTAGAAGATGGCCCAAGTCCTTGGGCCCTTGCACCCACATGGGAGACCAGGAGGAGGCACCTGGCTCCAGGCTTCAGATTGGCACAGCTTTGGCCATTGAGGCCATCTGGGGAATGAACCAACGGATGGAGAACCTTTCTCTCTGTTTCTCTCTCACTGTCTGTAACTCTACCTCTCAAATAAATAAATAAAATCTTAAAAAAAAAAAAAAAGTTGTACTACTACTACTGTTTATCTACATTATCTATCCTGAATCGGGCAACAAAGAAAACATTAAATGTGATCTTATGGAAGGCTGATTAAATATATATATTATTATAATTGCTTGGTTAGACTAAATATTCTTTAGACTAATAATCCAAATAATCACAATCTTTATTTTAATTTTGTCAGTTTTATAACTGCAGTTTTATATATATACATATACATATGGAGATACCTTCCTGGACCATTAATTAAAGGTTTATATAGTAAAACACCAGGAATAGAATACAAAATGTCAAAACTTCATTCTCTCACTTATGAATTCAGTTTCATCATGAAAAGTATATCAATAAGGATGAAGTCTCTTATAACCTATGTAGAAACAGTGATCTCCACATCCAATTAATAACTCTTCTTATGAAGACTTAGAGTAGAATGCAGAAAGTGTGATGTTGGCAAATTATTAGCACTATAAAACTCTAATGAAAATATGAAATTTTTCTTTCTTAAGGACTTTTAAATTAACCTAACACTTTCCTCTCATTGTCAATTTCTAAAATGATAATTAAATCAAAAATCTCAAAAGCACTTCAGTTATATTCTATTATTTATGATTATAAGCTGAGAGGAAAGAAAATGTTTCACCAAACAGACTTACTTACTTTGCTGAAATTATTCTGCAAAAGGACAAATCTTTATTTTCTCAGTTGTTTATTTTCATATAAACTAACATATTCATATTTGAACTTTAGTTAGAGCCAGGACATCAGAAAGGCCTTCTGGTCTAATTCATACTCAGTGATTCAGTGATAATCCTTTATGTCTTTAGCTAGTTTAAGATGCTATGGAAAATTATGCCTGAATTGTTATAGCTGATATCAATTTAAACAAGTACTCACAAGACTTTCTCCCATGGAGCAGCCATTTGGTACAGCACTTAAGAAGCCACTTGGGAAGCCAACATCTCATGTCAGAGTACCTGGGTTCAAGTCCCACTGCACTTCCCGTTCCAACTTGCTGTTGATGTGCATGCATGCCGGGGGGTGGCTAGATGTGATGCAAGTTCTTGATTCCCTGCCACTCATGTGATAGATCCAAGCAGTGTTCCCAGCTCCTGGTTTCCCTCTGGCTGAGCACCACTGTTAGAGCCATTTGGGGAGTGAACCAGCAGATGGAAAACCTCTATCTGCCCCTCTCTCTGCCTTCCAAACAAATAAAAGCAAGTCTCTGTATGCTAGGTTATCAAGGCACCAGTTTAACAGACAGATGGTATATTACAAAGGGAAGCAATACTAGCTACAATAAAAAACACCCAAATCTTGTTAGCAAACTTTACAGAACCGAACTTTATTTCCCACTGACATTAAGGTCCAATAGATCTTTAGTGTTTGCGCTTCCCCCATTCCCTAGGATGTTCCATTTCTCCACTGTATTCCTCCATCCAATTCACCAGGGAAGAAGAGACAGAGAACAAAGAATCACTCATGGGAAGTTTTGTGGGACCAGCTTTGAAGTGATATACCTAACATTTACCCACAAGTTCTTGATTACAACTCAGAAACATGGACACAGCTAACGGCAAGAGAGGCTGAGAATGCAGCCTAGCTATGCGCCCAGAGTGAAAAAACGAACAAAATAATGGGTTTACTAAGCTCCTAACCAGAGTCTGCCACACTTGGCTAAGAATGCGAGCTGTGGTACACACCAGCTGAGTGATTTAAAGCAAGTTACTTAATATTTGAACTTAAGTCTCTTTATCAGTACAATAGTAACAGTACTATCAAATGAGAGAGGGAAGACAATATATACTTGCCTTTGCTACACGCAGGAGTTTTCCTTAGAGCTGTTACAGACTGAGCTTAATGTGAGATAACATTAAAAGAGAAAGTTCTCCAGCTAAAATAAAATTTGAAAATGTCTGGGGTAGTGCAACAGCAAAGTTGCCACCATAGAAAAGGTTAGACACTCATAAATTCACATCCAAGTAACTATCATGTCCCGTTTATTATGCTACGGGCTTTGAAGTGAGATAACCTTACCAGATCAAGCGCAAAATAAAAACACAAAGATCCACGAGATATCACTGATTAAAATGTGTGAGTTTCAGACCCGCACTAAGGCGCAGTGAATAAAGTCGCTGCCTGAAGTGCCAGTATCCCATATGGGTGCTGGTTGAAGTCCCAGATGTTCCACTTCCAAACCAGCTCTCTGCTACGGCCTGGGAAAGCAGTAGAAGATGGCCCAAGTCCTTGGGCCCCTGCACCCATATGAGACCCAGAAGAAGCTCCTGCTGCCTAGCTCCGGCTTAGCCCAGATATGGGAGTTGCAGCCATTTGGGGAGTGAACCAGTGGATGAAGACCTCTCTCTCTCTCTACCTCTGCCTCTCTGTAACTCTGCCTTCCAAATAAAAAAATTAAAAAATACTAACTTTAAGTTTTAAAAAAGCATTGGTTTAAAATATTTTAAAGAGACAGAGAGAGATGTGTGGGGCTGGCGCTATGGTGTAGCAGGTAAAGCAGCTGCCTGCAGTGCCGGCATCCCATATGGGCACCGGTTCGAGTCCCAGCTGCTCCACTTTCAAGCCAGCTCTCTGCTATGGCCTGGGAAAGCAGAAGATCGCCCAGGTCCTTGGGCCTCTGCACCCTGCGTGGGAGACTTGGAAGAAGCTCCTGGCTTCGGATCGGCGCAGCTCCAGTCATTGCGGCCAATTGGAAAGTGAACCAGAGGATGGAAGACCCCTCCTTCCCTCCCTTCCTCTCTCCTTTCCTCTCTCTCTATCTGCCTCTCCTTCTCTCTCTTTCTTTCAAATAAATATATAAATCTTAAAAAAAAAAAAAAAGATGTGTGAGTTTCAGCCACTGGCATTTACTCTGTGGAGTACATTGGGCTACTCAATAGGTGGCTGATTTTATCTTTTGTTAGCTTTCATGTACTTTCTAAGATCTAGCTAAGTGAGGTGTCCAAATACCTAAATTCAAAATAAATCAAACTAAAGTTTGTGTGGATACAGTAACTACTACTACCAAAAGATATAAGTTAGCCATCTTTTTATCTTCCTGAACTGGAATGGAAATGTGTTCTTTTCAAGGTATTCTTTTCCAGGTTCAGTTTGGTTTGAGTTTTATTCCTAAGATACAAAATATATACAAGGTTTCTTCAAAAACTTCATAGAGAGGCCGGTGTTGTGGCGCAGCAGGTTAAAGCCCCGGCCTGCAGCGACAGCATCCCATATGGTCACTGGTTTCAGTCCTGGCTGCTCCACTTATCCAACTCTCTGCTGTGGCCTGGGAAAGCAGTGGAAGATGGCCCAAGTGCTTGGGCCCCTGCACCCACATGGGAGACCTGGAAGAAGTTCCTGGCTCCTGGCTTCGGATTGGTGCAGCTCCAGTCATTGTGGCCATTTGGGGAGTGAACCAGCGGATGGAAGACCCCCCTCCCACCGTAGCGCTTTCAAATAAATAAATATTTTTTTTAAAAACTTCATGGAAATGTAAATATAAGGTTTCTTAAAGATTGACTGACTGATTGATTGATTGATTGATTGATTTAAAAGGCAGAGTGACAGGTATGGGGGGGTGGGCAGTGGGAAGGGAAGGGGAGAGATCTACCATCCATTGGTTCAGTCCCCAAATGGCCACGTTAGGCAGGCCTGGGCTAGGCCAAAGGATGTCAGGGGCCCAAGTACTGGGGCCATCTTCCCCTGCCTTCCTAGAAACATTAGCAAGAAGCTGGGTCAGAAGCAGCCAGGACTCAAACCATCACTCTGATATGGGATGCTGGTATCTCAAGTGGAAGCTTAACCAGCAGCAGTGCCATAATGCTGGCCCCAAAAGATAAATTATTTGGTACAAAAGAGTTTTGAAATCCACAGATAGTTTAGTTTTCTACAATTTGCATTTTCCATGAACATTTTTAAAGATCCCTCATAAAGTCCATATCCTGAAGTGTACATATCCTGAAGTGTACAGTTCCATATATTCTCTTACATGTGAATGTACCACCCAAATCACAATAGACAAGACCTTGAACATCCCTCTTAACACTCTTTTCCAGACTGCTGCTGTACCACACCCCTAAAACCTCGCGGTAGCTGCTATTTCCACTTCTATCATACAGAATAGTTTTCCTATACACACACACACACACACACACACACGTATGTATATGGGGTGCACATTTGGCCTTGCAGTTCAGATGGCTGCATCTCCTATGGAAATGCCCAGATTCAAGGGCACAGTACCGCTACGTCCACCTGGGAGCTATGCACAAGCTGGGAAGCATCAGATGTTGGCTCACGTAATGGGGTTCCTGCCACCCATAGTGCTGATCCACACTGAGCTCCCAGTTTCCGATCTGGCCCCAGCTATTGCAGGCATCTGGCGAGTGAACCAATGGATGGGACTTTTCTTCTTCTTTTTTTATTTGCAGGTAGAATTATAGACAGTGAGAGAGGGAGACAGAGAGAAAGGTCTTCCTTCTGTTGGTTCACCCTACAAATGGCTGCCACAGTCGGAACTGTGCCAACCCGAAGCTAAGAGCCAGGTGCTTCTTCCCGGTCTCCCATGTGGGTGCAGGGCCCAAGCACTTGGGCCATCCTCCACTGCCTTCCCAGGCCACAGCAGCGAGCTGGACTGGAAGAGGAGCAGCTGGGACCAGAACCAGCGCCCATATGGAATGCCAGCGCCACAGGCAGAGGATTAACCAAGTGAGACATGGCGCCAGCCCCAGGACTTCTCTTCTTTCTACCTCTCTCTCTCTCTCCCCCTTTCAAAGCACATTTTAAAAAAAGGTTTAAATTAATATAAATAACACCACATACTATATACTCTTTAGTCTTATTTTGTTCCTCATTATGCCTGTGAGAGTCATCATCTTGCAAATAAAAATAGTTGATTCTTTTTTGTTGCGCATTTCATCATGTCACAAATTATTTCATTTGAGGGACATTTGACTACATTTAAGTTTTTCTTTATTTTTTGGTCTATGATGAAGTTAACATGAAAATTCCTACACAGTCTTTTGGTGGACATCTCCATTCCTTTCTCATAGGTACACAGAAACCCTAAGCACAGAGTGTAAGGCCACCACCAATCACACCAAACATCGAAGAAAGTGAATGAGTTTATTATGGGAGGGGGCGAAGAAGGAAAAGAGGGAGAAGGAGAGCATGAGAGAGAGAGAGAGAGAGAGATCAGGAGATGGGTGGGGGGGAGAGAGAGAGGTGTTTAGGAACAGGTCCTTTTAAAACTTTGCTGGCAGTTGGGCAGGGAGGTAGGAGCAGCGAATCCTATTAGGATGGGGGTGGGGCTGACACCGGTGGTTGGACCATGCGGCCATCTGGCTTCCAACAATGGCGGCGGGGGCTAGATCCTATGATTGTGTCAGGGTGTAGATCGCGCCTTAGGTAAGACTGCGCCATTTTACTAACACAGAGTTTTAGCTGTTGTGGATATAACCAAAGAGCTTTACAAAGTGACTGTACCTATTTAGGATTATATATGCATGTATATATTTAAATGATCTTGGAGATAAACTGTTTTGTACTTCCATAGATCAGGAAAGTACACACAGCCTTTCTCAGAAAATCCTCTCACTGTGCAGTGATAAGTCTAAACATAATAAACATTTTTAATATAACGAGCAACAGTAAAACTCAAATACCTTCAATGTTATGCTATTTAAAGAGCCACACAGGCATGTCAATGAGACATGCTGCAGTCAGCATGACTCAGGAAACACAGGAGCTAAGAGGTTCGCTTCTAGGAAGAAAAGGCAACCCTGAGCCAGGCCAATCCCAGCACGAAGCTGTGCGTCTGCCACGCGCACTGCTCTGAAAGAGGCTGCAAAGGCTTCTGAAGCTTGGCGCCTGGAAATACTCGTGGAGCATTGCCGATCATCCTTACTCACCGTGCTGAAATCCCCAGCGTTCAAAGGGCCTGCAGCAAGCAGTGCTGACATTAATCAAGCTGAAGGATTCCACTCACATTTATGCATTTACGTTTCAAAGTACAAATACACTGTTGGGCAAATAAGGAAAAGTGATGACAGTGGGACACCAGACAAACACTACTGAGACAGAGCCTGGACCTAATGGAAAGAAGCCCAACCCCTCTTTATCTGACTTCCTTTTTGCTGGTGAGCAAGCCAAGCACCTGAGGGACAAGAACAAAGGAACTGATGCTTAGGTTCAAAATGAAAATTTCATCAAAAATGAGTAGTCTGGAGTAGATGGTCCCTTTGGAACCCTAAGCTCACTTTATCATTTTGTTCTCAGAAGGGGTTTCTTAAATCCCACGGGTTTCACAAAAATCACATACTTGATGGCTTAGATGAGATTACTCTTCAATGCCTTTCACTGAACTATTGTGCCCCTTCCCAACATGGTTATGTGAGTGCCTAATGCCCACTGTGGTGTAACTAGTAGGTGGGACTTTTGGGAGATCAGTAAGTGGTGAGGGTGAAGCCCTCAAGAATGAGAATAGAGCCCTGAGAATAAACTTTATTTCCCTCACCTTATATCCATCTACAACCATGACAGACAATCTCCTATCTCCTGGAAATCATTCTAGAGCAGCAGATCAATGGAGGAACAGTGGTGTTTTATTTTCTTAAGAATTTGAACTTCACCTTATAAATAATGAGGAACTACTGAAAAATCTTAAGAAGGCCAATAATGTGATCATGTTTGTGCTTTTTTATTATTTTAGAAAGCTCTTCCTGCCAGTGGTCAGGAAGTTAGATTGGCAAGAGATAAAGATCAGCGGAAGGAAACCAGCAAGGATGTATAGGAAGAGAAATGACGAGACCAGAACTGAGAGAGTAGAGTCAGTGACCCTATGGCTGGCTCTAGGACCTGACAAAGATTTCACGCATCAAACAACCCAACAGATAGTAAGGAACAACCAGGCTGAGACAGCAATCCAGAGGGAGCCTGGCACTGGGGCGTGTTACCCAGGAGAGGCCCTGAGAAACTGAGCTGTGTCCTTCCTGGGAACAAGAGGACAGAGGGAAAAGACAGAGAGACCAGGGTCAGTTAGGGTTGGCAATTCAAGTTACACATCCTTGTCCCTTCGGCCCATGTTGGACTGGGATTTCCAAGAGGTACAACCCAGGACCAAAGGTGAATGTCAAGGTAAAGGTATCTGAATGGAGCCTTGCTTCAAGCCTCCTAGCAACTTCATAAAAAATCTCAAATCCTGACACTGATTATGATTGTTCTAGACTAATAGAATCCTTGATTTTTGCCAGAGCAAACAAAAACCTTATTAAAGAAATGCCCCAAACTTCAAAAAAATTCTAAAAGTAAATTTTAAAATAGGTGCACAGGTTTTTATCTCAACCTTCAAGCCAAGTGTGTTTCAGAACTCCGAGGATTTCGGATTTTAGAAGGATAATAGGGCACATACACCATATATTGTATCACATCATCAGTGGATGTAGGGTTACCAATCTGAAGCAAACCCTAGTAATATTTACGCTAAGTAGGATAAGACTAACTAGCCCTGTGTTCATTTACAGTAGGTTTAATCAATAAATGAATCACAAAACACCTTGTACAAAATTGCAGACAAAGGACTGCAACTGTTTAACATGTTCAATACACAAATATAACCAGACACAGGAGGAGTCAAGAAATTATGAGCACAAACAAGTAAAACAACAGGCAACAGAAACACATTAGCAGAAATAGCCTATATTAAGGAACTTTTAATCATTCATAAAAATTGAATTAAAAGTTAATTTATTCTAGTGCAGAAAAATTGAAATTCATGCAAACAAAATGTCTTCAATATTTTTACACCAAAGTAATTAAACTTTTTAAATTTTTATTTTCTTAAAAAATTTATCTGAAAGGTAGACAACAGAGAGAAAGTGTTTTTGAAGAAGCCACAGCTTTAGCAGAAAAATGGCCAAGGAAGCTTCCCCAAAAAGTGCCTCTCATGATCATGCACCTGCCCATTCCAGTCATCAAACAAGGACAACCATGTGAGAGATGCTACAGGAAATCATTAGATATCCAAATGACAGCTTTGAGTTAGCTCCTTCTAAATCCTTTCTCTTTCCTAATTCAAAAAACAAAAAACAAAAAAACAAACAAACAAACAAACAAAAAACACGTTAGGGGGCACCACCTGCAGCCTCAGCATCCCATATGGGCACTGGTTCGAGTCCTGGCTGCTCCACTTCCAGTTCAGTTCCCTGCTAATGAGTCTGGGAAAGAAGCAAAAGATGGCCCAAGTACTTGGGCCCCTGTACCTACACGGGAGACCTGTAAAAGCTCCTGGCTTCAGCCTGGCTCAGTCTTGGCCGTTACAGCCATTTGGGGAGTGAACCAGCAGATGGAAGACCTCTCTCTCTCTCTCAGTCGCACTCTCTCTCTGCCCCTGCCTTTGATTATCTGTAACTCTTTCAAATAAATAAATCTTTAAAAAAATTAGTATACATATTTTTAAAGGGAAGCAAAATAAAGTTTTCACCATTTTTCTTTAGTTAATAAGGTAAAAAAGTCTACACTGACTTGGTTTAATTCCCAGGAACCTCAGTTCTTGAAGGTTCAACTAAATGGCTGATTGCACACAAAAGTGTCTTGAACTCAACCACGCATATGTTAAGAAATCAGGCATATATTTAATCTTTTAATTCCATTTTCCATATGCTTAATATGTTATATAAAAAACATTCAGTCTACACAATGCACATTATAAAAATATAATGAAAACGTGTAAGAAACTACAATTCTAAAGTGATGAAATGTTAAGAAATAGAGGTAATAGCATACAATTTTTTCTAAACAAAGTTGATGATTCTAGCAACAAAAAAATTACCCTGACTCAAAATTCTGCTTATGACCATTAACTGAATAACTAAGGAAAGAAGCCACTTGATAAAAAGTTCTGTAGGACCTGATAAGGTCTGTTAATTCAAACAAGCATCTATTTTTCCATAAACATATTCATTATGTATGAATAACAGAAAAGAGACCCTAAATAGCTGGCTTCATTAATTGCTTAATTAAGTAGAAGAAAATATTTTCAATTAAGAATTCCACTATTTCTTTTACCTTTTTTATGATGGATATAAAGTAGACTCTCTTTGTGGTCAAAAAAAATATATTTTAAAAGCCTTTAAATATTTATCTGATTATGAAATACCATTACATTTCATTTTTCTGTAAGTACATGCTAAAATGTAGCTGAAATTAAAAATGGCAAATTATTTTCAACCATTTTATACATTAATGGAAAAGTTCATGAAACAATTTTATAAACTGCTTTCATTCCTTCTGTACAAGATATAGAGTGGATTTACTCATATCTTAAAGCCAAGATGTTTCAGAATTCATACTCTGCTTTTCAATTTAGGCAAAATTTCAATATTTAGCTTAAGAATAATCTTACTTTCAATCCTTTAACTCCATTATCAACATCAGCAAGTAGCCGTTTCATGGGAATCGTTTTTAAAATACAAAATTGTCCAGCTTTTCTCAGCCTCTAAGTAAGGTATGGTGGACTGTGTGTCCCCGAGAAACAATCGAACCATTGCAGGTGCAGAGAGGGATGATGTTAGCAAGGTTTTAACACAGGACTGGTCAGGGAGATAGGCTAAGTTTATGAGCTGGAGGCCACACCCCCTTGCCCATGTATACTCACCTGTATCCACCCACCTGTCAATCAGACTGTGTACCACTCCCCTTTTGGAAGTGCGTAAGAGGCCTGGAAAGCACTGGTCCAGACCTCTCTTGCCTGCCTGTGCTCTAGCCCGCTCTCTTGGCTACATGCCCTCTCACTTGCTTGGTCCTCTGGCTGGCTCCGTATCCTCGTGGACACCAGGAAATGACTGAAATGAAGGTCCCTATTTACCTCGTCTGGCACAGTCTCCACAGTCTCCCTTAATAAAGTCTTCATGTCCCTATGCACTCCTCTCACTTTCTTTCTTTTTTTTTTTTAACAGGCAGAGTTAGACAGTGAGAGAGAGAGACAGAGAGAAAGGTCTTCCTTCTGTTGGTTCACTCCCCAAATGGCTGCAAGGGCTGGCGCACTGCACTGATCTGAAGCCAGGAGCCAGGTGCTTCCTCCTGGTCTCCATTGTGGGTACAGATCCCAAGCACTTGGGCCATTCTCCACTGCCTTCCTGGGCCACAGCACAGAGCTGGACTGGAAGAGGAGCAACCGGGACAGAATCCGGTGCCCCAACCGGGACTAGAACCCGGTGTGTGGAGGACTCTCACTTTCTAAACACATTTAAACCTTACCATGTTGCATGTCTTGTTTGAGCCTGTGCTTATAATTTTTCTCTAAGTAAAAGTCAAGAGCCCGAAATATTAATTGTGAGGCTACCTTAGCCCACAACATAATTGGTGACCATGAAGGGACATGATATTCTTTTCATTCATTTCAAAAATGGCAGCCTGACATGTGGCTTCTTTCTTTCTTTCTTTTTTTTTTTTTTTTTTTTTTTTTTTTTTTTTTTTTTTTTTTTTGACAGGCAGAGTGGACAGTGAGAGAGAGAGACAGAGAGAAAGGTCTTCCTTTGCTGTTGGTTCACCCTCCAATGGCCGCCGCACTGCGGCCGGTGTACCGTGCTGATCCGATGGCAGGAGCCAGGTACTTATCCTGGTCTCCCATGGGGTGCAGGGCCCAAGCACTTGGGCCATCCTCCACTGCACTCCTGGGCCACAGCAGAGAGCTGGCCTGGAAGAGGGGTAACTGGGACAGAATCCGGTGCCCCGACCAGGACTAGATCCTGGTGTGCCGGCACCGCAAGGCGGAGGATTAGCCTAGTGAGCCGCGGCACCGGCCAGACATGTGGCTTCTAAAGCTTAAAAACTTTTCTGTCCTCCAGTCTCTCTCCTCTCAGGGCTTGCTGTATGGGAAGGTCAACTAAAATGCAAAGATTAATGTATTTTGTGTTTTTGATGTTGGTAGCTTTAGGAAAGCAAAGACCAATATAGGCTGCTAGTGTTAATGGAATGTAGGCACAAAGGTGGAAGACAGAGGAGCCAGTCTGAGAGTTATTGTCGATATATAGATATATCCAAGTTGTTTGTAACCTGTTTTCAAGAAAGTTCTGTATTTGCTAAGGAT
The DNA here is from genome assembly GCF_051225735.1 of Oryctolagus cuniculus. Classification (NCBI taxonomy): domain Eukaryota; kingdom Metazoa; phylum Chordata; class Mammalia; order Lagomorpha; family Leporidae; genus Oryctolagus; species Oryctolagus cuniculus. Next base: position 7,806,818 of record NC_142873.1, on the reverse strand, counting down.
AAACCTTAAACCTGAAGTTTCACAGATGGAAGCAGTTACATGAAGAAAAGAATTAGAAAGGGTGAGGGTTAAGGTCCTATAGTAGAGCTTACCCAGGTAACAGAAGCTCAAGCACTGCCAAGTAATACTTCAGCCAAAAAGGCTGAACTTCATGCACTCACTAGAGCCTTGCAATTAGGAAAAGGCCAGCAAGTTAATATTTATACAGACTCTATACACTTTCCTTGTGTTACATGCACATGCAATTTGGAGAAAGAGGCCTCTTGACTGACAAGAATTCCCCCGTTAAATACGGAGACACTGCTCTACTACAGACAGTACTGGAACCTCTGGAAGTGGCTGTCACTCACTGTAGGGGACATCAGAAGGAAGACAACCATGTTAGCCAGGGAAATGCATTAGCAGATAAAGCAGCACAAGGAGCTGCTGCACAGAAAGTTCTGGAAATGGCTCTAATACCCCAGCCTGAAGTAATGGCCAAAGAGCCTCATTACACGGAGTCTGAGACAGGATGGGCCCAACAATGGGTTTGTACCAAAGATGCTAGTGGATGGTGGACTTTAGATCATAAGGTTATGCTTCTAATGGCCTCTCAATGGAAAATGATTAAGGAAATACATGACTATGCATCTGGGATGAGGAGCTTTCATGCAATTAGTATCTTGAATGTTTGGAGGGAAAGGACTAAGTGCTGCCATAAAGGAAGTAACTCATTCTTGCCCACTCTGCTTACAAAATAACTGTTGATCAGGAAAAGCCACCTTCTTCACTAAACCCTGTGCAAAGGAGAGGAGCATCCCAGGTGAAGACTAGCAGAGTGACTTTACTAATGTGCCTCCAACAGATCATTATAAATACCATCTAGTTCTTAGCGATGCTTTCACAGACAGGATGGATACAGCCATTCCAACTGAAATGGAAAAGGCACAAAAGGCATCCAGAGCCTTGAGGAAGGACACTGTGCCATGCTCTGGATTCCCAGGATCACTCCAGAGTGACAATGGACCTTCATTCAAATCTAAAATAACTCAGCAAGTAGCTGCTGCAATAGGAATTTGTCATCTCCGTACCTCTTGGAAACCTCAGTCATCAGGTGAAGTTGAAAAGACTAGTCATGGTCTTAAGAAAATTCCAGCTAACCTTTGCCAGGAGACCTCAGAAACACGACTTAAACAACTGTCTACTGCCCTTCTCAGGATGAGAATAGCACCCAGGACTGCCTTACAGCTCAGTCCATATGAGACACTTTATGTGTTGGTAAAACAGTGCCATCTTCCTAAGCCCAGCCTGGCTTACTAGAAGTCAGGTGACCAAATGGCCCAAGCACAAGTGTCAGCTCCACCCCAACCCTAACGGGCTTTGCCGCTCCCACGTCCTGACCTCTACAAAGCTATAGAAGACCTGTTCTCCCAATGCAGGCTGCGAGGCAGCCTGTCGGGTTCCCTCCACTCGACAATAAACCTTTTCCCTTACTCTGGTGTTTGGTGTGTTTTGAGGTGGACTTTCTTTCAATATGGAAGGCCCTTCCTCACCTCTGACATTCTCTTTGATTCAGAGATTCAAGATCACACAAAGTATATTATCAATTTAGGCCAAGTACAAAAGGCTTTGATAGTGTATGATAATGAAGTTCTCCCAGTGCCAGATTTTAAGATTCATGAGCAGCCTATCTCCTCACGAGAGTTAGTTTTATTGAAAACGTGGAAGGAAGGATTCCCCTTCAGACCAGCTGCACCCAAATGGAAGGGTTCCTACCAGGTGCTACTGAGCACGCCTACCTCAGTGAAATTACAGGGCATCCAAGCTGGGTACATTTGTCAAGAAATAAACTTCTACCTCCTTAGTCTTTGCAGGTGCATTTCTAAGATACATCTGCCTACTCCTGTGAGCCAACTGAAGATCTTAAATACCTCTTCAAAAATCAAAACGGTAAGTAAAGCTTCTGCTTTCATTACATCAAGACTTCTGAACTTTAAGGCCAACATGCTGTACCTACCTCTTCTTCTGATTCTTTTAGGGACCTGTCACTGGCAGCAAAACTCCTTAGTGGGTTCTTCTATTATAATACTAGAAGATCCTGGTGAGCCACATGAAGCTTTAAAAAACATGACCACTGCTTTAGGCAATCTGGCTTACACTTCAGGCCAACTTTTACAGCAAGTACTTATGTCTGTGGATACTCTGTGCAAGGTAGCTATGGACAACAGACAGGCCTTGGAATATATATGAATAGAACAAGGAGAAATATGTGCAATGGTTGATGGAATCTGCCTCCTTTACTCGAACCTAAGTAGTATGTTCACTTAAAGAGATATTAAAAATCTCCATCAGGGCCGGTAGGTTAAGCCTCCACCTGCAGCACCAGCATCCCATGTGGTTGCTGGTTCGAGTCCAGGCTGCTCCATTTCCAATTCAGCTCTCAGCTACTGAGCCTGGGAAAGCAGTGGAGGATGGCCCAAGTGCTTAGGACCCTACACCCACATGACAGAGCCAGAAGAAATTCCTCGTTCCAGAGCGGCCCAGGTACACCCATTGTGGCCATTTGGGAAGTGAACCAGTGGATGAAGATCTCTCTCTGTGTGTCTCTCCCTCTGTCTGTAACTTTGCCTTTCAGATAAATAAATTAAAAAAAAAATCTATGCTCAGGCTAAATGGTTTTATAATCTGCATAAGTATAGTCTATCACCACCCACCATCTGGGAGTCTATAAAATATATTCTTTCCATTTTAAAGGGCACTCTACTTGCAATTTGTTTTGTTCCAGTTTTGCTCATGCTGATTGATAAACTGTGTTTCAGAATCCAAAACTTCTGAGAGTAATGTGATGACCATGTAGGGGACACAGCCATTGATGGTAGTTGAAAATATTCCAGCTCATGAATAAATTCATTAGATGAGATAGGAAGAGACTGGGGTAGGCAGGGCCTGCATCCATGATCAGCAGGAAGTAAATACAGAATATGAGTATACATCCTACAGCATCCCCTTAAGATTAAGGATCAGAAATCTCTGAGGAGGGAATAATATGAGACTAGTCAGGGAGACAGATTAGGTTCATGAGCTGGAGGCCACACCCCATTTCCCCCATGTACTCTCACCTGTATCCGCCCACCTGTCAATAAGATTATGTAACCACTTTTGGAAGCGAGTAAGAGGCCTGCAGCGCTGGCATCCCATACAGCCGCAGTTCAAGTCCCCATTGCTCCACTTCCAATCCAGTTCCTTGCTAATGCTCCTGGGAAAGCAGCAGAAGATGGCCCAATTCCTTGGGCCCTTGAACCCATGAGGGAGACCTGGACGAAGCTCCTGGCTCCAGATCAGCTCAGCTCCGGCTGTTGTGGCCATTTGGAGTGAACTTATGGAAGGAAGACCCTTCTCTCTCTCTCTCTACCTCTCTCTATAACTCTTTCAAAATAAATATAAATATTTTAAAAAAAAGTGGTCTGGATTGTAGGATAAACATAAGCTTCAAAATCAAGAAATGATGACGTCTAGCTTGTCTGTTTGACTGCTCTTAGCAAATCATTTAATATCTCTTACCCCTACTTTACTCAAATAACATTGGGGCTAAAGAGGAAATGCACTGTATATTTCCATCTCTACTGAGTGGAGTGGGAGCAACAACTGAGGTTTTAAAGTAAATGGGTAGGGGCTGGCATTGTGGAATCCAGGTAAAGCCCATACCTGCAACACCAGAATCCCATATGGGAGCCAGCTCAAGCCCCCAGCAGCTCCACTTCTGATCTAGCTCCCTGTTAATGAACCTGGGAAAGCAAAGGAGTATGACCCAAGTCCTTGGGCCCCTGTACCCACGTGGAAGACCCAGAAGAAGCTCCTGGCTCCTGGCTTCATATTGGCCCAGCTCCAGGTGTTGTGGCCACTGGGGAGTGAACTAGTGTTTAGAAAATTTTGCTATCTCTCTCTTTCAAATAAATAAATCTTTTTAAAAAATAAAGTAAATGAGTAAAGCCAAAAATTGAACATACAGTCAGCTCTCCATATCCATGTGTCCCATAGCTAGATTTACCAACAGTGGTAGTTAGGCCATTATGGTTACATCTGGACTGAACATATACAGAAATTTCTTCTTATTATTCCCTAACCCATATATAACAACTACTTAAATAATATTTACATTGTATTAAGTATTTTTTTTTTTTTGACAGGCAGAGTGGACAGTGAGAGAGAAAGACAGAGAGAAAGGTCTTCCTTTGCCGTTGGTTCACCCTCCAATGGCCACGGCGGCCGGCGGGCTGCGTCTGGCGCACCGCGCTGATCCGATGGCAGGAACCAGGTACTTATCCTGGTCTCCCATGGGGTGCAGGGCCCAAGGACCTGAGCCATCCTCCACTGCACTCCCTGGCCACAGCAGAGAGCTGGCCTGGAAGAGGGGCAACCAGGACAGAATCCGGCGCCCCGACCGGGACTAGAACCCGGTGTGCCGGTGCCGCAAGGCAGAGGATTAGCCTAGTGAGCCGCGGCGCCAGCTGATTGTATTAAGTATTAAAAATATTTCATATAAGAGACTTGAAAATCCATAGATTTTGGTATCTTAGGGGGTTCTGGAACCAACTTTTGACAGATACCATGGAATAACTGTAATCAAAATTACTATTTGAAATCCTTGAATCATTCAAACAACCATTTCAAAGGTAACAATTCTTATAAGATCTTTAAAAAAAAAAAGATTTATTTATTTGAAAGGCAGTTACAGAGAGAGGGAGGGAGAGTCAGAGAGAGAGAGAGAGAGAGAGATCGATCTTTCATCCACTAGTTCACTCCCCAAATGGCCACGTGGGCCAGGGATGGGCCAGGCTGAAGCCAGAAGCCAGGAGTATCATCCAGGTCTCCCAGGTGAGTGCAGGGGCCCAAGGACTTGGGCCATCTCCCACTGCTTTCCCAAGCATATTAGTAGGGAATTGGATCAGAAGTGGACCAGCTGGGAGTTGAACTGGTACCCACATAGGATACCAGCACTACAAGAACCAGTTTAAACCCACTATGTCACATTTCCAGCCCGTCTTATAGGACCTTATACAACTATTTTTATTCTCATATTTAAACATAGCCAAGTTCAGCTGTAAAAACAGTTGGCTGGGCACATTGAGCCTAAAAATGTCTGCATTAAAACCTTAAAATCAATCTTTATGTTAAGAGCTTGTAGTAAATATGCATGAGTCACATGTACATGGCAACATGAAACAGAAAGATTAAGTCACTCTCAGATGACTTTTAAGTCAAGTCAGAGATGCAATGAATTAGCCACCTATGCCAGCATCTCAGAAAGGAGGGGAAGATGGTGGGAAGAGGAGAGAGAATCCAAAAAGGGAGATTGTTTTTTAAAGTTTAAAGAATTTCTTAAGATAATTAACTTCTATAAAGTATAATATCATAAAACCATGTGAATAATTCATGCTAATTAATTTTTATTCTTTTCAATATAAAGAATTCATTGAATTATCAACAAAAGTAATTTATGTTAGCTTTTTCAACAAATAAACTTCAGCAGAGAAAAGGGGGCAGAAAAATTGATTTTTGGCATTTATTGTGGTCTTAACATTTGTTTAAGAATGTGACCTGTGCTTATCTTATGGCCCACATTTGCGAAGAATTATACAGCTGATAGATGGGGTTAAAATACAGCAAAAGATGATCAATCTATGCTTGTAATAGAATCAATAGATGTAACTGACACATGAATACACACTGATTATCTGTCATGGCAGAAATCCTGAAATTATTGGGATGGGTTACCTCAAATGTGATCCAGAGTTAGACAGAGAAAAAAGTCTTCCTTTTCCATTGGTTCACCCCCCAAATGGCCGCTACAGCTGGCGCACTGTGGCGGGTGTGCTGCGCCAATCCAAAGCCAGTAGCCAGGTGCTTCCTCCTGGTCTCCCATGCAGGTGCAGGGCCCAAGCACTTGGGCCACAGCACAGAGATGGACTGGAAGAGGAGCAACCGGGAGAGAATCAGGCACCCTGACCAGGACTAGAACCTGGGGTACTGACACGGCAGGTGGAGGATTAGCCTAGTGAGCCGCAGCGCCGGCGCATTAAATATATTTTTAATGCTTCCTGTTTAGCTCCAGAAATTTGACCCTACTAATGGACTTTGTTCCTTTAAAAGAGAATTTCCCTGATTCTCCAGCTGTGACTCAGTTTGGCTATGTCTATCTGCCTTCTGCCAGGGATCAGCTACTCTGTGGGAACTGGAAATGTGCACATACCCAAGAGGTGATGCAAGGTCTGAACTTTCCCCAGGGGCAGTGCCAGCATCCTAGGACTTAAGACTTACTCCTTCCCTCTTCTAAACCAGCCCCTGGGAGATGGAATGCAAAGGAAATAGTTGTGCGACCTCAGAGGGGGGAAGTACTACAAATTATACACTCATTTGACTACTTAGATACAGATTACATTTGATCTTAGCCAAAAAGCTGAGAAATGATTAGATATATGCTAAAGGCAAAAGATGGTAGGCCTCTAAATTCCTTGCCATTTTCTTCTCTCACAGATTCATTCTCGCTTTAGAAGCTAAATCTGTCCATTTATTGATGGGTTCATTAAGCTAAGTCAGTTTCATACACACATGCGCACACAGAGTACTGGTTTTATTATTTAAAGAAAATATTAAATCCATGTCTGTTGCTATAAATGTGTCATCTATAACAGCTGTCCCAAAATAAAAACATAAATATCTGAAAAGCATTCTATATTTAAAGACCTTTTTTTGAACAAGCAAAAATAGTACATAATATATATTCATATTTACAAGGATTAGGATTCACAGAGAATAGGTCATTTAGAATTGAAAGTCAGTCTCAGAGACTTCCTTATCCTAAAGAAGGGGGTAAAAAGTGTTTGAGATTACTAAACAATGTTTTGGGAGGCCCTTATTGGACTGACCAGATCAGAATGGAGCTAAAAGAGAAAATTCCTCAAAACAAAACAGCAAAACAACACATCAAGCAAGCAGAAGGCACTGTTAACTAGAGTCACGGTAAGCCTCTGGTGTTAACCCTGTAAGAAAATTTACTTCAGAAATTATTGTAGAGGCCAGCACCGCAGCTCACTAGGCTAATCCTATGCATGCGGCGCCGGCAACCGGGGTTCTAGTCCTGGTTGGGGCACCGGATTCTGTCCCAGTTATTCCTCTTCCAGTCCAGTTCTCTGCTGTGGCCTGGGAAGGCAGTGGAAGATGGCCCAAGTGCTTGGGCCCTGCACCTGCATGGGAGACCAGGAGGAGCGCCTGGCTCCTGGCCTTGTTTCAGTGCAGTGCCGGCCGTAGCGGCCATTTGGCGGGTGAACCAACGGAAGGAAGACCTTTCTCTCTCTCTCTCTCACTAACTCTGCCTGTCAAAAAAAAATAAAAATAAAAAATAAATGATTGTAGAAAAAGTCAATAACATCTTTGGTAATTTTGATGGTTTTCTTTTTGACAAGACTTCCAGTAACCCATAAATATGGAAATGCAAATAGGTTGATGGAACTCAAAATAATCCTTATACTATTGTGGCTAACGTGGGGTAAAATAAATCTGACCTCTTCCAGACAAAGCTCAGGTGTTTCAGAAACAAAGATCCCTACACAACGGCCAAGCATTTAATCAACATCATTGCAAAACATTCCTGACAGACACGTACCAATAACATCAGCATTGACGCCAAGGTTGCTTTTCTCGAAGTAAAGATTTTTAATTTTAAGGGGCCGGCGCTGTGGGTTAACATCCTGGCCTGAAGCGCTGGCATCCCAAATGGGTGCCGGTTTGAGACCCGGCTGCTCCACTTCTGATCCAGCTCTCTTCTATGGCCCGAGAAAGCACTAGAAGATGGCCCAAGTCCTTGGGCCCCTGCACCTGTGTAGGAGACCCAAAAAAAGCTCCTGGCTCCTGGCTTCAGATCGGCCCAGCTCCAGCCATTGCAGCCAGCTGGGGAATGAACCAGTGGGTGGAAGACCTCCCCCTACCCTGCCTCTCCTCTCTGTGTAACTCTGACTTTCAAATAAATAAATCAATCTTTTAAAAAATATATTTTTAATTTTTAAAGAACTTACACACATTTCAAAATTTCTTTTTTGGGTTTATATTCTCTTTTCCACCTAACACATTTTATTTTGTATTTTAGTAAATTTTATGTATTTCTGACTTGTTCACAAGATTATAATTACATTCAAACTCAAAGTGCCTAGGAGAGTACACAGGACACTTTCATCATATAGTGAGGTACAGCTTGATAGGATACCAAATCTTGACAACTGGAGAGACTAGGAAAAGAAAAAGGGCAGAGAGCACCCCAAAACTCTTAGAGCATTATTTTCAGTTCCCTTCCCCACCCTCCCTCCCTACTCCCTAACTGCTAAAAGTTATTTAAACCGGTATTGCTATCTCAATGTGGTTTGAATATTTATTCTATTTGTATCCACATACTTTTCCCCACCCAATCTGTGTAATACAGTAATGAAATGTGTACATGAATTCATTTGTCTTCTTAACAAGGGTTATTTCTGTGAGAATTTGATTCACATAATTCTAACTTTTCAGAGTAAAAAATTATCTCCTTTTCACAAAATTAAGTTTTCCTTTATCCAGTGTATGTAGATGTTAACATCACAAGATTTTGCAGTAATTTATTAATTTCTTTTAAAAAATTATTTATTTGAAAGGCAGAGTTATAGCAAAAGAGAAGGAAAGACAGAGAGAGAAAGAGAGAGAGAGAGAGAGAGTTAGATCTTCCATCCACTGGTCCAAATGGCTTCTCCAAATGGCTTCAATGACTGGGGCTGAGCAGGGCCGAAGTGAGGAGCCAGGAGCCTCTTCTAGGTCTCCCACGGAGGCAGAAGCCCAAGGACTTGCGCCATGCCATCTTCCACTGCTTTCCCAGTGCATTAGCAGAGAGCTGGATCGAGAGTAGAAAATCCAGGACTCAAAATGGTGCCCACACAGGATGCCGGCACTGCAGGCCATGGCTCAACACGCTGAGCCACAGCGCAGGCCTCTCATTCACTTCCTACTCAATTTATTAAATAGATGTTTACATATTGTCTACTTTGTGTACACATCATCCTAATTTCCTGACCTCCAATGACTGTTTTTCCATTTTCTTCAAATAAAATAAATGTATTGATCTACTAATTGATATAATGGATGTCCCTTCAGAGTACAGCAAGAGCACAGGGGATGGATTACCCCAGTCAGCGTGGAGAAGTCAAAGGAAGCCTTGAAGAGAAGAGAGTATTTGAACTCAGAGTAGGGAGGAATTTCCACTTTGCAAAGACTAATATGTAAACTTTGGAAAAGCAATTTTATTTCAAATAATTTGTCTTTAAATCAGTGTGCCCAAAGTTTAGTTCATGGCCTCTGGCAGTCATGAGATTATATGTATACAGATGACTACAAAAATAGCAAATGAGTATTTAGAAACCGTTACAAACATTTGACAAGAGTGAGTTTATGACTGTTAGGTGTAATAAAAAATATGGCTTGGCTTTTTGTACATTTTATTTCATTTCTCAAGTATTCATTTTTATGACTTTGTAAAATATACAGGTTCACAATAGATTAAAATTTTAAAGAACATAAGCTTTGAGAAATACCAGTACTGAGTAAACCTATTTGTGATTACAACTCTCAAATTATTCCCACCTCTCTGCTTCTTTTTATACTTAGAGTTACTTTGAAAGACTTTTTCCCCTGCCTCATGAAGAATCTTGTATACCCATTTAGATGATGATCCATTTTAGCTACATTTAACTGAAGGTCATGCTAACAAAGGCATGCTCATGGAAAACCTGAAGTCTCTCAGTGGAGACAGCAATAGCTGGATCACATTCCTCGGTACATGCTATCAAAAGAAGAAGCAATCAGAACGTAATAGAACACTATTTTATGAAATGTTTTTTACTACCCCAAACCATTAAACTTTACCATCTTTTTGTGAGGCAGGCCTTGTACCTTTATTTTTGTTTAAAAAACTCAAGTGCATGTAGAAATAAGAGTCTGATTCATATACAAATAAGGATAGGTCTTCACTGGCACTACAATGGGAAGCTCACAGTGACTGTTTCTTCCTGCTATAAAAGGGGCTTTTTTTTTCCCAGTCTAAGAAAGTCCAACAAAGTTTACTCTGCTGAAGATCGTGCATCAAAGGTCCACCGACTCAGAAACGAACCCCTGAAGTCAGACCTTTCACCAAAATCCTTAGGTCCTATACTCCTTGTTCTTTACTCTGCACACACTTCCAGCTGATAATGGATTATTTCCTGTCAGTCTTACCAGTAGCTAGTTTCTTTTCAGATTTCAATGAGCCAGAACACTAATGTAATTCATAAAACCCCAAAAGATTTGCTAGGAAATATGATACAGGAGATGGATCATAATAATATTCAGGTAATCTTGGAAGTATGTAACCACACAAATATTTAAGGTACTACGTGTGGGTAGGGTCCCACACATTTTGTTAAATCATTTTACAAAACTCCATACTTTCATAAATACCTTCAATTTTTCTCAGTGCCTTGTTTTGAAAAATGAGAAAACACAAAAACATAAGAAAACCATATAGTCTATAGTGAAATGAAAAAGAAAATAAACATAGGCGAGGCTTAACTTTGCTACTTATCCATCAAGGAAGAAGAAATATAGTTGACAGTAGGGTTTCTCAAAGTCATTTTAGCCCAGATGAGGTGAGGGGAAGGCTGTCCCACGACAGCCTGTGGATGGTCAGCACCGTTCCTGGCCTTTAGTCACTAGGGGACACACTCATACTCTAGTCATGACAATCAAAAATGTCTCCAGACACTGGCCCTGGTTAGGAACCACTGCTTGACAATATAGAATAATAGTGCCAAAACTGTTTTCCCAGCACATACTGTCAGTAAAAAATAATAATAACAATTGAGCATGCTTGTATCTCTACATAGGTGTATTTATAAATGACATCTTGTACTAATGCTATATACATTACAAAATAAAGAAATATAAATTCAAGCAGAATGTAAATAGATGTGCTACTACTTTTACCAGGAAGCTCAGGGGTTCATCTTGTGTAACTCCAGGGGTGTGCACACAGCACTTTAGAGATAAATGGTAGAGATTACATTCACAGACACAGGATTTGATTTTCTTATTGGTTCCGCTACTGACTTACAGGGAGACTCTAAGACCACCGGGTTGTTTATGACATTTTCATGTCATTTATAAAGTGGATATATGAAGGATGAACTTGGACTCTTATCTAATTTTTTTTTTTTTTTTTTTTTTGACAGAGTGGACAGTGAGAGAGAGAGAGAGACAGAAAGGTCTTCCTTTTTGCCATTGGTTCACCCTCCAATGGCCGCCACGGCCGGCGCGCTGCAGCCGGCGCACCACGCTGATCCGAAGGCAGGAGCCAGGTACTTAACCTGGTCTCCCATGGGGTGCAGGGCCCAAGCACTTGGGCCATCCTCCACTGCACTCCCTGGCCACAGCAGAGAGCTGGCCTGGAAGAGGGGAAACCGGGACAGAATTCGGTGGCCCGACCGGGACTAGAACCCGGTGTGCCGGCGCCGCAAGCCAGAGGATTAGCCTAGTGAGCCGCGGCGCCGGCCAACTCTTATCTAATTTTAAAATAAGCAATAGACCTAAATAGACATTTCTCAAAAGAAGACACACAAACGGCCAAGGGGCATCTGAAAAAAATGCTCAATGCCACTAATTATGAGGGAAACGCAAAGCAAAATAAAAATTAGCTATCATCTTACTCCAGTTAGGATGGCTTTTATGAAAAAGATAAAAGATAACAGGTGCTGGTGAGGATGTTGAGAAAATGGTACCCTTACACACTGTTGGTGTGATGTAAATTAGAATACCCATTATAGAAAACAGAACAGAGGTCCCTCAAAAACTAAAAATAGAACTATCATGATGCATCAAGCTCACTACTGGGAAATGAAACCAATCTGTTGATGAGACATCTGCACCCCCATGTTTATTGCAGCATCATTCATAATAGCTAAGAAATGGAAACAATCTACGTGTCTCATCAACTGAGGGATGTGTGCCAGACCACACAACGGAGTAATACGCAGCTTAAAAAAATGAAGTGCTGTCATTTGCAACAATACGGATGTAACTGGAAGTCACTATGTTAAAAGAAATAACCCAGGCACTGAAAGAGAAATACTGCATGCTCTCATTCATATGTGGAATTTTAAAAAGTTGATCTCATGGAAGTTAAGAGTAGAATAGTACTATAGTAGAAGTTATAGTCTTATAACTTATAGTTCTATAAGTACTTAGTAGAAGTACTAAGTTATAGTTAGGAGAAATAAGCTTTGGTATTTTATTGCACAGTAGTCTTAGATAATGATAATGTATTATAAATTTCAAAAAAGCTAGAAGAATTTTTAATTTTACCACAAAGAAAACTAAATATTTGAACAGATATGCTTATGCTGATTTGACATCATATGATGTAGTCATATATGGAAACATCACGTGGTACTCACATAAATATGGGAAATTCTATGTGTCAATTAAAAGATGACAAAACAATTAAAAACTAGGTATCATCACTCCAATATTCAATGTAACAGAAACATTATTAAAAGTGAAAAAATGCTGAAGTTTCCATGAAAACTCATTAAATTATTGGTACTATTAAGAAATATGATCTTGAGCTGGTGCTGTGGAGTAGCAGGTTAAGTAACTGCCTGCAGCTCTGGCATCCCATATGAGTGCCGATTTGAGTCCTGGCTGCTCCAATTCCAATTCAGCTCTCTGCTATGGCTTGGGAAAGCAGTAGACAATGGCCCAAATCCTTGGACCCCTGCACCCACCAGTTTGGGAGACCCAGAAGAAACTCCTAGCTACTGGCTTCCTCTGGCCCAGCTCCAGCCATGTGGCCATTTGGGGAGTGAACCAGTAGATGGAAGACCTCTCTCTATATATATCTCTCCTTTACCCTCCCCCATAACTCTGCCTTTCAAATAAAATAAATAAATCTTCTTAAAAAGAAGAAGAATTATGACTTTAAGACCTACGACTTGGAAACAATTCTGTGATTGATTTTGGTCATTCTTTTCCTACATATGATACTTGTATTCAAAAAATAGAGAGAAGTCAGTAATTCTACAGTCTCCACAAAGGCTTACGACCCTGTTTTCAAACTGACCCCACTACTGGAGCAAGAATTGGTTGTTCTAGCCTCACACAGCAATCAATTTTTATTAAAAAATATTTGTGGTATCTATCCCAGAGAACACAAGAGCTGTAATTATGGCTACTGTGGAAAGTCCCTATTGATGCCATACTGATGCAGCCATTCAATAGTGGTTTTGGAGGACAGTATGAATCATTCGCAAGCAATAACTCAGTTGATGATGCAGTTACTATTCATAACACTCCGGATTCTACAAAGGTCCATAAATCAACTGCTGAAGGGTCCACAATAGTTACTATGGTTATTTGTCTTTATTTTGGATGCTTATGGGTCTCTGTTTTATAATTGGTGTCACTGAATACTGCTCAATGTTAAGCAAACTTGGTGATCCCCATCAGAGAAATGGCATATAGTAGCATTTTAGGTGTATAAAACTGAGAAAGATACATTTAGTGATTCCTGTAATTTAACACCCTAAAGCAACACAATTTGGCTCACGCTTAAGTTAATAAACAGATATCCCTAAACACTGAAAAGCAGAGCTTGTCTTCTAAGTAGCAACATAATATAAATGTCTGTGGAATTATAGAATTAGGATGCAAATTTAAATCTTTCATTACTTCCAGATTTTGTTTGAATCTGTTCTTGACAGGAAATATTTTAAACAATCTGTGAAGTAATATTATTTAGAAGTATATTTTTGGTGACATAATTAATATTGTGCTAAAACTGGAACTGCAATCATTTATTTCTTGCCAAGACCAAGTAACTGATATTGAACTTGTCCTATTACCGTAAACAACTAGAAAGATATAGGAAAATACATGAAGCCATTTTTTCAGATATTATGATTCCAAACATAATGAAAACACATTGATAAACCATGTGATAATCCCAGATATTAAACTGGAGGCCTTTTTTGAATATCAGCACAGGGAGAGGGAGAGGAAATATATACAGAACACAGTGGTCTCACTGATTTTGAGCTGACAGAAATGGCAGTTAAAGCAGACTAGGACTAGTAATATGTTCAGTGTAGAATACCAGCAAAAGGGCATGAAAGGGGGAAAAAATGAGTAAGAAAAAAGATCCAGAAGTCTATGGGGAATTCTTTTGAATAACTGCTTGAAAATTGAAGTTTATGAGTAGGATTAAACTTCATGCCCACAGGCAAAAAAAAATAACTGTGGAGTCAAAGCTGAGAACTTTCCAATCGCTAAACAGTGGGAGACATCTGAGATCCTCCTGTCCAAGAGGAGTAGACCTTATTAGACTACCCAGAGGATTCTGTAAATATCCTCAAAATGTTTTATGTTGGAAGTAGGATTAAATTACCACTAGAAAAATGGTTACTTTCAATTCACCCTAAATCAAGACACAAAAATAACAAGCTGATTGTCAAAACACTTAATAATAATTAAATACCAATTTTTTAAAAGAGAAAACCATCACCACTGTAATGTTAACAATGATCATCATACAATTGAAAATTACTATCCATGCAGGGAGGGGGGAGGGTGTTGTGGTGCCCGCACCCCATATCAGAGCTCCTGGATTCAGATCCCACCTCTGCTTATGATCCAGCTTCCTGCTAATGTGCATCCTGGGAGCAACAGATGAAGGTGCAAGGACTTGAGTCCCTGCCACCCAAGTGGGAGACCCGGATGGAGCTCCCGGCTCTTGACTTCTGTCTACTCTAGCCCTGGCTATTGCAAGCATTTGGAGAATAAACCAATGGATGAAAAATCTCTTTCTTTCTCCACCCTACCCCAATTCTACCTTTCAAATAAAAAAAAACTATAAAAAAGTTACTACCCAAGAAAAGAAGAAGCAGGTGAAGGTGAATCACAACCAGAAGGAAAATCAGTCAGTAGGTATAGTACCAAAAATGACAAATATGATGGAATTAGTGGACTATAATATACAGCTATTATAAACCTTTTGAAAGATTTGAGGAGGACATGGTTACAATAATATCTGAAATGAAAAATGTATTTGATGGATAGAACAGGAGATTACATACTGCAAAAGAAAATATCCATGAACATGAAAAGTCAGTAACCAAAAATGGGGGCAGGGGTGCTGAAAACAATGGCTCACGGTGGGGTGGAGTTTAAGCCATCCCTGAAGGAAAGGAGAGAAAAGCAGGGGACATAAATATAGTTGAAGAAATAAAGCTGAAAGTTTTGAAATTTGAACTAAAAATTCTATGAAACTCATGACAATTCTTAAGCAAGATGAAACCAAGGAAATCACAGGAAGGATATAACAATTAAATTGCTAAAAACTAACTAGTTATAAAGAAAAAAAGTCACATTTGCATTATGGCAAAGCAAGTTAGCCACTGCTTGCAATGCTGGCGTCCCATACTGGAGTGCTGTTTTAAGCCCTGGCAGCTAATGAGGCTGAGAAAGCAGTGGGTGACACAGGGACTTGGGCTCATCACCCACGTGGGAGACACAGATGGAATTCCAGGCTCCTGGCTTCAGCCTGGCCCAGCCCTGGCCGTTGTAGCCACTCAGGAAGTGAAACAAGTGATGGGAGATCAATCAATCTCTCTCTCTCTCTCTTTCTCTCTCTCTCCCCCCCTCCCTCCTCCCCTCTCTTTGTCTCTCCCTCTCTCTGGTGCTTTACCTTTCAAATAAATAATTAAACCTTTAAAACAAAACAAAATGATGAGGGAATAACAATTTTAATGTGCAGAAGGAAAAGAAAAAATAATTCTATACCTAGGAAAAAAATATACTTAAAAATGAAGACAAGAAGATATTTTTGGTGAACTAATTCACTGCCAACAGACCTTGCTTATGTCTAAAACAAGCAGAATAAAAAAGATAATTATGAGTAGAAATCAGCAGATGTAAAAATACGAAAAACAAAAATCAGCAAGATCTGACATTGGTTCCTTAAATCAAACAACAATATCAATAAGTCTCTACCCAGGATGACCAAAGAAGTCAGAAACAGTGAAAGAAGTCATACAGCCAATCGCAGGGACAGCACAAGGATAATAATGAATGTTGTATACCACTCTTTGGCCACACATTTGATAGTCTAAAAGTTCCTTGAAAGACATAATCAAAACTCACACAAAAAGACAATCCTAATAGCTCTACACCTATTCTAAAAGTTAAATAAATAATAAACTTCCAAAAACAAAGCACCTGGTATAGTGAATTCAACCAACCATGTAAGCAACAAGTAATGCCAGTTCTCCACAAACTCTTCCAGAGAACAGCAGAGGAAACACCGCCTAACTCGTTCTACTTCTCTAATACCAAAACTAAAAAAAAAAAGACATTATAAGAAAGAAAAACTACAAAAGACAACCTCTCATAAATGAGGACAGGAAGACTGTCAACAGAATATTTAGTAAACCAAAGTCAACAATTTATAAAAGAAATTATATATCACAGCCAACTGGGATTCTAGGTATAAATACTGACTCAACATTTGAAGTAATTTAATGCAATCTACAATAGGAACAGGGAAAAGAAGAAAATTATATAATTGTATCAATTGAGAATAACAACATCAAAAGAGCTGGGAAATCCAATACCCATTCATGATTTAATATTAAAAATTAATTAATATTTAATATTTAAAAAACCAAACCTTCAGGGGCCAGTGTTGCAGTGCAATGGTTAAGCTCCCACTTGGAATGCTGCATCCCATATGGGTGCCAGTTCAAGTCCCAAGTGCTCTACTTCCAACCCAGCTCCCTGCTAATGTACCAGAGAAAGCGGCGGACAATGGCACAGGTACTTGGGCCTCTGCTCCCATGTGGGAGACTGAAATGAAGCTTCTGGCTATCGGCTTCATGGCTTCAGCATGGACCCAGCTTCAGCTGTTGCAGTCATTTGCAGTCACTAAACCAGCAGATGGAAGTGCTCTCGCTCACTTGCTCTCGCTCGCTCTCGCACTTGTTCTCTCTCTCTCCTCCATCTCTAACTCTGCTTTTCAAGTAAATAAAAACAAACTTTTAGCATATTTCCAAACATTGCAAAGAACATCTACATAAAAATACAGTTAACTTCATACTTAATAGTGAGAAACTGAACATTTTTCCCCTAAGATGGGCAATAAGACAAAGAGGTACTCTTTTACCATTCATATTCAACCTCCTACCAGAAGTCCCGACTGAAACAGTAAGGTAAAAAAATGAAATAAAACCTATCTATATTGGAAAGCAAACCTGCTTTTATTTGCGAATGACATGACTGTGGAGAAAAATCTATCACAAAATCTCCTACAGACAATAAGCAGTTAATAACAAGGTCAAGGACACAAAGTTAACAAACAGTTGCTGCTTTCATTTACAACAGTAACAATTGGAATTAGACACCCTCCACCTCACCCCAAAAAGAAACCCAGAAATGAAATACTTAAGCCTTTATCTACAGAAAAATTCTGTGGGACCTGGAGTTTGATGGTGAGTTTTTAGTACGATACCAAAAGCAGAACCATGGAAAGACAACTGATAAATAGGACTCAATTAAAACTAAAAATTTCTGAGGCTAGTGCTGCAGTGCAGCAGGTTAATGACCCAGCCTGCGGTGCCAGCATCCCATGTGAGTGCTGGTTTGAGTCCTGGCTGCTCCTCTTCCAATCCAGCTCTCTGCTGTGCCCTAGGAAAGCAGTGGAAGATGGCCCAAGTCCTTGGGCCCCTGCACCCGTGTGGGAGACCCGGAGGAGGCTCCTGACTCCTGGCTTCAGATAGGCTCAGCTCTGGCCATTATTGTCATTTGGGGGGTGAACCTGCAGAATGGAAGATCTCTCTCTCTCTCTCTGTAACTCTATCTTTCAAATAAATGAAATAATTCTTTAAAAAAAAAAACTAAAAACTTCTGAATTGCAAAATCCACTGCTAACAGAATGAAACAAATATTTATCTGAAAAAATATGTACAGGATCTGTATACAAAAGCTACAAAACAATAATGAAAGAAATCACAGAATAACTAAATAAAGGAGATATCTCACATTCACAGACTGGTAGACAATATTAAAAGATATCAATTCTTCCCAACCCTTCTTATAGAGTCAACACAATCTCAATTAAATTTCTATTTTATGGATATTGACAAATTATTTCTAAAGCTTATATGAAAAAATTTAAAAGAAGCAACACAATACTAAAAAACAAAGTTGAAGGATCACACTACCAGACTTAAGACTTAATACATACAGCAGTTACAGCAATAAACACGGCTTGGTATTCGTAAAGAATAGACAGATCAATGGAACACAACAAGAAGCCAAGAAATAGATCCACACACACATATAGTTAACTGTTTTTTTGATGAAGATTAAGAGGAAATTCAATGGGAAAATGACAATTTTTCAAGAAATGACACTAGAACACTGGATGTCTATATGTCAAACAATAAACCTAGAACAGATCCAGCATCTTTCACAAAAAATAAACTAAAACTGGAAAAAAATCTAAATTTAAAATGCAAAACTATAAAACTTCTAAAAGAAAACATGAAAAATTCTATGGGACTTAGAGTTTGATGCTAAGTTTTCAGATATGACACCAAAGTACAGTCCATGAAAAAATAATTGATAAGTAGGACTCAACTGAGATTAAAACCTTCTTTGCAAAATACATTGCTAAGAGAATGAAAAAACAAACTGTAAACTAGAATAAATTATATGCAAAATACATATCTAAGGGGCTGGTGTTGTGGCGCAGTGGGTTGAAGCCCTGGCCTGAGGTACCGGCATTGCATGTGGGCGCCGGTTCTAGTTCCAGCTGCTCCTCTTCCGATCCAGCTCTCTGCTATGGCCTGGGAAGACAGTGGAGGATGGCCCAAGTCCTTGGGCCCCTGCACTCATGTGGGAGATCTGGAAGAGGCTCCTGGCTCCGGATTGGCGCAGCTCCGGCCATTGCGGCCATCTGGGGAGTGAACCAGCGGATGGAAGACCTCTCCTCTGCTTCTACCTCTCTCTGTAACTCTGTCTTTCAAATAAATAAAGTACATTTAAAAAAAAATCTAATAAAGGAGTTACATCAAACTATATAAAGAACCTTTAAAGTGCAACAATAAGAGAGTAGATAACCCAGCTTAAAAACAGGCTAAAGATCTGGACAACTAACTAAAGAAAACATACAGACAGCAAATACACATATGAAAAAAAAAATCAATGTTATCTGTCATTAGGGAAATGGAAATTAAGACAATGAATTTTGCTATTTTTTAATACTACACACCTATTAGAATGGCTAAAATTTTTAAAAGAAAACAATACAAATTGCTAGTGAGGATACACAGGAACACGAGGAACTTACTCATTACTGGTAATAATGCAAGATAGTACACTTATAAATACAGTTTGGGGGTCCACAAAGTTAAATGCAGTCCAGCAATCATGCTCCTAGGTATTTCTAACTCTCTGAAAACTTGCACAGACACAAAAACCTGCGCAAGGAGGTGTAACAGCAGCTTTATTCACAATCTCCAAATTCTAAAAGTAACCAAAACATCCTCAATAGGTAAGTGCTACTCAGGAATTTAAAAAGAAATGAGCTATCAACCCATGGACACAGATAAATCTTAAAAGCATATTTCTAAATAATAGGCATATCACTAAATGAGATAAGCTAGTTTGAGAAGCTTCATACTTCATGATTTCTATAAGATATTTTGGAAAAGGCAAACTAGAGAAACAGTAAAAAACAAAAACAAACAAACAACAATGATTGCCAAAAAGATGTTGAACAGGTCAAGTACAGGGGACTTCTGCAGGCAATAGAACTATTCTCCATGATACTCTAGTGGTGGATACAAGACAGTACACCTGTCACAATCCACAGAACTTTGCAATGCAAAAAGAGAACCCGAATATATACAGATTTAAATGAAATCATTTTGGAGGTTTGGGTGTCACAGGATAGAAACAGGACTCACTAATTTAAGCCATTCTCAACCTGATGTGTACCTACCTTCGGACTTAACAACCCAACTCCAGCTCTGAATCAATCAGAGCAAGAGGCACCTAGACCCTAACCATAAAAGACCCCCGACAACCCAGTTAGGACTTCTCTGACCTGCACGCATATCCAGGTTAGCCCAATGTAACTGATACCTGACATTACTGGGGTGGTGGTCCACATCACAATTTTGAGATCGTTGAATGCAGCAACAGCACCTATAAAGAATACTGAACTGGGTGCATGGCACTGTGTGCCCAGGGGGACAAGCCAGAACTCCAGGCAAGGTGCAGATCAGAGTGACACGTATCAAAGGAGAAGCACCATGCCTCCCCCACCCACTAAAAGCACCTGCTGAGCTCCCCACTGGTGAGCCTGTAGGGCCATCTGTCTCTCTTTTAAATGAGGCAATAAGGCCCAATAAACCTTGTCAAGGTTGCCCAAAAGCCTCTTGTCAATTTCTGTTTGCAAAGGAGCCAAATGAGGCAGAGTCGGTATTAGGGGGACCCCAAGATTGAGTGCAGAATGTGACACTGTGTTCTATATCAAGTACTAGCTATGTACATGTATATACACACATACATACATACATGAGGGTGCAGGCAGAGAAATCTGTGCAAAACAATTTCAAATGACTTATATAGATACTCCATCATTAAGGAGGTGAAGCAAAACTCTTGACTCCTTAAGTGTGTTGAACATAGTGACTTCCTTGCAACAAGTACAGTACAGAAAGGGGAAAATACTTAGCTCTACAGTGGAGAAGCCTGGACAAACACTACTACAGCCTGGTGAGCAGGACAACATCAACAGGGTCAAGTCCATACATGAGGCCAAGAAAATGGCATTTTACCTCTGTGTCTTCCTTACGAAAACAAAACCAACCGCAATCTAGTTACCAGAAAAACAACTACAAGTCCCAGTTGAGACCCATGCTATAAAACATCTGACCAGTACTTCTCAAAACTGTCATGGTCAACAAAACCTTTGTCCAAGTCTGAGAAACTGTCACAGCTAAGAGGAGCCCAAGAAGAAATGATAACCAAAGGTAATGCTGCATGGCAAGCTGAAACAGAGAAAGAACTCTGGTCCAAACTAAGAAAATCTGAATAAAGAATGAATTTATTCAATAATAATTTTCAATACTGGTTCATTAACTGTGATGAATGTACCATACTGATTTAGATGTTAATAACAGGGAAATTGAATATGGGATACACTCTATGCTATCCTGTAAGTTTTCCTATAAATCTGAAGCTTTTCTACCATTAAAAGTTTTTGGTTTTTTTGAAAAAGTAATAAAAACATCAGTAAAAGAAAAATCTGGTTCTTTGAAAAGATTAATAAAATTGTGGGCCGGTGCTGTGGTACAGTGGGTAAAGCCACTGCCTGCAGTGCTGGCATCCCATATGGGCGCTGGTTCGAGCCCCAGCTGCACCACTTCAAATCCAGCTCTCTGCTGATGGCCTGGGAAAGCAGTAGAAGATGGCCCAAGTCCTTAGGCCCCTGCACCCATGTGGGAGAACTGGAAGAAGCTCCTGGCCCCTGGCTTCAGATCCACCCAGCTCTGGCAACTGCAGCAAGTTAGGGGGGTGAACAGCAGATGGAAGATGTTGCTCTCTCTCTCTCTCTCTGCCTCTGTAACTCTGCCTTTCAAATAAACTAATAAATCTTTAAAAAAAAGATTAATAAAATAGAAATTTTTCTAGCCAGATTAATCAAGGGATATATAGAAGATACAAATTGCCAACCTCACAAATATATGGATTCTACAGTCACTAAAAAGATAAGCAATGGTTACGAACAGCTTTATGTCATTAAGTCCAACAACTTGGAATATTATCTGTTTCTTGTCTGATATGAAAACTGGACAGCAGGATTAAATTTCAGTGGTTTCTTTCCTCTAGCTGCAATTGATGTCTTTGAGAGCCATGGTTATTTGGAAATGTAAATTACATTTCTTTTTTTATAAAGACTTTAGTATTTTTGAACATAAACATTTTAAACACTTCTATTTGAGTAGCTAATTAACAATTGTTGCTAAGGTAGCATTTATCTCCTATTCTTCCTCGGTATCATTTTTTGGTAGAGTGAGAAAGGGAAAGATTATTTCTAGTATGAATAATATATTGTCTTCCTACTAATTGCTTCAGTTTCATAGGTGTTAGAAATGAAGCTAAATTCCATTAATATAAAACATTTCAGTAAAATATGTGACTTTTATGCAATCAGTTATAAACATATGGAAAACCTTTTTTAAATGGCACCTTACATATATCAAAGCTACACGATAGGGTTTTACTGCGAATATAGCATTCAGATTAACATTTCAAAAATCAAACTCTGGAACTTTCCAGTGAATGACCACTCATTCTAGATGGTGGCCTGAAATTAACTCTCTCTCTCTTCTGTCTCTCTGCCTTTCTCTCCCCACCTCCTCCTTGCTACTTGTAACAAGCGGTTCTGCAAATGCTGAAATGTATGACAGTGTATTTGACTTTCTTTTTACCCTTGGAAAATTGTGACCACTTTCTGTGTCATATGAACAAGAGATTGCTTCTTACGATCTACATTGGTTCCTTTGTTGGACTATTTTTCTGTGCAATGACACACTCATTAGTTGAAGTCCCGTGAAGAAGGGTGGTAAGAATAGATCCTCAGTTGCAGAAGCTCATCTCAACACATTTCCCTTTATGATGTGCAGCCATTACTAACATTTCCACACGCTGGGTGTCTTCTTGAGATTGACACCAGCGTAGACTGCTCCTTATTTTGATAAAACCTGAGTTATTACTTCAATTAGACTCATGTTTTTCTTCCCCATCTCCAACTTCATCTGAACTCAGAGCTCTCAGCTTTCAATCTTACAGTTCTTTTCTTCCTTCCCCAACTTTCTTCACTCCTTATCTTCTCTTCCTGTTCTTTTTCCCCCTGAAGTAGAAAGGACAAGCTCTGTGCTATTTTATTACTCAGTAAGAAAAAGAAGTGCAGTTGGTCTTCTGTATCCATGAATTCAACCTACCATGGATTAAAAATATTCGGGGAAAAATGTCTGTACCAAATATGTTTAGATTATGTCATTATACTCTTGACTTAGATACATGTCATTTCCACTGTCTTAGGTACTCTAAGTAAGCTAGAGATGATTTCAGGAATATAGGTGGATTTCCATAGGTTCTACACACAGGGTGGTTTTTTCTGCCAAGGGCAATCTGCATATTTATAACATCATTCCTGGGCCATACAAAACTAGCAACTTACAAATTAGTCTGCTACAGATTCAATTAATTTCATGCCCTGCCTGTAGTTGCCTTAGAAGGGCCAGACAAAACTATTTCATTGTGTGGACCGTGGGATGGACATTCCCCATCCCTGTTCTATGCAAATACTACATCATTTTATATAAGGGACTTGAACATCCATGGGTTTTGGTATCCAAAGGGGTTCTAGAACTAACCCCTGGGGATACTGAACAAGGACTACTGTCACAAGAACAGTATTTAGAATTAGACTGAGATGAATGTGAAGTTTCATTGCAGCAAAGTTACTTTATAAACCTCGGTCAGTGTTGTGCCAGAGTCCATTGTGCCTATCTCTTGGCAGTTTGAAATGAGACACAATGGGAGTATTCACAACACAGAATCAGCAGATGCTACAAGTCGGGACTTTTTTACTCAAAGAACCAGTTGCTAAATATTCACCAAAACACTGATGGCTTCAGTTTTTACTTCTCTCAAATAGAGCTAATAACGAGCTTGGAAGTATTGAAAATAATCAGTAAAAAACCTAGAAAAACATTATACATAAAAAAGATACTTAATATCTGGTAGGTAGCGATATCATTATAGTATTACAAACGTTGTGGTTATAAAAAAGAAAGTATGGGCCGGCGCCGCGGCTCACTAGGCTAATCCTCCGCCTAGCGGCGCCGGCACACCGGGTTCTAGTCCCGGTCGGGGCGCCGGATTCTGTCCCGGTTGCCCCTCTTCCAGGCCAGCCCTCTGCTGTGGCCCGGGAGTGCAGTGGAGGATGGCCCAGGTGCTTGGGGCCTGCACCCCATGGGAGACCAGGAAAAGCACCTGGCTCCTGGCTCCTGCCATCGGATCAGTGCGGTGCGCCGGCCGCATCGCGCTGGCCGCGGCGGCCATTGGAGGGTGAACCAACGGCAAAGGAAGACCTTTCTCTCTGTCTCTCTCTCTCTCACTGTCCACTCTGCCTGTCAAAAAAAAAAAAAAAAAGAAAAGAAAGTATGAAGCAAATTATGGGGCAGAGCTGTGGCACAGCAGGTTAACACTGGCCTGAAGCACTGGCATCCCATATGGGCACCAGTTTGAGACCCGGCTGCTCCACTTTCAATCCAGCTCTCTGCTATGGCCTGGGAAAGCAGAAGATGGCCCAAGTCCTAGGGCCCCTGCAGCCACGTGGGAGAACCAGAAGAAGCTCTTGGCTCCTGGCTTCGGATTGGCACAGCTCCAGCCGGCCATTGCGGCCAATTGGGGAGTGAACTATCGGATGGGAGACCTCCCTCTCCCTCTCCCTCCCTCTCCCTCCCTCCCTCCCTCTCTCTCTCTCTCTCTCTCTCTCTCTCTCTCTCTCCTCCCTCTGTGTAACTCTGACTTTCAAATAAATAAATAAACCTTTAAAAAAAAAAAAGAAAGTATGAAGCAAATTAACAAGCAATGAAATCAATTCTATAAAAATACAATAAAGCAGTGAACTTTCACTGGAGTTACCAGATCCTTCTGCATTTATAAGTGAAAACAACTAGGACTGGGCTGGTATTGTGGCATAGTGGGGAAAGCTCAGCCTGCAAAGCCATCATCCCATATAGATGCTGGTTCATGTCCCAACTGCCCCACTTCTGATCCAGGAAAAGCAGCAGAAAAAACCTGTCTGGTTCCCTGCCACCCACGCGGAAACCTGGATGAAGCAGCTGGTTCCTGGCTTGGACCTGCTCCAGCCCTGGCTGTTGCAGCTATCTGGAAAGTGAACCAGCAGATGGAAGATCTCTCTGCCTCTCCCTCTCTCTGTAACTCTGAAATTTCAAATAATACAAATAAATCTTAAAAAAAAAAAAAAACTAGGACTGTATTCTATAAAATATCCTTCAATTAACAAGAACAATTTTTTTGGCATCTCCTATTTTCCAGGTTCCCTTTTTATGATGTCAGCCACTACTGTAAATTCCTGTAAACACACTTCTTCAATAGTAACTTGAATGGACTCAGAAAGCCACAGACAGATGAGGAAGCACTGCAAAGGGGAAGTCGTAGATAAAGGTAATCTGGTACCCCCTTCTGTGGTTTTGCTTTCCGTGGTTTAAGTTACTGCTGGTCAAACATGGTTTAAAAATACGAAACAAAAGCTTCTAGAAATAAACAATGCATAACTTTTAAATTGCATGGCATTCTGACTAGTGTGACGAATTCCGAGCTGTCTTGCTCTCTCTCTCACCTGCAGAGGTAACGTACTCCTTTGTTCAGCAAAACCACACTGCATATAGCTGCCAGCTATATAAACTATCACTTAGTCTAGCAGGGCTTAGATTCAAGTAACCCTGATTTTACTTAATAATAGCCACAAAGGGCAAAAAAAAAAAGTGATGGGGGCAATTTGGATATGCCAAAGAGAAGTCCAAGTGCTTTCTTTAAGCAACACAGGTAAAAGTCTTGACTTAATAAGGAAAGAAAAAAATCAAATGCTGATGTTGCTAAGTTCTATGCTAAGAATGAATCTTCTATCCATGCAGTTGTTAGGAAAGAAAAAAAAAAATTTGTGCTGCTTTTGACACCACACCTCAGACTGCAAAAGTAATGGCCACTCTGCATGATAAATGCTCAGGATGGAAAAGGCAGTGAATTACAGGGTTCAGTACTCTTTAGTTTCAGGCATCCACTGGAGGTCTTAGAACATATACCCAACAAGGATGAGAGGGAACTACTATAACTATAGTCAAGTGTATAAAGACCTCTTAGGCAACTGACCACCTGTTCACCATATCTTCTGAAAGCAAACCAAAATATTGGCTTCCATTGGAAAAAGAGAAATTTAATTAGGTATAGCAAAGAAGTCCCAAACATTATTCTGATGTTCAACAAAAGATTTTTCTCCCTCAATGGAAAAATTAAAACAGAACAGATTACAACAATTAGCAAGCAGAATAAGTGTGATATTCTCCTAAATGAGGAGGGAAGAAGAAAGAAAGCATGCGCAGTGATGCGTCTTGGACTGCAATCCCTGCTTCTGAACCTTTTGTCTTGAAGCTGTCATAGTTGCTTTTATTTAAGGCTGCAGAAATTCGAGCAAGAGCTCTTGCCAGTCATTTATATATAATAAACTGATTTACAATATCTCATATGAAAAGATCACTTGGTTTGACCTCCAAAGTGTCTCAAGGGGGAAAAAATGTCTCCAAATCTCTCTCGAGAGATGTTTTTACTTCGTCCACTAATGATTTGAATATTCTTTACCACTGCCTCTGTAAATGAAGTCTTATATTTCAGATTATCACCATGTTGCACGCATCACCTAAATGAAATGTTATTAAAAATAATTTAAAATTTTTCACATTATTTTAGTGATTAATACCCATATTTCCACTCATGGTCACATATCTGCTATTGATTATTACTTGAAGTTGAATTTTTTATGGTAATCTAATGTCTAAATATTTTGAGCTGTTGGATAGAAGCCCTTATATTCCTTTTTTATTATTGATACAGATACTTTGAAGATCATCAATGCTCCTAAAACAAAAAATCAGTTCAATAAACAACACTCAACATAAACTTTGCAAATGTAACCACAGAAGAGATTAAGTGTGAGATTTAAGTTTTGCTATGAATACTGGGAATTATGAACACCGAGACTGGAAGTGTTCATCTAGTCTGAAACAAATTAAAATATAGGGCATTATCCATTAATCACAAAAAGTATTTGCAGGCTCCAGAATTATCATGTTCTGTGCTCAGTTAGTTATACTATAGTTCTCAGCTATTCCTTGCCTACTTCTCTGGAATCATCTTCCACTTCTCCTCCCCTTACTCTCCACGCTCAGCATTCTTTGCTTTCATAGGTTTTTCAAACCCACCATCCCTCCTGACTCTACTGGGTCTTTCCCATGCTGTTCCCTCAAACTAGAATGTTGTCTAAGGGCCCACTCCACTCAAAGATTTAATCGCAATTCAAATATCACTTCCTCAGAGTAGTCATCCTCTACCTCCCAGTGAAGGTACTGGTCCCTTCTAATACAGCCTTTCTATTGAAAGCAGTTTATTTCCTTTATAGCTCTCACCAGTTTATAGTTACACATTCACTATCTGCTTCACAAAACTTTAGACTCTATGAGAGCAGAGACCTTGTCTATTCCTGCCCTTAATTATTTTTTTAAAAAGATATATCTACTTTATGTGAAAGGTAGTTACAGAGAAAGGGGCGAGAAAGAGAGAAAGAATCTTCCACCCACTGGTTCACTCCCCAATGCTACAAGGACTGGGACTGGGACTGGGACAAGTAGGAGCCAGGAGTCTGGAACTCTATCTGTGTCCCCTTCTTGGGTGGCAGGGGCCCAAGTGCTGCTGCTTCTTTCCCAGAGCACTGACAGGGAGCTGGATCTGAAGCTGGAACAGCTGGAACTAGAACCGGTGCTCATATGGGATGCCCGGGCTGAAGGTGGTGGTGTAACCAGATAAACCGCAATGCCAGACCCTCCTGCCCACCATTATCACCTCTGCACTTAGCATGGTCTGTGACGTGTGGTAGGTGAATAAATGAATGTGTGAATGATACACATAGATCACTAAAAATTAAGCTGTAACAAACATGAATCAACACTGGATACAACCCAAGATCACAGCTGAGAGGGACATAATATTAGCAAAAATTAGGAAGACTACATCGAAGCCTACAAGCATCTCTTCAATGTACTAACTTCCAAAGACATAATTCAAGCTTGGAGTTTTTCAAAACATGAAGATTTTAATTCTCAGGCAGTATCACATATTGAATTCAACATACCATTTTCCCAACTACTTAGGTTATCCTCAGTGTTCTTTAAAAAACAAAGAAATAAAAGAAAACATTCAGATAAAGGAGTTTCTTGAAATGGAATAATTTAGATTGGTTTTCTGTTAAAGGCCTATACTGGTAAAAATCCTCTAAAACACACATTTGATATTATAACTAATATAACATGGCTTAACACTATATGGTTTCCAACTCTGATGACTTGGTAATATCTGCCTGAAGATCCTATGGCTGATCCTAAGCTCTGTGAAAGAAAACAGATTAATTTTTCTTTTTAAATTTCTCTGAAAGGTACAGAAACAGAGACAAAGAGACAGAGAGAGAGAGAGAGAAAAAGAATTTCTATCTTCTGATTCATTCACCAAATGCCTGGAACAGCCAGGCCAGAGCAGGCTGCAGATAGGAGCTCAGAACTCTATACAGGTTTCCCACATGAGCAGCAGGGACCCAAGCACTTGAATCATTACCTGCTGCTTCTCAGAGTGCCCATTAACAGGAAGCACAACTGGAAACTGTACTGGGACTTGAACCCAGGCACTTCAAAATGGATGATGAAGCTATCCTAAGCAGTATCATAACTACTGTGCCCACACCTACCCCATGAGTGATTATTAATGAAATTTCAACCAAGAGGGCAGAAGCCCAGGAAAGCAGTGCCATCAAGTAATGGGTTTGCCCATCTAGGTTAAATGGCATGGGTTTACTTTATTCATGACATCATTCAAACTCTTAAACATTCTATGATTCACATTAGAATGTGTTCATCCTAATGTATAAGTGGACCTAAACACCAATAAGATAAAATACCATAAGTAAAAGGGCAATGTATTGCGAAGCCAGACAATATTACTGATTGTCCAGACGAGACAATGAACTGAGAGGGAAAGAAACCTCAACTACATCACCAGGTCAGACAAAAAATTTTTGGACTTAAGACATCTTTTAAACACTGAATTTTTTTTTTTAGCCTGAAAATAACCATCTTACTTTCTACTTAAATAGAATTGACAGTTCTGGTACAAGTTTTTAAATATTTGAGCCAAATATAAAAATAAAATATAAACTTCCATCACTATTACCACTATTTGAAAACGTAAAATATTGAAAAGGCTACCACATACCATTTTTGAAACAGAAGAAAAGTAATACCACACATAAATTACTTTCTAATAAAGATCACAGTATAACAGTATAGCAAAATAAGTTGCATTAATCAATTTAATTACCATTAAATAATGACAGCTACTATTATTTATGTATATCTTTTTTCAAAAGAATACTAATGTTTAAAATAAAAGGTTAACTCATAAAAGGGGGCATAATTCTTACACACACATGTGTTCACGTATATACAGACTATTTCTGGATGGATACAGTGGCAACAATTACCAGCTTTGGGAAAGAGACCTAGGACACTGTGGGGCTTAGTTAGGAAGTGGCTTTCCCTTTCATCACATACTTGTATAAACATATATAAGTTTAAAATTAGTGTTTTCCATGCTTGCATATGACTTTGCCGTACAAAAACTAATAAAAGCTTTCAGATAAGTTGATGTGTGAATCATTCCTATAACTTAACGAAAAGAAAAAACAAGTTCATGTTTAAATCATGAAAGTGAAAGGAACCTAAGAACCTTCTTTCTCATTTTATTAATGAGAAAATTAAGATAGAAATTTTGATAACTGTTATTCCAAAGTTAATACTCCAGTTATCAACATTAGCTCTAAATCCAGCATCTCCGGATACTCAATAATACGTCATGTACTGTATGTTTAGGATTCTATATATTTTATTTATAAAACAGTGAACCTCATCTAAAAGTGTCTGTGACTCTAGGTAATAATACATGGCAATCAAAATTTGATAGTAATTGTTATGAATTTCAAGAGAGGCAACTCAGAAGCTGAAGTCTGGCAAGGATGATTAGTTTCTAAAGCAATCTCAGGAAGGCGCTGAATTTAGCTCACGAAGGAACTAGCTACTGCCTGCGATTGTCCTAGGAGAGTAAACGCCAAAGTCAAAGTGCTCACGCATGAACTCATTACACCACAGATATCCAGAGGCAAAAGCAGGAAACCAATTAACCTCTCATTTCTTATCTGTTTTGGCCCTCCTCACTGATTTAACAATAACTCATCTCCAACACAACCTGATCATTTAGGGAATTTGATCTGGAAACACATAAAACTTCATCTAACCTACTGAAATCATTTTATCTTAGGTGCCACCCTGATAAGAGAAGCCCCCATTAACTTTTCTTCCTGCACACCATCCTTGCTTGGAAGTTATGTGAGGACATCATTCGGGTTATGTGCTAGAAAACATACTTTTTGACACAGTAAAAACTAATGAAAGCTTAATGTTACAACTCATATACTCATATAGCAAAAACTGTATTACTAAGTAAATATTAATCATGGATGGCAAAAGGAAAAATGAACAATATTAGAAGAAAGACTACTGAAACAACTCCCAAATAGTTAGGATACAAATAGAAAGATGGAGGGACATGGATATTCTAAAAATGACTACTGCCATCAAAAAAGATACTATATGACCTAAATTAAACAGTTAGAATATATAATAATACTGTTGACACTTTCCTGGGGAGAAAACATAAACTATTGAAAAGGCTACCACATACCATTTCTGAAACAGAAGAAAAGTATTACCACACATAAATTACTTTCTAGTAAAGATCACAGTATAGGCTGGTGCCGCAGCTCACTTGGCTAATCCTCCACCTGTGGTGCCAGCACCCCAGGTTCTAGTCCCGGCTGGGGCTCCGGATTCTGTACCGGTTGCTCCTCTTTGAGTCCAGCTCTCTGCTGTGGCTCAGAAAGCAGTGGAGGATGGTCCAAGTGCTTGGGCCCTGCACCTGCATGGGAGACCAGGAGAAGCACCTGGCTCCTGGCTTCAGATTGGCACAGCGTGCCAGCCACAGCACGCCGGTCGTAGCAGTCATTTGGGGGGGTGAACCAACAGAAAGGAAGACCTTTCTCTCTTTCTCACTGTCTAAATCTGCCTGTCCAAAAAAAAAAAAAAAAATCACAATATAACAGTGTAGCAAAATAAATTGCATTAATCAATTTAATTGCCATTAAATAATGACAGCTACTATTATTTATGTACATCTTTTTTCAAAAGAAAGGGAAGAGGGTGAAGTTAAGAAAGTCTTTCAGGGTCTGACATGTGGCACAGCAGGTTAAATTGCTGCCTGTGACAACGGCATCCCATATGGGCATCGGTTTGAGTCCTGGCTGTTCTGCTTCTGATCCAACTTCCTGTTACGTGCCTGGAAAAGCACCAGAGAATGGCCCAAGTGCTTGGGCACCTGTACCCATGTAGGAGACCTAGATGGAATTCTTAGCTCCTAGCTTCAGCTGGGCCAGCTCAGCTCTAGTTCTAGTTGTGATCATTCCAGGTGTGGAACAGTGGATAGGAGACAGAGAGAAAGAGAGAAAGATTTGGTCCCGTATATCTACTTCTGATCCAGTTCCCTGCTAATGGCCCAGGAAAAACAGCGGAAGATAATGCAAGTGTTTCAGTTCCTGCCACTGATGTGGGAGACTCAGAAGAAGCTCCGGCTCCTAGCTTCACCTTGGCCTAGCCCTGAACATGCAGCCATCAGTGGATCAGCAAATGAAAGAGCACTCGCTCTCGCTCTCTCTCTCTTTCAAATAATTAAATAAATCTCTTTTTAAAATGTTTAAATCTTTTCATTTTTAATTTTCTCTTTTAAAATGTTAGGCTCAATTATAAATATTTGCTTTTCATATGGATATCCCAAAAAACTTTATCCAATGATTTAAATTCCTCTCCTGTAATGTGAAAGGATAAAAACCCAATGACAATATGTTATTCTGTTTCTGTTTTGAATTTTTGTTTTCTTCATGGTGAAAATATTCAAAGTCCTCCCTTCTAGTTTTTTAAAAAACCTTAGAGAAATACACATTATCATTATGTATAGTCCATTTACTCTGCAGTGGAACATCAGAACGTCTTCTTCCTAACTATAACTTCATATCCATTCATCAGCCGGGCCGCATGCTTTCCTCCCCCTACTCTCCTAGTCTTTCATAACCACCATTATCCTCGCGACTCCCATGAGATCAACCTTTTCCTATTCTACATGAATGAGATCATGAATTACCTGCCTTTCTGTGCTTGACTTCCTTCATTGGACACAATGACCTCTAGTTCTACCCATGCTGGGATGTCTGAATTTTAATGCTACAGTTTCAAAATATCCACATTTTCAAAAATTCTCAATTTCAGGATTTAATCCTTACCTCCTCTGGTCGAGAAAAAGAGAGACATCGTGGTAAAAGTAAGTCTGCAATAATCTTAGTCAAGCTCAAGGAGTGCCACTGTGCTCCAAGGTTCATAGAGAAAGACTCTGTCATGACCTCAAAGACTCCTTAGAAGATCCACTGAAGGCAATTTCCCCAGGAAAAACATGCACTTAAGAACACATGTAGCCGGCACCGTGGCTCAATGGGCTAATCCTCCACCTTGCGGAGCAGGCACACCGGGTTCTAGTCCCGGTCGGGGCGCCGGATTCTGTCCCGGTTGCCCCTCTTCCAGGCCAGCTCTCTGCTGTGGCCCGGGAGTGCAGTGGAGGATGGCCCAGGTCCTTGGGCCCTACACCCCATGGGAGACCAGGAGCAGCACCTGGCTCCTGCCTTCAGAACAGCGCGATGTGCCGGCCGCAGCACGCCGGCCACGGCGGCCATTGGAGGGTGAACCAACGGCAAAAAGGAAGACCTTTCTGTCTGTCTCTCTCTCTCTCACTGTCTACTCTGCCTGTCAAAAAATAAAAAATAAAAATAAAAAAAAAGAACACATGTATGAATTGTATAATTTCAGAGTATCCAAACACCAGGTTAGGATGCCTACCCTAAACAAAGAATAACAAGTTTATGCTTTTTCAACCAAAACAAATGCTACAGTCAGATGCTCCATTTATTCTATGCAACCTATGATAAAGATCATTATCTCTAGAAACATGAATACCAAAAATGGTCCTACCAGACATTCATGTAAGTGAAAATTCATTCATAATTATCTAAATCTAACAACGCCTGTTGTGGCAGGCATTTGGGGAATGAAATCACCCAACAGATGATCTCTGACTCTCCTTTTCCGTCACTCTACCTTTCAAATAAATAAATAAATAAATATTAAATAAAGATCATGAAATATGAATGAAGAGTTTATCTTTCAGGAAAAAATACAAACAAAATAAGCTTAAGAAATTAACACAGAAGAACCAACTCTACGAAAAAGAAGAACCATCAGAGAACTTTGCTTGAAAAGTATGCTGCAGGGGCCAGCACTGTGGCGCAGATTAAACTTCTGCCTACGGCATTGGTATTCTATGTGGGCACCAGTTCAAGTTCTAGCTGCCTGTCTTCCAATTCAGCTCCTTGCTAATGGCTTGGAAAAGCAGCAGAGAATGGCCTAAGTGCTTGGGCCCTGCACTCATGTGGAGACCTGGAAGAAGCTCCTGTCTTTGGATTGGCTCAGCTGCAGCTGTTCTAGCCATTTGAAGAGTGAACCAGCAGACTGAAGACCTCTCTGTAACTCTGCCTCTCAAATCAATCAATCAATCTTTAAAAAAAAATATGGGGGCCAGGTTCTAGTCCTGATGGCTCCTCTTCCAGTCCAGCTCTCTGCTGTGGCCAAAGAAGGCAGTGGAAGATGGCCCAAGTGCTTGGGCCCTGTACCCCATGGAAGACCAGGAAGAAGCACCTGGCTGCTGGCTTTGGATCGGCGCAGCGCCAGCCGTAGCGGCCATTTGGGGAGTGAACCAACGGAAGGAAGACCTTTCTCTCTGTCTCTCTCTCTCTCACTGTCTGTAACTTTACCTGTCAAATAAATAAATAAATAAAAATTTTAAAAAATATGTTCTGAATAGAAGAGAGCACTTCAAATAATTACAAGTATGAATAAACATGAAAACTATTTTAAACTGCCTAAAAGTTTGCTCCTAAGTAGATACTGCCTTTTTTGATTATATATTTTATTATAAAGAAAGATTGAACTATGACACAGCTCTTCTCACAAAAGTAGCTTTCTCTTTCATGCTCCTCTACTAAAACATAAGTGCGCTGTATCTTTACACACTACATCTGTTTTGGTGGGGAGGGAATCACAGAATTTCTCTATCTCAATTTAGCTAGTTCCTGGGACAATTCATCGAATCTTCCTAAGTGTTAAAACAGGAAAGTTTTAATCTACTTTATAAATGCTTTATTCTCATTCTGCAGGCAACAATTTATCTCTTTTAAAAAATGCATTTGAAAGTCAGAGTTACGGTGGTTGAGGTGGAGGGTGGGGAGCAAATGAGCAAGCAGAGACAGGGAGAGACCTTTCATTCCCTGGTTCACTCTCAGATGGTCGCATGGCCAGCCAAAGCCAGGAACCAGGAGCTACCTCAGGGTCTTCCACGTGGATGGTAGGGGCCCAAACACTTGGGTCATCTTCCACTGCTTTTCCCAGGACATAAGCAGGGAGCTGGATTAGAAGTGGATTAGCCCAAACATGAATAGTCACCTATAAGGTACGCTAACACTACAGGCAGTGGCTTTACCCACTACACCACAACACTGGTCCCGGCAATTTACTTTTTGTGAAATGCAGGTCAAGGACCCACCCTTGAATCTCTCAGGTCTTTTTTAGCAACCAAGCAGAGAGTTTTGCCTATTTTCAGTTTATCAAATTCAGAAATGAAGAGCAATTTAAACCAAACAAGACAAATCTAAAATAAATGGGATCGCAGATAGAGAAGGATAGAGTCAAGCAACTTCAAAGTGGAAATAAATGCATTCATAACCACTCAGCCAAACTGCCAATCTATTTTAAACCTTCCATGGTTTATGTCTATTTAAAATATAAAATGGAATGTTGGGCCGGCACCGCAACTCACTAGGCTAATCCTCCACCTGTGGCACCGGCACCCCGGGTTCTAGTCCTGGTCGGGGCGCCAGTTCTGTCCCAGTTGCACCTCTTCCAGTCCAGCTCTCTGCTGTGGCCCGGGATTGCAGTGGAGGATGGCCCAAGCGCTTGGGCCCTGAACCCGCAGGGGAGACCAGGAGGAAGCACCTGGCTCCTGGCTTCGGATCAGCGCGGTGCGCTGGCCGCAACGCGCCAGCCACAACACGCCGGCCACAGCGGCCATTGAGGGGTGAACCAACAGAAAAGGAAGACCTTTCTCTCTGTCTCTCTCTCTCTCACTGTCCACTCTGCCTGTCAAATATATATATATATATAATATATATATAAAATAGAATGTTAAGAAGGCAGCTCTTTGGAAAGCAGAAAATCCTAGTAATTTTTACAAGTTACTTTATGGTAAGGCCCACCCACCTAACTGTACTCCTATTTTAAAACTGTGCTGTCCCCAATTAAATATCATTGCCTTCATTTTAAAGGTTCTAAGAAGAATTGTCACTGTTTTCTACATTCAGAATTCAGCATATGGTTTCACACTCTATAGGGCTAATTCCAATGATAAATAGGATGGTTGGGAAAGGCACAAACTTAAGAATTGTAGCAAGAGCTCTTCAGTTAATAAGTGTGACATAGGCAGGACCAGAAAGACATCTTCAAGGATAAAAAAATAAAGATAACCTCTGGGATCTATTTGATGGCTAGCATCTTCATTATACACCCAAAAGGATACAATTAGTGTCAATAGTAAAGACGAAAAAGAACATCTTTTAAAAATGAACTCAATCAATTAAATGAACCCATTGAAATGTCAACCAAGCTCTTGTCTAAGACACATAAAAACAAATGGGCATGTCACCAAAATAAAATCCTCTAATAAGAACTGTCACCAAAGATCACTTGGGGTTTTTCTGAACTGTGTGAATAAAATCTGTCAAACATAAAGGAAATAAAAAGTAACCATCACAATTAAAGAAGACTTGGAAATATTCAAATATATTGAGTATTTTTTAAAATATATACGGGCTAACTAAGTAGCCGTTTAAAAAAATGTCAGAAAATTGGGGCTGGCGCTGTGGTGCAGCAGGTTAAAGTCCTGGCCTGAAACGCCGGCATCCCATATGGGCAACAGTTCGAGTCCCAGGGGCTCCTCTTTTGACCCAGCTCCTTGGTAATGTGCCTGAGGATGGCCCAAGTCCTTGGGCCCCTGCACCACGCGTGGGAGACCTGGACGAAGCTCCTGGCTCCTGACTTCAGATCAGCTCAGCTCCAGTTGTTGCAGCCATTTGGGAAATGAACCAGTGGATGGAAGACTTCTCTGTGTGTCTCTCTCTGTCTCTACCTCTTTGTGTAACTCTTTCAAATAAATAAGATAAATATTTTAAAAAAAGAAAATTGACAAACTGAACATTTTTAAAGCAGGAAACTGCATATATCAAAATCAAAAATAATTTTCTGATTAAAGATGACATCATCTCATGCTCTCATACACAATAATTATCACTATCAATAAAGATGAAAATTAACGGTAACTTCATTGATCTTCCTTCAATCATCAAATTTTTTAATTTCTTTTTTTTGGGGGGGTCCTAAAGTCCATGTCCTCCCAGACAGAGGTCAGAACATGGGGGAACAGACAGAGCTGGGGAGGAGAAGATGCCATCCATCCCAGGGCACTTTTTTTTTAAAAGCAGAGTGGACAGTGAGAGAGAGACAGAGAAAAAGGTCTTCCTTTTTTTCAGTTGGTTCACTCCCCAGTGGCCGCTGCGGCTGGCGCACCACGCTGATCCGAAGGCAGGAGCCAGGTACTTATCCTGGTCTCCCATGGGGTGCAGGGCCCAAGCACTTGGGCCATCTTCTGCTGCTTTCCCAGGCCACAGCAGAGAGCTGGCCTGGAAGAGGGGCAACCGGGACAGAATCCGGCGCCCCCACCGGGACTAGAACCCGGGGTGCCAGCGCCACAGGCGGAGGATTAGCCTAGTGAGCCACAGCGCCAGCCCCCAAATTTTTTAATTTCATTATTTAGGTTTTTAAATGTATTTTTCATTTAAAGATTTATTTTTATTTATTTGAAAGGCAGAGTTACAGAGATCTTCCGTCTGCTGGTTCACACCCCAAGTGGCCACAACAGCCAGGGCTGTGCCAGGAAGAAGCAAGCTGCTTGGAGCTTCTGCAGGGTCTCCCACATGGATGCAGGGGCACAAGCACTTGGGCTGTGTTCTGCTGCTTTCCCAGGCCATTAGCAGGGAGCTGGATTGGAAGGGGAGGAACCAGGCCTCAAATAGGGGCCCACATAGGATGCTGGCGCCACAGGCAGTGGCTTAATCTGCTTTGCCACAATGCTGGTCTCGGAAGTTTTTATTAACATAAAATACCTGTACATTCCTACAGAGTATCGTCCGATATTCCAACACCTTACACAGCATAAACCTGTCAAGCCCAGCAATCAGCCTTTCATTTCTTACATGTCAAGAAGAGTTCTGCAGGGAACAGGCATTTAGCCTAATAGTCAAGATACCAGCAGTCCACATCCAAGTGCCTGGGTCCAACCCCGCCTCTGACTCCTGACTCCACCACTGCAGACCCCAGGCAGTAGCAAGGATGGCTCAAGCAGTTGGGTTCCTGCCACCCATGTGGACGATCTGGGTTGAGTTCTAGCTCCTGGTTCCTGCTTCTGTCTCCAGCAGAGCCCCAGTCAGCTGCAGACATCTGGGGAGTGAACCAACAGAACGGAACTCTCTGTCTCTGTCACTTCTCCTCAAATAAAATTTAAAAAGAAATGCAATTTGGCAGTCAAAAGAATGAATAAATTTACACAGTCACAATTAATTTGAACATTATCATACATATCCAAAAGCATACTAAAATTAGGCTTTAGTTTCCACATAGAGTTAGGTAACTAACTCTGAAATTCCTAGCAGTAATAAGAATGACCGTGAAGAATTCCTTCTGTGCAACTACCCACTCCTCGTGTGATAGTGCACACAGCCCTACTGACTGCTATCGGGTTGAACCTAAGCTTTGGGATAACTCTCAGAGATTATACACTTCAACCAGCCAAGGAGCTTACAGTGCTACTGTTGAGACCCTGTGGCCACAGTAAAGAAGGAATATATCACAATCTCAATTTTTAAAATAAGACACCTAAATGTGACTGCAGAATATCATACTCCAAATAGGATTACCGGTAAAAGTTACTACACACTCTGGACCTATATAACATACCGTCGAGAGAATGAACCTCTAGAAATTGAGTTAAAGGTGTGAAAAGAAAAAAGTTCACAGTAATAATATTTCTGATGAATTTTCTCACTGGGGATACATCAATATACCTAATCCTACAGATACACACTCGTGCTTTGCTAGTTATAAGACACCATACTTTCTGGTCTATAGTTTTCTTCTTTGAGTTTATCACAGGATCTAAAATAATACAAACTCTTAGTTGTTTTATCTTAGTGTTTTATCTCCATTCTCAACTTTAATAAATGTGTTTGTTAAAAATGGAAAGAATATTTAAAAGTGCACAGAAATTTATAAAGACTAGAACATATGCAGGTGGGTGCACAAGGAATTTTCAGCCCACTTTGCCAGAAGCAGGATGCCATCTGGTTATGTCATGAATCAAGCTAACCCTCAGCCGTTCCCAAAGTTGACAGGAAAATCTGCTTGTTTAGTTAACATTGAAAACACACTGCAAATCCAAAATGAACTGTTACTTCTTAAAATATTCTTTAAAATATAAAAAAACTTACTTTCTCTTTAAAAGCAGCAGTCTGATTGTCTACGTGTTCCTTATACAACTATTTTAAAAAGAAAACTCGGGGGCTGGCATTGTGGCCCCAGAGGGTTAAGCAACCAAGGCCAGAATCCCATATGGGAGTGTTAATGTGCCTGAGAAAGCAACAGAAGATGGCCCAAATAGTTGGGCCCCTATCACTCATTTGGGAGACCAGGATGGAATTCTCTGCTCCTAGGTTTGGCCTGGACCAGTCCTGGCCCTGGTGGCCTTGTGGGGAGTGGATGGAAGATACATATCTCACTCTGCCTTTCAAATGGAAAAAAAAGAAAAAACTTAAAATCGATGCAAACCCAGTTTCTAAATAGTAGTCTCTACTATGAAACTGAAAATTGGGGCCGGCGCCATGGCTCACTTGGTTAATCCTCCACCTGCAGCGCTGGCATCCCATATGGGCACCGGGTTCTAGTCCTGGTTGCTACTCCTCCAGTCCAGCTCTCTGCTGTGGCCCGGGAAGGCAGTGGAGGATGGCACCCACATAGGAGACCAGGAGGAAGCACATGGCTCCTGGCTTTGGATCGGCACAGTTCTGGCCATGGCAGCCATTTGGGGGGTGAACCAACGGAAGGAAGATCTTTCTCTATGTCTTTCTCACTGTCTAACTCTGTCAAATAAAAAATAAAAATAAAAAAACCTGAAAATCTATTATTTTCATCCATTATCCCCAAAATAAGCACATCTCTTATATTTCAAATTATTTCTACCATGTATATATAGTACAGATATCAAAAAGAAAGAAAATACAGAAAATCATTTATATGACTATGTTCCACAGTAGCCAACTACAAAATAGAAATCTTAATTCTCTCATTCTGCTATTGCTTTATCTTTCTAATTAAACTTCAAGTCTTCTGGGTAAGGATAAAATCCACTGCCATTAGATGCTGTATATTTAAATAGTATAAAACACCAAACAGCTAATGGCTAGTGTACTTCTAACTTACTGTAGTATTATTTAAAAAAAGAACGGAAAATATATTTTCAGATCTTATTAGGGACAAAAAGTTTCACTGTATAGATCAGGAAATTTTTTGTTTAATCATTTTGAGCAACATCAGGAAATATCTTTCACAGAACAGAGGTTATAAAGAATGGTAATAAAACTCTGAAAATCCATATAACTAAAAAGTTAATTTAAACTTAAAAATGACTCCCATTAATTGATTTTATGTAGTTATTTACTTGAGAGGCAGAAAATGGGGCAGGGGATGTGTGACAGAAAAGTTCCCACATACTGGGTAACTCCCCAGACATCCACAACATTTAGGAAAAGGGCTAGGTTTAAGCCTGGAGCCAGGAACTCAATCCATATCTCCCATGTGGGAGGCAAGAACCCAATTACTTGGGCCATCACCACTGCCTCCCAGGGTCTGCATTAACAGGAAGCTGGAATCAAGAGCTGGAATGGGAAATCAGACCCAGGTACTGCAATGTGGGATACAAGCATTTTAACAACTAGGCCAAATGCCTACCTGTAACTGATTATTTTAAAAAATTAATTTGGGGCCAGAGCTGTGGCTTAGCGGGTAAAGCTGCCAGCTGCAGTGCCAGCATCCCATATGGGTACCGGTTCGAATCCCAGCTGCTCCACTTCCAATCCAGCTCTCTACTATTGTAATCCTGGGAAAGCAGTAGAAGATGGCCCAAGGACCATCTGCACCCACGTGGAAGACCTGCAAGAAGCTCCTGGCTTCGAATCGGTGCAGCTCCGGCCGTTGTGGCCATCTGGGGAGTGAAACAATGGATGGAAGACCACTCTCTGCCTCTCCTTTTCTCTAACTCTGCCTTTCAAATTAAATAAATAAATCTTTAAAAAAATAATTTGGTTGTTTCTCTTTTGAATAAGAATACCAATAAGGGAATATCTAGCCCTGTGTCTTTTAAAGCTACTTAGAACTTTTAGCTACATCCTAGTCATGTTAGATACATACCTACCAGATTTTAATCCAATGAGGGTATATGCGGGCTTGTCTTGAGAGGCCTGCACTGCCAGGATGCTGGGACAACAACATTCTGTTCTTTGACAAGAAGCACTTTCCGTGAACATGTCCGCTTATTATCAAGCACACCTTTTAAAGGGCAGGCAGAGGGGCACAGCTAGTTCAGGGCAACACTAATTCTATAGGATAAAGGCGATACTGGCACCTCTATGCTTCTCCAATCAGCTTGAAGGTCATGTAGCCTACATATCCTCCGAGGTAGTCCTGATGGGTCTGGGCTACACCCAGGAGCTATTTACCTGATTGGCAACAACAAGGAATGGGGGTTGGGAGGGTGGGAGAATGTGCCTGGGGCTCCTGCCACCTGCCAGCTAGGTCATAGGGTCCTTCCAGGGAGGCATGGTGTGCCATGCCCTCAACCTCCTGCATGGGCTAGACAGGCAGTCTCCCAGCCAGGCACAGGATCAGCCACAGGTATCTGTCATTCCACAGAAAATCTGAACCGGAAAATTACTGCCATTTGGATAATACACCTTGAATTTCTTAAAGCATAGTCGCTGAAAAGTACATCAAGTTATCACACTAATATTGTTATACAGATATTATTTTTATACTTTGCAACACTGAGACTGACCACAAATAACCCATTAAAAAGATTTGTCCTACCTCCCTTGTTTCTAGCACAAGGAAAAAGAATTTTTTTTTTTTTTTTTTACAGACAGCGTGGATAGTGAGAGAGAGAGAAAGGTCTTCCTTTTGCCGTTGGTTCACCCTCCAATGGCCACCTTGGCTGGTGCGTTGCGGCCGCCACACGGCGCTGATTCGAAGGCAGGAGCCAGGTGCTTCTCCTGGTCTCCCATGCAGGTGCAGGGCCCAAGCACCTGGGCCATCCTCCACTGCCTTCCGGGGCCACAGCAGAGAGCTGGCCTGGAAGAGGGGCAACCGGGAAAGAATCCGGCGCCCCAAGAACTTGTTTTACTTATAGAAACTGGGAACAGATCAACTTGGCTTTGGTGAAATCAGAGAACTCTCATGGGGAAACTGAGCTTTTTTTTTTTTTTTTTTGACAGGCAGAGTGGACAGTGAGAGAGAGAGAGACAGACAGAAAGGTCTTCCTTTGCCGTTGGTTCACCCTCCAATGGCCGCCGCAGCCGGCGCGCTGATCCGATGGCAGGAGCCAGGTGCTTCTCCTGGTCTCCCATATGGGTGCAGGGCCCAAGGACTTGGGCCATCCTCCACTGCACTCCCTGGCCACAGCAGAGAGCTGGCCTGGAAGAGAGGCAACCGGGACAGAATCCGGCGCCCCGACCGGGACTAGAACCCGGTGTGCCAGCGCCGCAAGGTGGAGGATTAGCCTAGTGAGCCGCGGCGCCGGCTGAGCTTGTTAATACCATCAGTACTGGTGAGGAAAGTGGGTTTGGTGCACTGCCTGTGAGTATGTATGTATGCATGTCCACAAAGGCAGGGAAAAGGTGTAGATAAGAATGTGCGTCCACCATCCTATGGTTCTTTTTAGTTCCAAAAGTCAAACATTCAATGAATATCAATGTTTATTTAGGGAGAAAGATGAATAAAACATAGTTTTGCCTCCAAAGGTTGATTCAATAAAAAAATTCAATCACCATATTCACTATTCCTAAATAAAACATATATCGGCACATACTTATGTTTATGTGTATATACAGAAATATATGCACACATACACATACATATATACTCACTAATACATTTAAATAAATGTTTTAAGAGCAGAAGATGTCTTCCAAAAAATCAAAAACTTTAATCTCAGGAAATGAGAAAAACAAGTGAAATATAATAACACTCCCAAATAAGTGCTCTATCAATCACGGCAGAAGTTTTCAGTACCATGTTCAACACCCAGAAATGTGTACTTTTGTCTCCTCTAAAATACAGAATAAAATCCTCTAAACACAGAGGAAAAGGACATCAAAAAATGTGATGAAAGTTTATTTTCAGGAAACTTTAAGAAAAGAGAAATACAGTTTCACACACACACACACGTATACACAGCTACATCATAATACTACTTCTCATTGTAATGTTTGCTTAGTTTAGTTGTTTAAATATTAATACATTTATCCTGAATATTTTGGGCCATTTGAAATAAATCAGCTTTTTCAATCACTGAAATTAGAAAATACATTAATCAGGGCTGGTGCGGTGGCACAGCGGGTAAAGCCACCACCTGCAGCATTGGCATCACATAAGGGCACCAGTTGCGGCTGCTCCACTTCCAGTACTGCTCCCTGCTAATGTGCTTGGGAAAGCAACACAAGATGGCTCAAGTACTTGGGCCTCTGCACCCACGTGGGAGACCAGATGAAGCAGATAGAAGATCTCTCTCTCTCTTTCTCTGCCTCTCCTTCTCTGTAACTCTTTCAAGTAAATAAATCTTAAAAAAATAAAGAAATCTTAAAAAAAAAAAAAAGAAAATGCATTAATCTGTCTTACTATGTGTACAATAGTGATCATCACAATAGAAACAGAATGTTATAACTGAAGTGCTGAACATAGAAAAGCACGCCATTTTGCCCAGCCCCTAAAAATAAGACCTGAAAGTCGATAACTAAAATGAAGAATCTTGGAACTGATTTCTATGCCTACTAGCTGCTTTACCTTCCTTTTACTTAGTGGGATTTTTTTAAAGATTTTATTTATTTGAGAGGTAGAGTTAAAAAGAGAGGGAGAGA
This sequence comes from Oryctolagus cuniculus, assembly GCF_051225735.1. Lineage (NCBI taxonomy): Eukaryota > Metazoa > Chordata > Mammalia > Lagomorpha > Leporidae > Oryctolagus > Oryctolagus cuniculus. Next base: position 7,763,317 of record NC_142873.1, on the reverse strand, counting down.
CAGAGAGAGAGGTCTTCCATTGCTTGTTCATTCTCCAAATGGCCACAATGGCCACAGCTGAGCCAAAAAGCCAGGAGCCTCTTCCAGGTCTCCCATGCAGGTGCAGGGGCCCAAGGACTTGGGCCATCCTCTACTGCTTTCCCAGGCCATAGCAGAGAGCTGGATTGGAAGAGGTGCAGTGGGGAAACGAACAGGCACCCAAATGGGATGCTGGTTCCACAGGCAGAGGCTTAGCCTACTATACCACAGCACTGGCCCCCATAGTGTTTTGTTCTTTTTTTTTTTTTTTTTTTTTTTTTTTTGACAGGCAGAGTGGACAGTGAGAAAGAGAGAGAGACAGAGAGAAAGGTCTTCCTTTGCCGTTGGTTCACCCTCCAATGGCCGCCGCGGCTGGCGCACCGTGCTGATTCGAAGGCGGGAGCCAGGTGCTTCTCCTGGTCTCCCATGGGGTGCAGGGCCCAAGCACTTGGGCCATCCTCCACTGCACTCCCTGGCCACAGCAGAGAGCTGGCCTGGAAGAGGGGCAGCCGGGACAGAATCCGGCGCCCCGACCGGGACTAGAACCCGGTGTGCCGGCGCCGCTAGGCGGAGGATTAGCCTAGTGAGCCGCGGCGCCGGCCGCCCATAGTGGTTTTTTAAAAGGTTATTTTTAAATAGTTGCAACTTATAGAAAAGTTAAAAGGATTATATAAAGAATTCCTATAGACTTCATATTCTCTAAATGGTCCCTAATGCCACATATATTTTTATCATTTTCTCTCATTTTTTAACAAAAGTATGAAAAAGAATAAATAATACACTAAAAAGAAGTGAAAGATTTGTGTATTAAAACTGCGAAACACCGTTGTAAAAAATTAAAGACATAAAGACATCTCTTGTTCATGGAGAAGATTTAATATCATTATAATGGGAATACTTCCCAAACTGAACAACTGGGAAACAAAAAATTCCTGTAAATTCCCAACTGATTTTATTATTTTTAGATTAATTTATTTGAAAGCCAGAATTACAAAGACAGAAGGAGAGACAGAGGGAGAGGGAGAAGGAGAGACAGAGGGAGAGGGGGGGAAAGGGGGAGGGGGGAGGGGGAGGGAGGGGGAGAGTTACCAGATGACCCAGACATCTCACTCCTAGGCATATATACTCAAGAGAACTGAAAACATATGTCAACAATAAACTGACTCACAATTGTTCATATTATCAGTATTCCTAACAGTCAAAATGTGGAAACAACCCAAATGTCCATCAACAGATGCATGTGGACTAACCATACAACATAATACTTAGCCATAAAATGGAATGAAGTACTGATGCGTACTATAATATGAACACACCTTGAAAACATTATCCTAAGAGGAAGAACCTACATTTTATGACTCTTTATATGACATGCACAGAAAAGGCAATTCTATAAAGAAAGAAAGTAAACTAATGATTGCCTGAGACTGGAGAGTGAGGGAAATAAGCAATGATTATTAACACTTCAGGGGTTTCTCTTTGGACAATCAAAATTCTGGAATAAGAAAGCAATGACTGGGGGGGGGGGGTGGTGCTCTGGGGTTCTTGATATGCCCCCACAAAAAATAAAAATAGAAAAAAAAAAGCAATGACCAATGGACCAATGCATGAGCCTTTGTTCATTAACACTTCACTGTGCATTTTAAGAGTGAATTTTAAGGTATGCGAATTACATATCAATTTTTTAAAAAGTATTCATGGAAAAGAAAGGGAAAACAATGTTTTTGAGCTCTTTGTGGATGATGAGACAAAGAAAAAGTAGGATACACACTTGTGGGAAGCTCCACTGGTGTGCAACAACAGGAGAGCGTGGCTTCAGAATCCATCAGAGAGAACCTGGAGTTTGTTCTATACTTAGAACAACACAGCAAGCAGTAGCAGTGTCAAATTCTTTTGGGAAGGATTCTGAATGATGAACAAGCTTAACGTGAGTCTCACCCAGCTGAAGTTCTCTCTCTTAACAAGAAATCTGGTTTCTAGTTAGCCCTCTTTCTCTAGATGGGGCCGATCCTGTCCGTGATTTTGAAAGCAATCAATGTACTTTCCCTTCACAATGCTCCAGAAGTCAGACTCTTCAATGTCTGTTTAGTAAAAGTTAAATCAACAGATTTAATATAAATGGAACCCCTTTATTACCAGCCTGATCTTAATCTCATTTCATGAGCTCAGCTAACAAAAAAAATCTATTCTCTTGACTATCTTATAAAGTGATAATTGTATTATTTTACTGTTTTTACTAAGTCATCACGTTTCTTTTTGTCCTTTGCACTAGTTCTACTGTACTTTTCAAAACCACAGAACAATTTTCCCAGAGACTGACCAGCATTTAAAAGTGCTGATCATTTTTATTTTTGCCTTATTTTCGCTCACCTAGAGTGATACTTTAGAGAATATATGCAGAAGAGCAAAAAATGAAAGTTTTTTATTTTTTAGTTCTTGTCCAACAAGTGAGAACATTTTAGCAAAGAACAGGTGGGTGAGTAAATCAGTCTGCTTTGAAACACTTCCCCGACGTCACGTTTTATTTTATTTTCCAGGGCATCTGAAACTGTTAGGGAGTAAGCAGACTGTTTGGCCAGCTGAGACAAAGTCCTGGCACTGCACTGAAATAAGATCGCTGAGTCTGTCCTTCTGTGTTGTGTGACTGACCTACTTAGGAAATGCATATGCACGATGGTCAGGAGAGACGCCAATACGGATACTACTGTGTTGTCATCCCATGAGCGGTATTTCTTGTGTCAATGATACACAAGTTACAAAAAAAAGTAAAATAAGAACAATAAAGAATTCAAAAATGAAACTCAAAATCTTTGGTTTAACACCAATAGCACAGGGGCTGGCGCCGTGGCTCACTTGGTTAATCCTCTGCCTGCAGCGCTGGCATCCCATATGGGCACTGGGTACTAGTCCCGGCTGCTCCTCTTCCAGGCCAGCTCTCTGCTGTGGGCAGGGAGTGCAGTGGAGGATGGCCCAAGTGCTTGGGCCCTGCCCCCGCATGGGAGACCAGGAGAAGCACCTGGCTCCTGGTTTCGGATCAGCATAGCTCCAGCCATAGCAACCATTTGGGGGGGGGGGGGTGAACCAACAGAAGGGAGACCTTTCTCTCTCACTGTCTGTCAAATAAATAAATAAATTTTAAAAATACCAATAGCACAATTTATTCTGAAAAAAAAATTTTTTATTTGACAGGTAGAGTTACAGACAGTGACAGAGAGAGACAGAGAGAAAGGTCTTTCTTCCATTGGTTCACCCCCAAAATGGCCATTATGGCCATAGCTGCTCCACTTCCAATCCAGCTCCCTGCTAATGTACCTGGGAAAGCAGCAGAGGATGGCCCCAGTCACTGGGCCCCTACACCCATGTGGGAGACTTAGAGGAAGCTGGCTACTGGTCAGCCCAGCTCCAGCCATTGTAGCCATCTGGGGAGTGAACCAGCAGGTGGGAGACCTCTCTCTTTCTCTCTACCTCTCTCTGTAACTCTTTCAAATAAATCTTAAAATTAAAAAAAAAAAAAACTTTTAAAATGCTATTTTGGGGGCCAGCACTGTAATGTAGAAGGACAGACCTCTGCCTGCAGTGCCAGCATCCCATATGGGCACTAGTTCGAGTCCCAGCTACTCCACTTCTGATCCAGCTCCCTGCTGATGTGCCTGGAAAAGCAGCAGAAAATGGCCCAAGTCACTGGGCCCCTGCACCCACGTGGGAGACCCAGAAGAAGCTCCTGGCTCCTAGCTTCAGATTGTCCCAGCTTCAGCCATTGCAGCCATTTGAGGAGTGAAATAGCAGATGGAAGACCTCTCCCTGTCTCCCCCTCTGTCTGTAACTCTACCTCTCAAATAAATAAATAAATAAATAATAAAAAACCAGTATTTTGTCAATATATAGCTGACAAAGTAAGTATTATCAAGTAATCTGAACCAAAGCCTTGGAATCTAGATGTTATCAAGAAACATTTCTATTACAATACTTTCATACTTACATATCGTCCCATGCCTTGTAACCTCAGAAATATCACAGTGAGAGTGATGCCAGCTAAAAGAGAACTGCAGTGCAATTATTTCTCTGCTAAGAAGAGGAAACATCAAGTAAATTATAAAAGAGGAGGCCATATATGTATTTCCCAAAGAGCAGGTTTGGGGTTTGAGTTATGAGAGAGAACATGAGAGTAAAGCTTCTTCTGATATTCTGAGAAAGCGTCTATGAAACTAGTGGCAATCTAGGATGTCTGCGCTGCCCCACCACAGCAATGATATTTACAGCACTGCCAGACCCAGTGCCTATGCTAAAAAAAAAAAAATTCATGTCAGTGGTCTGGGACGAGAAGTGCCACAATGCAGCAGTTCAAACCTAGCAAAGTTAAGGAAAGAGGTTCAGTTCCACATGCAGAAAGGAGTACAGGAAGGTAATGTGTAAGGTTCAAAAACATGATTTTTATGAACGTCAAAGCCTAGGGAACATGTACTATCACTGGAGGTTACCCATGATGTCAGGTGTTCTAAGAAACAATAACACATATAAATAAGTAGTTAGGCTAAACAGAATTGCTGACTCATACACCCACTGCAGTGCTCATGAAATGACACTCCCAAGATTCCTCTGTGGCTTTTGCTGTTGTTGTTGTTAACAGATTCAATATAGTTCATAGGTATAATTCTAAGAATATAATGATTTTCCTTTTAACCTGTTCTAATACCATATTGTCTTCTATTTTAATTAGTATTATCCACCTATATACATCACTGTTTTAGGTTTTCAGCACTAACTTTTTTCAATGTGCTTTTTAAGAATTGTATTTATAAGAAAGTCGAATAATGTTTTATACTTTGAGCTCATTTGCTCTCTTCTCTACCTACTCAACAGAATATGTCAGTGCCAACCAGGAAAAAACCCACCACTTACTCTGAACACTAAACACTTTAGAACACTTACGTGGCTCTAAAGGAAATTCAGTACTTTAATTGACAACTGCCACTATTCCATGTACAGACACTTTCTTATCTATTGTTCAAATAAAAAATTATACATCTGAGCACAGTTGACATCCTAACAAAAAATATACAACTCCCTTAATCTCACTCACAACTTACTGTTATAACCACAGAAGTGTCTCGTTAATACTCAATTCATGTTCTAAAGTTATTGTTTATAAAGAATCTACTAAATTAACTCATTACTTATATCTGCTCCAAAAGTAACTGATATAATGAGAAAGAGGATAGAAATCATATAATTAAAGCTTAGAGATGGCTTTTATAATGTACAAAATTAAGATTACATCCAGATGAAAGAAAATTCTCAAAACAATAACAAATTGGTATGGTTCCTAAATCAATAGTTTTTCTTTGCATTTCCATATACATGTACACAGTATCTAATAAATAGTTTGATAGCTCAAAACATCTTTATTCTGCCTCAAATGAAATCTTCTTTAAGCTTCCAGTTAGACATTCTTGAGCTGTAAGATTCTATCAGAAGGCAAGCTCCCTACTATGCAGTATTACCTGAACAGAACTCCTTAGAATAACCCTTACAATTAAATACATAGTAATCATTAAACAAGGCAAGAAATATGTAGTTTGGGAGGAGAAAACAATAAAACACAATTTTCCAAGGAGTTTCTAAAAACTATGAGCTCAAAAGGCAGATCACTTATTATTGTGAAGAACAGGTATCTTGGTTCTAAGCATTTCTGTAACAACTTAAGATACAGAAGGAACACAGCCCATCTAAATTGTTTTATGCACAGAACAGAGGTGTAATATTCCCACTGAAGGCCTGGAGAGTACACACACAGTCAGCTGAAAGACAGTCATCAAAGGTAAAGTCATTCATGGGGGCTTTAAGTGGAACTCAAAGAGGAAGTCCAATATATTCAGCATATTCTCTAAAGAGAAATAAAAAGAATTATGATGGCAGGATGATACAGATACAGCAAGATCTGTCTCCTAAATCACAAAAGATGTAGGAGGTTGCTTTGGAATGGACTAAAAAAATTCCCTGGAAGACAGTAACAGATTTTTTTAAAGACAGCATGTAAATTATTACAACAGGATGTCACCACCACACTATAAAAAACTTTTTTTTTTTTTTTTCTGAGTGAGCTACGTTTCTCAGGAAGGAAAAATCCTTCTAAAAATGTCTTGAATCTAAAACATGGTGAGGGGGAAATTATCAGCAAAAATATATGTATATTAGAATTAAGAAATTTTGTAACACAAAATTGACCAATGTATACCACAGTGGTATTTGTGTCCTAAAATATTCTAAAGACCTTTGGAGCAATAGAAGAATTTAGAATAAAAGTTCTGTTCTCTGGTATTACATCTAGATGATCTGTCTAAACTCTCCTTTATAGTTTATAGAACTGCATTTTTGTGGAGAAAAAGACTGAGTCAATGACAGAACCAAAATGAATGACTATTTATTTCAGCAATATAATCAGTTATCTAGTTTCTTTTCCTTTCTTTTATGCCTTATAATAAAAACTAAAACCGAAAAAGACTTCCTCCAAATATTTCTTATCTAAATAGCATAGTATCTCTCCCAAATATTGACTAATAACATGGTAGACTTTAAATATGTTCCAAAATTCCTTAATATTCCTCCTCCTGGACATCCTGTGACATTCCTCTCCCTTTGAATGTGGGTAGGACTTAGTTACTTGCTTCTAGCAAGCAGACAAAGAAAAAGAAACAGAACTACGGCAAAGAAAGGTGACTCTACCACTGATAAAAGTCAACATCATCAGTGTGATGTTGGTGTCCTTTAATATGACACAGTAAGATTTCTTCACCTTTGTGGTGTTCCTCTTCAAACACATAAGCCCAGTGTCAACAGCACAAAAATCAGACAACCCCAAACTGAGAGATTTTTCTCAAAACTAACCAATACTCTTCAAAGGTGTCAAGGTTGTGAAAAACAAGGAAAACCTGAGAAATACTGGGGAAGACCAAGGAGGCATGACAATTAAATGCAATGTGATTGGCCGGCGCCACAGCTCACTAGGCTAATCCTCCGCCTGTGGCGCCAGCACCCCAGGGTTCTAATCCCGGTCGGGGCGCCAGTCAGGGCCCCCGGTTCTGTCCTGGTTGCTCCTCTTCCAGTCCAGCTCTCTGCTGTGGCCCAGGAGTGCAATGGAGGATGGCCCAAGTCCTTGGGCCCTGCACCCGCATGGGAGACCAGGAGAAGCACCTGGCTCCTGGCTTCGGATCAGCGAGGTGCGATGGCCACAGCGGCCATTGAGGGGTGAACCAACGGAAAAAGGAAGACTTTTCTCTCTGTCTCTCTCTCTCACTGTCCACTCTGCCTGTCCAAAAAAAAAAAAAAAGGCAATGTGATATCCTGGCTTGGATACCAGAACATATTACTGATGTAGAAAAATAGGTGAAATCCAAATAAAACAGCACAGAGTCAATGTTAATCTCTTAGCTGTCACAATTATATGATGGTTATAAAAGATCTTAACATTAAGGGGAGCTGGGTGAAGTGTATAATGGACAACAAGTATCTGTTTTTGTAACTCTTACATAAATCTAAAACTTAATTTTTTTTCAATTTCTAACCATATCTTTCCTGTCAGAAAGCCACCACCCAAACCCATAAGCTTTATCACAATCATTGAGGTTCTCCAGAATCCCACATCTTTAAGATCTGTCCTCTACTTTATAAGGCACATACTGAAGGATTAATCTTAATAAACTCTATCAGCTCCTAACTCAAAGACTAGATTTTGCTACTCAAAATGTGATTTCCCAGTGCCTCAGTGATATTTATCACTGAATTTTTCATCGTAATGCATCTACAAAGCAATAATATACTGCTTACATGAATTTTATCTTTAATTATATACCGATAATTTAAGCATTTTCAATTCAATAATAATCCCAGGTATTCCTAGACAATAATAGAGAATTTAAAAGAGCTAAGTATGGCTTTTGCATTTAAAATCTAAGATCCTTCCATTATTTCACATTGTCCTTCAAATTATGTTTGAGGTGAGCGTGGAAATTACCATGTATTGAGGTTCAAGGGTCCTATTTTCCTGGATATGATTTTCAAGACAATAAATCGGGCTCTTTAGACTCCTTATAACAGAGGGAAAAGACAGAGGGAAGGATAAAGATTCTATGGCTCACTCTCTGTTTGGCGTTGGAGAAAGACTTCATCAAGAGTTGCGGACACTAGACAGTTCTGAGCCAGGAGGCAGGGGATGGATGCTAGAACCCTCCTCAAGGAATTTCATGAGGAAAATGGTGTATGAGACGAACCCATCCTCTGGAACCATGATAAAGCGTCAGAATCAATCAGCTGAGTTTAGTCACATTCTCCTTGGAGAAATCAAGGCTCACCAGATCAGCCATGCCCTCAGAAACACCCAAACTATATTCTCAGTAATCTGGATCTCCAGCCTGGGCAGATGTTTCTTGCTGTATTCCCGTCCATCAGCATGAGCACTGTATGTAGATAAGCTGAATGAAAAAATAAGTAAACTAATTGCTGTGTTTTGTGACTATACACAAACATACATATGCATGTGTTCACTCAGAAAGCAAAAAATAAGGTATATTTGTGTAAAGATCATAACAGTATGTCATTCCAAACGTCCTTTTCTCAGAATAATATAAACTAATTCTAAAAAGTTCTTTTTAATATTTTTTGGGAATTTCAATAAAAATGAAATATAAGCCAAGTGTAGAATTAAAGAAAAAAAAACTCAGTGATCTTGTTAGGTAGATGATGATTATTTATTTTTTATTTTTATCCAATTTCCCATAATTCCACTGAACTATTTTAGTAATTTCCATAGGTTTTGTGCAAATGACCCATTTGTTTTCTAAATATTTCATATCTTCTAAAATATTTCATATTTTCCAGTATTTCCAAAAATGTCTGAGTCTAGTTTTCTTCCCACTCTTTGAAAACACTGATCAAATTCTCGACAATGACAAGTGATGACATGATGGCACAGCAGAGTCTCAGCTGACCTGGAGAAGAGGAAGTCACCGTGGGTTTCCCAAATTTCATCAACACAACCCAGCACTCCGGGATGCTTCTCAAGAAGCTTACTTGCTCCTTTTCCAGGAGGCTTTTTCAGTTCATTTCAATGGACAGTCTGCTAACTCCCTGCCTTAAGAATATTTTACAGGGGCTGCTGCTATAGCAGAGTAGGTTAAACTTCCGCCCACAGCACCAGCATCCCATATGAGCTCTCTGCTGATGACCTGGGAAAGCCATGGAAGATGGCCCAAGTGCTCGGACCCCTGCATCCTCCTGGGAGACCTGGAAAAAGCTCCTGGCTCCTGGCTTCGGATCCGCCAAGCTCCGGCTGTTGCAGCCATTTGGGAAGTGAACCAGCAGATGAAAGATCTCTCTCTCCCTCTCTCTCTCCATAACTCTGCCTCTCAATTAAATAAATAAATCTTAAAAAAAAAAAAAAAAAAAGAATATCTTATGGGCTGATGTTACAGTTAGCAGGTAAAGCCACCAACTGCCATGCCTGAATCCCATATGGGTGCTGGTTCCTGTCCCAGCTGCTCCACTTCTGATTCAGCTCCCTGTTAATGTTCTGGGAAATGCAGCGGAAGATAGCTTAAGTGTTTGGGCCCCTGATACTTACATGGGAGACTTGGATGAAGCTCCTGGCCCCTGGCTTCTGCCTGACCCAGCCATAGCTGTTGCAGCCATCTGGGGAATGAACAGTGGATGGAAGATCTCCCTCTCTCTCTATAACTCTCACTTTCAAATAAAAAAAAAATAAATCTATACGTATATAAAAATGTTTTATAAATATGTAATGTACATGGAATATATTCTTACCTTATAACTGTGTTTATTACTTTGCTTCCCCTTCCGTTTTCATTTGACCTTACAAGGCAGATTAAACCCAAGTATCCACACCACCTCTGTAAATCACCTGATCTCTTCCACATTATCCTTTGTCTCAGTTCTGCAGATGCAGGACAGGATACTGGTGAGAGTCAGGCAGACTGGGGTATGGACCTGACTCTCCCAAAAACCTCACAACTTTTCCAAGTCTCACGTCCTTCATCTACAAAATTAATTATATGGACCCCCTGGTTTCTTCCAGCTCTAACTTTCTACAATTTTAAGTTAGTAACAATAGAATCAAAATATATGTGCTTGAATTCTGGGAAGATGGTGACCAGCGCTACATACTTTTCCCTAAATCTACTCCCCCCAACATAAAAAAGGGCATCTAAGATGGCTAAGCCAAATACCCATACAAAACTAGAAGCTAAAGAATTCTTATTAGACTCAAAACATAAGCGACCAAGGAAAACCATCAATAGCTACATGTGCAACAAATGACTCCATAACAAAAACAAACTGAACAGCAAGTGTAAAGGCATGTTGAGGAACACTGCTCCCTTCTGGGAACACTGTTCCCTTGAGCCCTTCCTGAGAAAGTGTGCGGTCTTAATGTCTGCAAATGATGGAAACGTTCTCTTTCTGCAACGCCCAAACACGGGCAGCACTGAATGTAAACAACTCCGTGGCTAGTTTTCAGTGGTACAACTACAGACCTAGCATCAGACAACTGAAATGACCAGCATGCCACAAGGATAAGCAAAGTATTCCAGAGAATAAATGAAAAAGGAATGACAGAAATCAAATCAATGAATAAATGAATGAATTAAAAATGCACCAATGCCTGGGACCAGTGCTGTGGTGTAGCAGGTAAAGCCTCCGCCTGAAGCAGTGGCATCCCATATGGTACCAGTTTGAGTCCTGGCTGCTCCTCTGATCCAGCTCTCTGCTATGGCCTGGGAAAGCAGAAGAAGATGGCCCAAGTCCTTGGGTCCCTGTACCCACATGGGAGACCCAGAAGAAGCTTCTGGCTCCTGGCTTTGGATCAGTGAAGCTCTGGGCATTGCAGCCAATTGGGGAGTGAACCAGCGGATGGAAAACACCGCCCCCCCCCCCCCCACCTCTTCTTCTCTCTGTGTGTAACTCTGACTTTCAAATAAATCAATCTTTTTTTTTTTTTTTTTTTTTTTTTTTTTTTTTTTGACAGGCAGAGTGGACAGTGAGAGAGAGAGAGAGACAGCGAGAAAGGTCTTCCTTTGCCGTTGGTTCACCCTCCAATGGCCACCGCAGCCAGCGTGCTGCGGCCGGTGCACTGCACTGATCCGATGGCAGGAGCCAGGTGCTTCTCCTGGTCTCCCATGGGGTGCAGGGCCCAAGCACCTGGGCCATCCTCCACTGCACTCCCTGACCGGGACTAGAACCTGCTGTGCTGGCGCCACAAGGCGGAGGATTAGCCTAGTGAGCTGCGGCGCCGGTTCAAATAAATCAATCTTAAAATAAGTAAATAAATAAATGTACCAATTCCTGATAACATCCTAAAGCACAACATTTCTCCAAAGATATACAAATGGCCTGTAAGCACATGTACATCATTAGTCATTAGAGAAATACAAATTAAAGCAACAATGTGAAATCATTTCTCACCCACTAGAATACCTAGAATCCAAACATCAGACATTACAATTATTGTCAAGGATGGGGAGAAATTCGACCTTTCACACATTGCTGGTGGGAATATAAGATGGTACATCTACTTGAGGAGAGAGTTTGGCAAATTCTAAAAAAGTTAATCATAGAATCACAAAATTACTCAGTAATTTCATTTCTAAATGTCTATATACAAAAAAGGAACATTTGAACAAAAATACACAAATGTTTATAGCAGCATTATTCTTAACCAAGAAAGTATGCTGACTGGTGAATGACCAAACAAAACGTGCTTTATCCATACAATAGAATAATGTCCATAACTTCTTCCTCAAAAATTCACTGGAATGGCTCACAGACTTCGGGAAAAACACTTTATGTGCATTTACCCTGTTATTATAAGGAATACGAGTCCAGAACAGTCGAATGGAAGAGATGCACTGGCAAGGTCTGGGGGAAGGGGCCCACAGAGCTGCCACAGCCTCTCAGGGATCCTCCCAGAACCTCCCTGTGTTCAGTCTGGAAGCTCACCCCACCCTGCTGTCCAAGAACTCCCCAGACCTCCATCTCCAGTTCCCCTACTTCCCTAGAGGTTGAGGGGTGGGAATGAAAGCTCCCACTTTCTAATCATGTGGTTTTTCTAGTGACCAGCCCATCCTGAAGACATCCAGCTGTCCCACTCTGTCACCTCACCAGCATAAATACAGGGCTGATCAAAAGGGGCTCATTATGAATAACAAAAGTTGTTAAAAACAACTCTAATGAGGACTCCAAGGGTACTAGGAACTCTGTGACAGGAATGGGGGACGAAAACCAAGTAAACATTTTCACTGCCCTTCAGCCAGGGTCCTCTCTTCCTCCCTAGGTGAGCCTCTCCACAGAACTGCTCCAATGGCCTCTGGGTACAGAAGCTGGCTTCCCCCAGAGACAGCAATCCAAGCTCCAAGGCAAAAGTCTATAATCCCTGTCATGATCTGGCCTCAGAAAACACAAAGCACTTCCACTGTATTGCACTGATCACACTGCGCCAGGAGGCTGGCTACTTCAACATACAATCAATTCCAGCTATTTGCAATAACTATATTCTATAAATTCATGTCAACATTGAGTTAGTGAAAGTTGAACCACAGCTCCTACGGGAAATTCAAGATTAGGTTCCTGTGAGCTCTGGTACCATTTCTACAACTGAACTGTGTTTGGCATGTGCTTCTGCTTAAAGCACCTTATTTAGTATGTATTAGTGATTCAGTAACATTGAATTCACGGACACAGCACTGGAACGCATGCCTAAATGGAGCTTATCTAATACATGTATGTTCTCTGAAAGGTACATCTCAGTCTTCTGGCACGCAAGATCACGGGAGAACACTTCAGCACAACACTGGGGTGCCATTTTAAACAGTGAAATCACCAAAAACCACAAAGATACGAGAAAAATGTGGCATTCCATAGGCTGCTGCTTCATAAGTTGGGAGCTGAAACAAGAAGGTAATGTGCTGCCTTCTTCCACCTCAGCTCGGAATTCACAACAGGAGAATGCAATGTTTTGCTGCTTTTTGAGGGGCCATGAAAACACAAGTACTGATTTTGAGATTACATATAAAATTTAGCAAGTAGGCAAATTCCCAAAGGCATAATTGTGAAAAATAAGGATCAACTGTATATGCAAAGCTATGGGAAGAAAACATTAAAAAATCTTCTTTTTTAACTGTCTCAGATAATATATCCATTTGGAAAATTTCAGAAATCATCTGTGTTTTTCTAAATAATACATCTCCAAGGAGAATGGTCTAAAATGTTATATTCTAAAAGTGCTTAAAGTGACAAAGAGCAAATTAAATAAAGCACTTTACCATGAGAAAATTCATCAAATTAAACTAGTATTCCCCTGCAATTTTAGAAGAAACCAGCTGTTTCTTATTAATACTCATTTACTTTGGTATTTTTAACCTGTGGTAAAAATCTTGTTTTGATGTAAATATTCATTTTATTTACAGAGAGAGAGTGTGAGAGAGACAGAGAGAGAGAATGCACTCGTACATCTACTGATTTACCCTCCAAATGCCACCAAAGCCAGGAAGCGAGAATTCAGTCTGGGTCTCCCATATGGGAAGCAGGGACCCATCATCTGCCGCCTCCTGCAGGTACAGACCAACAGGAAGCTGGATCAGAAGCAGGGGAGCCAAGACTTAACCAGGCACTCCAATATTGAAGGTAGGTGTCCCAAGTGGTGTCCTAGTCATCACACCAAATGCCTGCCCCTGTTTTGGGATTCTAAGAAGCATTTAAGTTAGTAGGTTTTACCTGTAAGTCCTAGGTAGCATTTTCTACAATATTCACAACTTTAAAAAGCAGGAAAAGAAACAAACAAAAAGACCTAAAATAAATTCCCCCAAAAGTAACATCGCAACCTAACTACAGCTTTATACACAAACTCCACAGTGTCAAATCTTAACACAATAACACATTTTAAAAAGAAATCAGAAAGTTACATGTCTTTAAAACTGCTGAGGCCATTTAAACCGTGTTTATTACACTACTCTAGGAAGAGCACTGGAACTACATTCAGGAGACACGAGTAACAGCACTAGCTCATCTTATGTCAGCTCTAGTCACAGTATTTTTCTTCTCTGGACCTCAATTTCCTTATCTTTGAACTATAAGAAATGATCTATAATGAGAATCCTTGCAAATCTACAATTTTATAATTACTTCCTCATAAGTTATAATACAGCAAGAATCTTTAACCTAAAGAGATTTCATTTAAATACTGAAACTCTATCTCTAAGCCAGCTGTTGCCTGCCATACTCATCTCTACAAAGAGTGCCCAAAAAATTTTCAGCAAAGAAAACCTCTCTCCTCCCAGATTTTTACAGACCTCCTTCATTTTCTCTTCGCCTTTCCTCCACTCCCATAATTTCAGTGAGACAGAATATACCAAAGGACTAAAGGGCCTTAAAATATGGCTTTAAAAAAATGATGATGGTGAGGTATATTGGAAGTCTGTATTACAATCTCCACATGAAGCAACAAGGTTTAAAAGTATTTAATCAAGTGGGACCTGGGCTGTGCAGCTGCCGCCTGCAGTGCAGCATCCCATGTGGGCACCGGTTCAGGTCTTGGCTGCTCCACTTCCAATCCAGCTCTCTGCTATGGTGTGAAAATGCAGCCGAAGATAGCCAACGTCCTTGGGCCTCTGCACCCATGTAGGAGACCTGGAAGAGGCTCCTGGCTCTTGGCTTCAGATCAGCCCAGCTCTGGCCATTTCAGCCATTTGGGTAGTGAACCAGTAGATAGAAGATCTCTCTGTCTCTCTGCCTCTACCTCTGTAACAGCCTTTCAAATAAGTTAATAAATCTTTTTTTTTTTTCAAAGTATTTAATCAAATAGCACAATACACGAATTTAATCCTTAACATGCACATTAACAAAACTGCAGGTGACATTTATGGTTTTTAGGAAAAATAACCAGTGCATTTCTATTTAGACTTAAAAAATACAAACACAGGGAAGATGCTTGAGGCTGTTAAGATGCTGGGGACTAGTCCCAGTTGCTCCTCTTCCAGGCCAGCTCTCTGCTGTGGCCCGAGAGGGCAGGGAGGATGGCCCAGGTCCTTGAGCCACTGCACCTGCATGGGAGACCAGGAGGAAGCACCTGGCTCCTGGCTTCAGATAGGTGCAGCGCCAGCCATGGCAGCCATTTGGGGAGTAAACCAACAGAAGGAAGGCCTTTCTCTCTCTCTCTCACTGTCTATAATTCTACCTGTCAAAAAAAAAAAAAAAAAAAAAAAAAAAGCTGGGGAAGGGGCTGGCATTGTGGCATAGTGGGTAAAGCTGCCACCTGTGACGCCAGCATGGGCCATGGGCGATGGTTCCTATTCTGGCTGCTCCACTTCCTATCCTGCTCGTGCTAATGGCCTGGGAAAAGTAGTGGAGGATGGCCCAAGTGGTTGGGCCCCTGCTACCCATGTGGGAGACCTGGAAGAAGCTCTTAGCTCCTGGCTTTGGTCTGGCCCAGCCCTGACCACTGCAGCCATCTAGGGAGTGAGCCAGCAGATGGAAGCTCGCTCTCACTCACTCTCTGTGTGTATGTATGTGAGTGTCCCTCTCTAACTCTTTAAAAAAAAAAAAGATTTTTTTTTTAAAGATTTATTTATTCGAAAGGCAGAGCTACAGAGAGGCAGAGGCAGAGAAGTCTTCCATTTGCTGGTTCACTCCCCAGATGGTCGCAAAGGCCAATGCTGAGCCAGTCCGAAGCCAGGAAAAAAAATAAATACATCTTTAAAAGAAAGAAAAAAAAGATGCTGGTGAGGATGCCTACACCCCATATTGGAGTGCTTGGGTTCAAGCCCCAGCTCCTCTCCTGATTCCAGCTTCTGCTAATGTGCACCCTTGGAAACAGCAGGTAATGGCTCAAGCACTTGGGTCCCTTATGGGAAACATGGATTAGGTTCTGGTCTCTCATCTTCAGTCTGGCCATTGCAGATATTTGGGAAGTGAACCAGCAGATGGGATCTTTCTCTCTTTCTCCCCCTGCCCCTCACCTCCTCTCTCCTTTCCTCCATCACTCTGTCCCTCAAACAGTGAAAGAGAGTTGTCTGTTGGCTCCTGGTAGTCTTAAAAAAAGAGATCAAAATCCCTAACTAGTATATTCTCTTGTATATAGCAAATACTCGAAAAATCTAAGAACATAAATTCCTCCTATCTTATCTATAAATTATGAATGTCTGAAAGTCTTCTTAATTTTCACATCACTAACATCCAAATGAATGGTTTTGAGATGATTTATGTCCTGCAATAATACAGCTCTACAAGGATATGTTTTACACTGGTTTAGATCATTCATATGACATAATCCTCCTTAATCATGATTAAATATTAATCTTTCAATAGTCAAAAGAAAGGAAGGAAGGGAAAAGAAAAGCAAGAAAGAGAATGAGAGCCAAGAACCCAACTATCATAATATTTCTGTTTTCTTTCCAGATGAAAGAAAGAAGAATGGGAAATTAAACAGTTTGCAGAATTACAAAAGCAGTCTCCAAGATTACCTAAACAAGCCCACATATTTACATATTGAAATTTATGCAAGTGTAGAGTAACAGCTTTAAGCAGCCGTGGACAACTCCAAATATCTAAAACCAAACAGTAAAGAGGAGTAATGATTAAGCCCATTGGTTATGCTTTTAATTAAATGTTATGTTCAAATTTACCACTTAAGAGACAGTAACTAAATGGCTTTCCTCCAGACAATTTATGTTGTATATATGAAACTTGTCCCCAGAGGGTCAAAACTAAACGTCAAGACAGTTTAACGCTTATCCTTTTCTATCACTTGTTTCTCTGATGCCATGCTCATAGTTTTATACTCCTTCAAAAATAATAAAATAAGTGAATTTTGGAGAAATGCCAGTTACTACAGTGAAAACACTTATGATAAACTAACAACTCAATTAATTCATAGTAAAGCTAGAATTTGAAATACAGCTACCTTCAGGAATAAAGCTGTTCAGTAAGGTGCAGCTTCTCCTGTTGCACATATGTCTACAACCTAGCTCTACTACTTCAGGCACCCCAGACCACCAAGGGAAGAACATCTTGCCTTCTGTAATCTCATTTATTTGCACAAGGAAGGTTGTGTGCTCATATATTTTAATGATTTGTTCATATTCACTTACCCATTTTATTACTTATATAAACTAGCTCAAGATAAGGTAGGGAAAATGGAAGTCAGAGGCAAAGACAACTAAAATAGCTGATCCTTAGAATATGAAAGTTCAAAGTAAAACAGTTGTTTGCCATAGCATTTACTCTGGCAAAACCAATTTAGAGAAAGACTTTAATTACAGATGTAATTTGTAACTTTA
This sequence comes from Oryctolagus cuniculus, assembly GCF_051225735.1. NCBI lineage: Eukaryota > Metazoa > Chordata > Mammalia > Lagomorpha > Leporidae > Oryctolagus > Oryctolagus cuniculus. Next base: position 7,745,960 of record NC_142873.1, on the reverse strand, counting down.
TAAATTACCCAAATTGTATGAAATAAATAAATCAATCTTAACAGTTGGAAACAGCCAAAGGCTACTCCTAAAAGAAAGCATTTTATGTTATTAAGTAACTCTGGCATTCATACCAAGCCTTTATATAGACATCTCCACCCACAGGTTAGCCTGACATACACCATGCTGAGACTAGATCGCTGTGGGAAAGGTTACTGCCATCCATCACTGTGAAAATTAACAGCTTTATATTAGTGGAAAAAAATAAAGGTATGGCACAGCAACACTGCAGCAAACACAATTTGCTACCCAAAAAGCGTAGGCAAAGTCCATTCATAACATTCCCTTCCCATGGCCACCTACATGTCAATTCATTATTCAAATGCCAAAGACAGCAGCAGGCACACATACTCAGCCAATAAGTCACCATTAGCTGCATAAACATTTCCAGCTCAATCATCTAAGAATAACAGAATGAGACAGGAACATGTTTTCTAAGTATCTCTGCAATAAAACTTGTAACAGCTTTGAAAACAACATGATAACAAGCAAAAATGGCCCCAACTAAGAATTTTTTAATATCTTATGGAATAATTGATCTATTCCAAGTTTTCTCTAATTTTTTTAAAATCAGAAAACAAAGAACACAATTTGACTAGAATTGGCAACCATTAAGTAGCTAAATAAAATTTATAAGGTTATATCTACATCAATTTGCAAAGGATAATGTCAGACTCCCTTGTGACTCCAAAGCTAAATATGAGGAGTAAAAATGAGGAAGATCATTCCTCTCGATAGGAAAAAAATCAAATAATATCTGTAATATTTCCTACAAGTACTTTTTAAAGCCCTCTGAATACAAACCCACAGCAATTGCTTGTCTTCTTTCCAATAAGAAATTTGTAAGTGAAATTTTGCTAATAGATAATTAAACTTACTTCAAATTTGCAATAATCAACAAAATTTTCAGAATTGCCTATCCTATCTCAGTAAAAATATTTAGTTCCTCACTGTGGTACACAATGCTACTTTCGTATCCAATATGCATTTTTTTCTTCCTTTCTCAATAATTGAACCCCAATTTTATTTGGATCAGCAATGGAGCTAGCTTAGTTTCCTAGTACTGCTTACAGCTAGGGACAGCCATGGTTAGTTAGTTCTGGGTAGAAGTGAAAATGTTCTGTGAGAGTTTCAGGGCAAGTTGCTTACAGGTAGTTGGCTGAAAGGTGGCGTCTGTCAGTCTGTTTCGTTTCCTCTTCAGTGCCACCTGGAATACGGGCACAATGGCTATTTATAGGTGTAGCCGTTACGTATAAGTCCATGAGCAAATCTCCTAGGATGATTCCATTTATGTTAGAAAAAAAGTTTAAACCACAGTTCTTCTCAATACTCAGTAGTAATTATTTTGTTCTTTAAAACTGGTACCATTAACTTCATTATTCCAACAACACGCTCTCACTTATAAACAATAATCTGCTCACTAGTCTTTTAACATTTCCTCTCCAGTTCCTTTATCTCACTCAAGGAGAGATGGCAAAACCTACATCAGTCACATAAGGAAGAACTTCAGCTGTTGCAGCCATTTGGGGAGTGAACCAGCAGATGGAAGACCTCTCTCTCTGTCTCTCTGTCTCTCTCTCTCTGTAACTGACTTTCAAATAAATAAATAAATCGTTAAAAAAATTCATAACCACTGTTATCACCCTGGAATTTTCTATTTTTAAGTCAGAAGCAGTATGTTGTGAGTATAAATATGTGAATTTGAATTACAAATATAAAATTGCATATACTTAATTAAATGAGGGTACTTCATAATATTTGTGAAAACGGAATTAAAATAAGTTTATTTTGGTGTAAAAACATTTAAGATCCATGCAGTTTTTTCCATACTATATATTTTCCATGAGCTTTTTAAAGACCATGTGCAGGCAGGATTTCAAGGTTCTTTTACACCAAAAAACCTTATCTTTCAAGTCCATTTTCCATGAACATTTTGTAGTACCCTCATGTATTTGAGCACACACATATGCCAGGAAAGAAGCCAGTAAAAAAATTACAGCAGTAATCAGATAATGACCAACTACACTCATAATATTAATCCATTAATTTAGTCCAGATCTTCTAAAAATTGCAATTAGAACAAAAATTAAAGTGCTCTATTTTTAACAAATCGGATCTCCTCAGAAAAAATTTCCTAATTCCCTTCAAAAAGAGAAAGAAATCTAGTACCACTAAAAATTAATAATCTTCCAAAAAGTCCAATATACTATTTTCTTAAAATCTACTCCCCATTATTAATATTGGAAACACACATAACAGAAACTCAGATTTCTTGTATGAAATATAAATCTTACAGCCTTCTTGGTATTACCATTTTATCATCCTCATTTATTTCCCTCTTCTCAAAATTTAACTTTCCTTTGTTTTATTAACTCTCTAAAACAGTGAGGAATTTAGTTTTATTTTTCAAAATGCTGAATATAAAATGTGCTCCACAAAGAAAAGGTGTTACATAATCCTAAAGTTATACATAAGTCAGCCTATCACTATTGTTATACTTCTCCTATCCAAGCACTAACCAAGCTTAACCCTGCTTAGCTTCTGAGATCAGACGACACTGGGCGTGTTCAAGATGGTATGGCCACAGACATGTTGTCATATTTCTAATAGATATTTCTTAAAAACTGCTAACACATATGTGATATTGACAAAGTGGCAAGTACTTTTCTAAGTACCTTGTATGTGAAATAAACACATAAACAACCCTCTGAGAGTATTTCAAAAAGTTCATGGAAATATAGATACAACAGATAATGTACATTTTCCATGAGCTCTCAGAAAACACACTGTTCTGATTTTCATAAGGGTCCTCTGAGGTATATACTAGTCAATCTATGAGGGTCACCATAAGCAGTGATCCCCCTAGATTGTAAATTACAAGATTTTCACAAATCCCATCTCAGCAGCCATCTGGCTGGCTCTACGTCAGCAATCGCAACAATACATCCTGATTTCAGGACGCTGCAAATATGAAAAAATGGTTGCAGCTCAGAATCCAATGAAATGCATAGCATGTTGTTGCATTTCAGAGATGAGGGTACAGAGGAAAAAAGAGATTATATAATTTGCTCAAGGTTACAAGGCTCATAGACACAATTTTACCAATACTCTGTTCTGAAAAGAGACCAACATAATGATGTCTATAATGCATTTCAGACAGCATGCATGAGAAAAATCGGTTCTAATTCAAGGAGCTATTCTGAGAATGCATTCTGTATTTAACTTTCACATTTAAAATATAGCCATAAGAGGGGATGAAGAATCACCATTATGACAGCAAGTATATGAGTACATGACGTATCCACACAAACAAAAAATGTTCAGTATTATTCATCTGGTGATTTCAGGGAACTTGAGGAGAATTAACTAATGACTTTAGAATGTTTAATAAGTTTTATTCTCTCTTTTTAAAAGATTCGTCCCCAAACCCAGATGACAGAATCATAGGTAACAGAATCCTGTTAGAAAAAAGAGGGATGTGAGCGTATATGTCTTTAGAGGCATTCTAAAAAATCCAGAAAAAAAAACAACAGAGGAAGACAACAGAAATCACTTCAAATGGTCAGTCTCTAACTTGCTTTAAAATGCAATAACTGGGAGAAAGAGGACAGGGGAAAATTAACTTATAATAAGCATTGTGGCATAGTGGGTTAAGCTACTTGGGACACCCACATGCTCTATCAGAATGTCAGTTCAAGTTCTGGTTACTCCACTTCCCATTCATCTTTCTCCCAATGCTCCTGGGAAGGCAGCATATGATGGCACAAGTAGCTGTGCCCCTGCCCTCCACATGGGAGACCTGGATGGAGCTCCTGGCTTCAGCCTGGCCCAGCATTGGTTATTTCAGGCATTTAGAAAGTGAACCAAGTGGTTGGTATAGAGGCCTAATATGTTAAGCCTCTGCCTGTAATGCCGGCATCCCATATGGGCTCCAGTTTGAGTCTTGACTGCTCCACTTTCAATCCAGCTTCCTGCTAAGGGCCTGGGAAAGCTGCGGAGGATGGCCCAAGTGCTTGAGTACCTGTACCCACGTGGGAGATCCAGAAAAGTTCCTGGCTCCTGGCTTTGGATCAGCCCAGCTCTGGCTGTTGGGGCCATATGGGGAGTGTACCAGCAGATGAAGACCTCCCTGTCTCTCCCTCTCTCTGTAACTATGTGAAAGGAAGAAAGGAAGAAAGGAAGAAAGGAAGAAAGGAAGAAAGGAAGGAAGGAAGGAAGGAAGGGAGGAAGGAAGGGAGGGAGGGAGGGAGGGAGGAAAGGAAACCAGCAAATGAAAGATCTCAATCTCTCTCTCTCCCCTCCCCTTCCATCCTCCCTCCCTCTCTGTCACTCTGCCTTTCAACTAAATGAATCTTTAAACTGTTTATCTCTGGCTTTTGAAAAAAAAAATACTTTTTTTAAGATTTATTTATTTGAAAGGCAGAGTGACAGAAGGGAGAGACAGACAGCAAGATCTTCCATCTGCTGATTCACTCCCCAAATGGCCACAACAACCAGGAACTAGGAGCTTCTTCCAGGTCTGTCACATGGGTGCCTCCACTGCTTTCCCGAGCCATTAGCAGGGAGCTGGATCAGAAGTGAAGCAGCTGGGACTCAAACAGGTGCCCATATGGGATGCCAGTGCTGCAGACAGCACCTTAACCTGCTATAGCACTACACTAGCCCCAGAAAAATAGGAATAGTACATCAAAATCAAGTAATAAACACTAAATTTTCAAATCCTGAATATTAAAGAGAAAAAATAAACTCATCTACTAGGGTCAACTATAGCCTGTTGTCTCAAAATTTGGGAGTTTCTGCCCTATGGATTTAAATTCCAATGGCTTCAACCCTACTCTGAATTAAGTAAATTAAGGACCCTAAGATCTGGCTCCTCTCTCCAATCTAATCCCTACTCAGTGTCCATGCACAGAGATGTCCAGTATTTCTTAAAATTGCCAAGTTCATCACATCATCTAGGGTTTTATACGTACTGTTCCCAGCACCTAGGCACGATAGGGTCTTCTGTTCTCAGTTTAAAAATATTTCTTCAGAAAAAGCTTTCCTAGTACCTTACCTTCTCAAAATCCTTTAAGGGAAAAGAATATAGGGGCTGGCACTGTGGTGTAGAGGGTAAAGCCACCGCCTGCACTGCCGGCATTCCCATATGGGTGCCAGTTCGAGTCCCAGCTGCTCCACTTCTGATCCAGCTCTCTGCTATGGCCTAGGAAAGCAGCAGGAGATGACCCAAGTACTTGGGCCCCTGCACCCACGTGGGAGACCAGGAGGAAGCTCTTGGCTCCTGGCTTTGAATCAGCACAGCTCTGGCCGTTGCAGCCATCTGGGGAGTGAACCAGCGGATGGAAGACTGACTCTCTCTCTCTGTCTCTCCTTCTCTCTGTAACTCTGACTTTCAGATAAATAAATAAATCTCCAAAAAAAAAAAAAAAAAGAAAGAAAGAAAAGAAAGGAATATAAAGAAGGTAACTAAGATAAAATACAAACAGAAGAAACACTGGGAAACTTCATGTGATTTCATTCGATCTTTACAATAAACCTCAGAAGTAGGTACTTTTCTAATAGAAGAGGAACTGGGTTCACAGATTAAATACCGTCTCCAAGGTCTCTCAGGTAAAGCAAAGATTAGAACCCAGATTTGTCTAATTCCAAACCCACAACCCCTCTGCAACACTGCACTAACCCATCTGGGAAAAAGGAAACTATCTTACTAGAAGCAAGTGCTGAGAGCTAAGTGGCAGGGGGACAGGGTGCATTTCCTGGTTTACATAAACATCTATGAACTGACAGTCTGGATAATTAAGTCAATATTCAGAGCTTTCATTTGGTATCTGTATTTCTTTTACATTAGCAATTTGCTAAGTAGGATAATTTTAGATTAAAGAACACTGGTTAGTTCTAGTCTCAAAGAGTTCAGAAGGTATATAAAATGCTACGACAGCATTTGGTGCCGCCGTGAAGATGCTGCCTATCCAAGCTCCTGGGGTTGTGTCCCAGTTCCAGGTCAGATTCCAGCACACTCTGGGAGGCAGCAGCTGTGTTCAAGGACTTGGGTCCCTGCCATCTACATGGGACACTCAGACTGAGATCCTGGCTTCAGCCTGGCCCTGCCTCACTGTTGCATGTATTTGGGGGCGCTCTGCCTTTCAAATAAAATGAAAATTAAATATTGTTTCAATTAAAAATAAAATACTGTTTCTGGATAGGGCAGATAAGATGCCAATGACTATGCCTGCACCCCACATTAGAGTATGTGGATTTCAACACCTAGCCCCACTCCTGACTCCAGCTTCCTACTAACGCAGACTCTGCTACAAAGGCTCAACTGATTGAGTCCCTCCACCCAAAGGAGATGTGGATTTGGCTGCTGATTCGGGCCTGGGGCTGTTGCGGTCATTTGGGGCATGAACTAGCAGACTGGAGTGAGTTCTCTCTCTACCTCCCTCCCTCTAACTCTCCCTCTAACCTCTATACTTTATACACTTTGGTAATCAAGTAGTTATAGAATTCCTAAGGTTACCCTAAGGAATTCAGCTAATAAAAACTGAGGAATGGCTAGTTTCATTCTTTTGTTTTTAATATTTATTTATTTTATTTGAGAGGCAGATTTGGGGGAGTGGGGAGAGAATGATTATCTTCCATCCACATCCACTGGTTCACTCCATAAATAGCCACAACGGCCTGGGCTGGGCCAGACAGAAGCCATGAGCCAGAAGCCCTCCTCCAGGTCTCCTGCTTTAGTGCAGGGGTCCATGCACTTGAGCCATCCTCCTCTGCTTTCCCAGGCACATTAGCAGGAAGCTGAATCAGAAGTGGAGCAGCCAGGACTCAAAATGGGTGCCCATATGGGATGCCAGCACTGCAGGCTGCAACTTAACCCACTATGTTATGGCACCATAGCTTTTAATGAACAGATAAGATTTCAGATTAGGGTAATACTTTGGGATAATATTTAAGCTATGTTAATTTGATAAAGCAATTCACAAGTATTCTGGAGATATATTTATCACATGTTCTTTTTATTTACAAACATGCCTAACTTTCCTAACAACATATAAAAATTTTTCTAAGATTTATTTATTATTTGAAAGGCAGATATACAAAGAGAGATGGGGGGGGCGGGGAGAGAAAGAAAGGGAGGGAGGGAGAGCGAGCAAGCAAGTGAGCTTCCACCTGCTAGCTGACTCTACAAATGACCACAATGTCCAGGAGTGGGCCAGGCAAAAGCCAGAAGCCTGGGACTCCATCAGGGTCTCCCATGTGGATGACAATCTTCTGTCACCTTCCCAGGCACATTAGCAGGGAGCTGAATCAGAAGTGGGGCAGCAGGGACTCAATGACAGTGTCACAGGAAGTGGCTTAATCCTCTGTATCACAACTCTGGCCCTCAAATTTTTGAGGGCAGCATCTTTAATTTATATACATATCCATGATACCATCCATATATTTTTACATCCCAATCACTAGAAAAAAGAAATCAATTTTTTCATACCCTGCTATGTTAGGTTTAAAATGTTAATTATGCCACAGGTTTTTGTGTTTTTTTTTTTGTTTTTTTTTTTTTTTTGTTTTTTTGCATTCCTGTCATTAAAATATGAAGCCTAATTCTCCTCCTCTAGTGGGTGGCATGGCTGAGTGACTCCCTTCCAGGGAAGAGTAAGGCAGGATTGACAGCATGAGATTTCTAAGACTAAGTCATAAACATCATCACAGCTTCCTCCTAGCTCTCTTTCTTGGACCACCCACTCCTGCAGAAACAGGCAGCCATGTTTTCAGATCACTCAGACAGCTCTAAAGAGATATCCTTGTTTCCAAGGACTAAGGCTTTCTGCCAACAGCCAGTGAGGAAATCAGGCCTCACTGTCGTGAGTGAGCCATCCTCCCAGCCCAAACAAGCCTGCAGATGGCCACGCCCAGCCCACATCTGAACTACAATGTTCTGAACAGTCCCTGAGCCAGGACCACCCTGTGAACACAAAACTGTGGGAAATAATATGACTAAATGTTCATCATTGTTGTAAGCCACTAAGTTTTTGGGGTGGTTTGTTATATAACAATAAAAAATCAGGGAAAAAAAACTCAGTTACTCACATTTTTTTCCTATGAACATCTGTCTCAACCTTTCTCCATTCCCAGTGCTCATTAGAATCTTTTTTTTAAATTTTATTTAAATTATACAAAAATTTCATGTATTTGCTCATCAGAATCTTAGTTCCCCCCATATGATCCTGTCACACACTCCCTGATTTGACAGTCACTGATAAAGAACATACTTAGCTAAGAAGAAATGATATTGAGTACAGTAAGAAAGACCTAGAGAGCAACCAGGCTCTCTTCCCTAGGACTTAATAACTAGTAGGACTTATTTAAACCTCACAGTGATTCCTCCACTCTCTCTGTCACGTGTGTACTATCAAAAGCCTTTCACTGGGAAGAAGAAGAGTCGCACCAGAATAGTTGTGGAAATTCTCATACCTAAGTGCCTAATCACATATGATAAGACAAATTTCAAAATCCTGTTAGTAAGTTACAAAGCAACTTAAACTACCAGACAAAACAATTGCTTATAAAAGCCCACTGATAGGGAATGGTTGTTTCCTGGTCACACTTAAGATTGAGAAAAGTAAATAACCTTGCACACATTCTTATCTGTGCTGATATTCACAAAGTTTTCGGATTTATTTGTGGTTTAATGTCACCAAAGTGATCATAACAAGGCACATGCTGGGCTTTTTTGTCTCATGGCATGGCAACATTTAGACCAAAAAAAAAAAAAAAAAAAAGGAAGGAAGGAAGGAAGGAAGCAAACACCTAAGAGTGAAGCAGCTAAATTCTCAGGCAAGTTGCCCAAACGGCTGAAAGTGACAAAGAAGATAGGGAAGGCAGTAGAAGAAGAAAGATGACAGAAGACAAAGCACTAAGCTCTAACAGAGCCAAACTGTTCTGATTCATGGATTTCACTTTCTAGCCAGAACCAAACCCTTCTAACAGTATCACTTAAATTTTTGAATTGTAAGGTAAGTAAAAGAAACAAAAGACACATAAATAAAAGTTAGTAGCTTGCATCCTCCAAGCCCAGGAGCAATCTCTTTGTTTTTTATTTAAAAAAAAAAAAAAAAGATTTGTTTATTTATTTGAAAAGCAGTGTTACAGAAAGAGGGAGATCTTCCATCTGTTGGTTACTCCCCAGATGGCTGCTAACAGCCAGGGCTGGGCTGGTCCAAAGCCAGAAGCATCTTCCGGGTCTCCCATGTGGGTACAGGGTCCCAAGCACTTGGGCCATCTTTTGCTGCTTTCCCAGGCACATTTGCAGGGAGCTGGATCAGAAGTGGAGACACTGAGACTCAAACTAGAATCCATATGGGTTGCCAGTGTTACAGGTAGTGGCTTTATCTGCTATGCCACAAGTTAAATACAAAAGATTTCCCCTCAACTTTAAGTATCACTCAAAATCAAAACCAAAAAGGGCAGAGGGTATAATTCATTATCTATTTCCTTGGGGCAGTGCTTCTACCATAACACAGGCCTGCTGCTTAAAGTGACTATTGTTATTTACTTTTTCTGTTGAAGGATTTATTTATATTGTGAAAATAAACATACAGCAAAAATTTCAAAGTACAGAAACTTAAACATCCCCACATCCAGACCTTCGTCCCACTTGTCAATGCTAGTGGTCATGCAGTTTCTTATGTAGTCAATTAGAAACCACCTACTTGTCACATGCTTGTGTTCTGTTTCTTCTAAAGGAAAAAAGGAATGCTTTACCCACCACCTTGCACATACAGGAGTAGAAAATGTTTATGGTTTTGATTTAATGATGACCACAAGGCACCTGCTGTTCATTTATACCCAGAATTAACAATTCCAATAAACAAAGTTGGCTTGTTCACAAATATTTCACATAAACTGAAGGGAATACACAAAAATCATGTCATTCTGCCAACAAAATAACTAGAACTTTTTAAAAACTATATATTTAAACATAATAATAAACTATTTAATCCTTCTTGAAAAAAAATCCTATGTAGCATCCTACATAATATCTTATTAAACAAACACCTTGCATTTATCTAAAGGTGAATTATCTGGTACCTTATGTAACTGCCATTCATAATGCATTCTCTTTTAGATTAGAAACTATACTAACAAGCTTACTCATATGATCTTTTCAAGCCCACAGAAGATCAGAGAGAAATAAGATGGATTAAAATAGGTATGTGACTTTGACAGTAGTAAATTATTTTTTTTTAAACCAGACAACAAAAAAAGAAACAAAAACTATAAAATGCAGCTATCAAAACTCAGAGCAGGGGCTGGTGTTGGCAGAGGAGTTCCGTCACTGCGTGGAATGCGTGCATCCCATGTCGGAGTGCCGGGTTCAAGCACTGCCTCCAGCCCCAGCTCCAGCTTCCTGGGACTGCACCTCGGGGAGGCAGCAGGCAATGGCTCAAGTGACTAAGTCCCTGCCACCTGTGCGGAAGAACCAGATGGAGTTCAGACTCTTGGCTTCCACCTAGCCCAGCTCCAACTCTTGCAGACATTTGGGGAGTGAACCAGAGGACAGAGGATCTATGTCTATTGTTCTGTCTTTCTCTCTGCCTTTCCAATAAAATGAAAAGAAATAAATAAAAATTTTAAATAAAAGATTCAAACTAGGAATGGATGTTTAGCCTAATAGCTAGACACCACCATCCCACATCAACATGCCTAGCCAGATCTGAACCCCGACTTCAGCTTCTGGCAATGTACACCCAGGGAGCCAGTGGTAATGGTTCAAGTAATTAGGTTTCTGACACCCATGTGAAGACCTGAGTTGAATTTCCCGCTGCTGGCACTCTCCATACAGCCTTGGCTGTTGCAGGCATCTGGGACGTAAAACAGTAGATGGGAGATCTCTCTGCCTGTATCTCTTTCTCAGCCTCTCAAACAATTAAGACAAGCACAAACTTCAAAAAAGAATAGGCACGTCAGAATTTGAGTATAAACAGCCTCATTATGTCAAAAATGACTAGGGGTAGAGGGGTGGGTATTTGATCTGTGATAAAGATACTGGGTGGGATGCCCATGTGCCATACCAGAGAGCCTGGGTTTGATTCCCGGCTCCAGATCCCAATTCTAGCTTCCTGCCGATACCCTGGGAGGCAGCAATGATGGTTCAAAGTAACTAAGTTCCTGTCACCCACTTGGGAGAGCTGGACTGAGTTCCCAGCTCCTGGCTTCAGCCTTGTCTGGTCCCTAGACACTGCAACCATTTAGGAAGTAAACAAGTGGATGGAGGTGCTCTCTCACTCTCGCTCTCGTTCTCTCTCCTACGTTCCTTGAATAAATAAAAGCCATTGAGGATGTTGTTGTAGCATGTAACTGTTGATTTTTTAAAAGCCATCTGACTTGGGGATGTGGGGACTGGCACTGAGGCACAGCACGTTAAGTCTCTGATAGGGATGTCCACATCTCATATTGGAATGCTGCTTTGAGTCCCCAGCTACTTTGCTTCCCACCCAGCTTCCTGGTTATGCATCCTGGAAGGCAACAGATGATAGTTCAAGTATTTGGGGCCCTGACACCCTCAAAGTAGACCCAGATGGAGCTCAAAGCTCCTGGCTTTGGCAGGGTCCAGCCCTGGCTGTTGAGGGCATCAGGGGAGTACAGCAGCATATGGAAGGTGTCTCCCTCTCTTCTCTTTCTCTCTCTCTCTCTCTCTGCCTTTCAAGTAGATGAAAATAAATTTCATTTTAAAAATATATCTAATTTATGGGTGATAAAGAAATAAGGTAATTTACACAAAGTGCTAAATTAGGGGTCAGCACTGTGGCATAGTAGACTAAGATTACACCTGCGGCACCGGCATCCCATATGGGTGCCGGTTAGTGTCCTGGCTGCTCCTCTTCAGATTTAGCTCTCTGCTTATGGCCTGGGAAAGCAGCGGAGGATGGCTCAAGTGCTTGGCCCCTGCACCCACATGGCAGACTCTGAAGAAACTCCTCACTCCTGGCTTCAGATCAGCCCAGTTCCAGCAGTTACAGCCATGTGGGGAGTGAACCAGTGGATGGAAGACCTTTCTCTCTGTATCTCCTCTCTGTCTGTAACTCTACCTCTCAAAGAAATAAATTAAAAAATTTTTTAAAAATATTAAGTTTTGATGTATACTTTCCAAAGGAGTGAGAAAATGAATTTAAATATTCCCAGGGCATTAACCGCAGCGGGTTAACGCCCTGGCCTGAAGCACTGGCATCCCAAATGGGTGCTGGTTCAAAACCCAGCTGCTCCACTTCCAATCCAGCTCTCTGCTATGGCCTGGGAAAGCAGCAGAAGATGGCCCAAGTCCTTGGGCCCCTGCATCCATGTGGGAGACCCGGAAGAATCTCCTGGCTCCCGGCTTCAGATCAGCACAGCTCCAGCTGTTGAGGCTAATTGGGGAGTGAACCATCAGATGGAAGACCTCTCTCTCTCTCTCTCTCTCTCTTTTTCTCTTTACCTCTCCTCTCTCTGTGTAACTCTTTCATTGGAGGGTGAACAAACGGCAAAGGAAGACCTTTCTCTCTGTCTCTCTCTCTCTCACTGTCCACTCTGTCAAAAAAAAAAAAAAAATTTAAATATTCCCATCCAACATGCTTCCCCTTAAAGGGGGTCTTGGCTCTTAATAAATTATGTTTTAATTACCTGGAATTTAATAATATGAATTCATCTCATAACGTGACAATAACAAATTAGAAATGCTATTTTTAAGTGGAAGGAAGGAAGGAATAGATGATAAAGTAGTTAGTCCTCACAATAAACTAACAAGTACATTTCTATTATTATCTCCCTATCACAGAACAGGAAATAGACTCAAAGCAATTAAGTAATTTGTTGTTCAGTTAGGGGACTGGAACTCTAGTTTGTTGTCATACAGAAAAAAATTAAAAGGTACTTATTTGTTCATAAAATGCAGAATCAGTTTTTAAACTGAAGTTTTTTAAAGGAAAAATTCTTTAGATACTGAAAAGATCATAAATACCAGGGTAGTGTTGTCAAAAGAATACTTCATTAAGGTCACAAGTCCTGATTGATAAACCTTATGTAAAAATGAGGAAACTGAACTACAGTATCTCTAAAGGCCCCTTCAATTTTGTTCCACAAAATTAAATGTCTTTCACAGAAACTCAGGGCATTTTTTACCACTAGTTTTCTACAGCTTTAGCAATTCCGCAAGTGGAGTGAGTGGAGCGATCATTTGTTCCCTCCTACTTTTTCATTTGCTTTCATGGGTAAGATAGAGGAAATGCTCTCAATCTGGTCCTCTCTTCCCACTATTCATTCACAGTAAACTTCTACTCTTTAGAAATAAAGTAACAATGATAGAATGTAACTGAAAAGATATATAAATCAATCTGATTAGAGGTTGGAAGGAAAATGGACCTTTGGAAAGTCTAGATTCTAGAATAAGTATGGAGAAAACAAAAATTAACATACATATGGCCTTTTAAAGATCAGAAGATTGCCACAGAGAAATATATCTCTAGCCTAAAAGTAACAGTTACAAAATGGAATGTCCACTCTAATTCTTTTATAAACCTTGAATTCTGTACCTGTCACACAATCCTCTCAAATGTGAAGTTCCAAAAATGATGTGTTCCTTCCAAATAATCTGTCTGTGAAAGTTTAAAAATCAGAGAAAGCACTATCAATGGCAAAAGAACACTGTATTATGAATGCTTACTACTCAAAAAATGGCAAGGACAAAGTTAATGCTGTATTTATTATCATAGAGGGGGGAAAAGGGGATTCTGATCACCACTTTCTTGTGCCTTTAAATTCTCACATTGCAGAGCAGAAAACACTTTTTTTTGAGCTACCTAATTTTTCAGAGACTGGATCTCACTAAAATTCAAGAATAAATCGAAATCAAGAGAAGATATTGAACTTAAACATACTTGAATATATTAGCATTAAGCACTGGATAATGGCAGCTGTTGGTAAACTACTTTAAAGAACATGAATAATCTTCGATAAGCCTCTGTCTTCAAACCACAATAATGGGGCACATTCCACACACTCTGGGAATATTAAAATTGGGCATTATAGGCTGAGTTTATTCAATCTATAATTTGCAGGTCACAATATGACTGAGGAGGGAAAAAAAGCTATAAAATGAAGTACCAAAGAATTATACAGTGACCCTACCTTAAGTATCTCCAAAACAGAGACAATATTAATACTCTAACTGCTCCAAGTAGATAGTTGCTTCCCCTGTGCTAAAAGCCAGGCCTCATACCACTGAGTCAGTTTTACTCAGAGAAGTCATGAGGTGGCAGACTGGACGTGACAGCATGCTGTGTAATGAATGACACATCTTGTTTCTGAGCGTAGGCCTGAAGCACTAAAATAATGTTAATAAACATCCTTTATGGGAGTGAACAAACACATCTACTCCCTTCTTCTTCCTGTCCCCCAACATCTCCCATGGATGAGGAGAACAACTTTAAAAGGGTACAGCAAACAGAAAACCCTTAAATAGGCAGCGAGGCTGTAAAATGGACTCACTCTTGATGCTTTTCCTCACTTTAAAATAGGTTTCAAAAACAAGCAGGGGAATCTTAATGAACTATTCAACATCACTACGTTCACATGGCTAAACTCTGAAAAATAAAAACGTACTGACTAAAAGTTGTTTATTTAAATCCTACTCATACTAAGTGCACAGTGTGTAGTCCATCCCAGCTGCTCAACTGCATTAACCAGCAATATGGTGGGAGTCTAGAATCCCAATTCTGCCTTGTTACGGCAATCCAACTGAAAGATTGGGCTCAGCTTTCTACCTGTCGTATTTATTTACAGTCTACAACCTTTTAAAACATATATATCTTTCCATGTATCTGAGACTTGTCACCTTGACTAGACAAAAAACTATTTCAGGGCAGGAACCACGTCTTCTACTTTCTTTAAAAGTACAAGAACACAGGCTCTGGAGTCATACCGATAGGTCACCAACCCAAGTTCTAGCACCAGCTTTGTGACCCTGGCCAAGATACTTGTCCTTCCTATGCCTCAGTTTTCTCACCTGCAAAATAGGGATAAAGGCATATGATTGCTGAAAAATGATGAATGAAGTGAATACCTAAAAAGTGTCTGGCATAAACAATATGAAATATTAATTATGATAATTATCTGTATCCCTACCATATCTAACACCAAGCCTTAATCCTTTATTAGACGGTCAAGGATCTGTCAACTGATTTCAAATGGTATACAATTGTATCAGCAATACAATTTCTCTCATTATCACCATATAACTCATGAACAATGAAATTTTTACTGTTCTAGAAGACTTTAACACTTCAAAATGTTTTATTACTTCTAAAATATCACATCAAATATTCCTACCTGAATAGGAATTGGAAAATCAGTCACAGAACAAATTCTTAACTAGTTTCTGTACTTGTTCAACAGTCTCAGCTACTAAGTGTGATAAAGAGGGAAATCCTGGCCAATGCAATTTTAAACTGGTCAGAATAACACAAATGTGATCAGAATATAACATTATTATTTTTTGAAAATTAAGTTCCTAATTTCAATAGCAAAAAATAAAATAAAATAACTTTTGAGATTTTTTTTTATAATGTACAAAATATTTTAGTATAAAACCCACAATGAGACCACATTGTGACTATTACAATGGCCATTATCAAAGGAGAAAATAACAAGTGTTTGTGAGGTTGTGAAGAAAATGAAGCCCTGTGTATTGCTGATAAGAATATAAAATGATGCAGCTACTGTGGAAAACAGTACAGTGTCTACTCAGAAAATTAAACTTGGAATTAATATATGATCCAGCAACTTGTTCCCAGAAATACCCAAAAGAAAGAAAAACAAACCTGAACAGATACTGTATACCAATATTCATAGCAGCCAAAGGGAAGAAACAATCTAAGTGTATATCAACAGATAAACAGGTAAACAAAATGTGATATAGATCATGAAATACCATTCAGCTGTAAAAGGAATGTAATTCTGACACATGATCCAACATGGATGAACCTAGAAGACACTATGCTTAGGGTCTGATTCCATTTATATGAGATTTTTGGAGTAGTCAAATTCATAGAGACCAAATACAGAATAGCCAGGAAGGGGTGGAGAATGGTGTTATTACTAAATAGATAGAATTTAAGTTTAGAAAAACAAAAAAGTTTTAGAGATGGATGGTGGTAATGGCTACACAATCATTTAAATGTACTTAATGTCACTGAACTACATCCTTAAAAATGGTTAAAAGAGTAAATTTTATATTTTTCCTACGTTGCCACTACTTTATGTTCTACTTTTATACACATTTATAAAATTCTATTTTATATACATTATAAAATATATTTAAATGTGTTGTAAACATGTATTATTTATTCTATTTGTTCTGTTTTATATATGTTGTTTACATGTGTGTATGTACATACACAGACATATATAGATATATAGACTCTTTGGAAAGCAGTTTCTTACAGCATTCAACACATCTTTCACCCCATGAACAAGCAACCCCATACTCCCAGGTAGTTGCCCAAGAAAAATAAAGACATATGCCCACACATAAATCTAAATAACCATTACTCCTCCTCCTCCTCATTATCAAAAACTGAAAATAAATAGAATATTCATCAACTTGCAAATGAACTAATACAGACATATAATAGAACACTACTCAGTAATGAAAAGGAACAAGAGGGAAATATGAAAAAGTTTAAAAAATTTAAAACGGAGTACCTTAAAAATATTGTGCTAAGTTAAAGAAACCAGACATACAAAGTTACTGTATTATTCAATTTCTAATACATCTTGGAAAAGACAAAAACACATAAAAGGACAGAAATCAGGTAAGTCATTGCCAACATCTGGTAGTAGAAAAGGCAGACTGACTCTAAGGGGCATGAGGCTGCTTCCTAGGATGATGAAAACATCCTCTCTCCCCACTGTGGAGGGAGGGAGTTTACATGACTATACAGTGTGTCAAAATTCATAGGTCTGTATACATGAAAGGGATAATATTTACATATGTAAATTATAATGTAGAAATCAACAAAGTCAGAGTACTAAAAACAACTTAAACATTTGCTTCCACAGTAAATATTTTTAACAAGTATTCAACATGTAGACCAAACAGCTGACCACCTAATTTTGATGTTGCTTAATATTTATTTTATTTACTTGAAAGACAGTCAGAGAGAGAATTATCTCCATCTGCTGCTTCAAATCCAAACGGCTGTAATGGCTGGGCTGGACTAAGCTGAAGCCAGGAAACAGGAACTCCATCCAGGTCTCCCATGTGAGTATGGAGGCCCAAGTACTAAGGCCATCTTACAGTGCTCTTCTTGGGGCATTAATAAGGAGCTGGAATAGAAATGGAGCTGCCACTTGAACTGGTGCCATTATGGGAGGCCAGCATCCCAGGCGCCAGCTTAACCCACTTGTGCCACCATGCCAGTCCCATGAGCACATTATTTTGTACCAGATCTTAGGTATATCACTGCAAACAGAACCAAAGTGAAAATCATGTTTTTAGTTTTATCCTCCAAATATGCATTTTACTTCCAAAAAAACAATGAAATTAATATATAAGGGTTGGGGCCAGCGCTATGGGGTAGCGAGTTAAAGCCGCCACCCGCAGTGCTGGCATTCCATATGGGCATTGGTTGGAGTTCCGGCTGCTCCACTTCCTATTAATTCCAGCTCTCTGCTATGGCCTGGGAAAGCAGAAGATGCCCCTGCAACAGTTTGGGAGACCCAGAAGAAGCTCCTGGCTCCTGACTTCTGAGCAGTGCAGCTAAATGGCCAATTGGGAAGTGAACAAGCAGATGGAAAACCTCTCTATCTCCTGTTCTCCTTCTCTATCTATGTAACTCTGACTTTCAAATAAATAAATAAATCTTTTTAAAAAAGAAAGAAACAAATTGCTCTAAAAAATCCATCAGGGCAGTACCCATACTTTAGAAATAATAACAGTAGGGGCAGACACTGTGGCACAATAGCTTAAGACTCCACTTGGGACATCCTCATCCCATGTCAGAGTGCTTGGGATCAAGTCTGACCTTTGCTTCCAATTCAGCTTCCTGCTAATGTGCCTGGGAGGAAGCAGATGATGATTCAAGTACTTGGGTCCTGGCCACCCATGTGGGAGACCTGCCTGGAATTCTTGGCTCCTGTATTTGGCCTGGCCCAGCCCCAGCTGTTCCAAGTATTTGGGGAGTAAACCAGATGATGGGAGATAGGTGGGTAGGTACGTAGGTAGGTAGATAGATCAATCAATAGAGAGATAGGCAGACAGATAGAGAATCTCTCCCTTCCTCCCCCATGACTCTGCTTTTCAAATAAATAAACTCTTCAGAAAAGAAATAACAGTTAATACTGGGAAACAAATTGAAAAATGGGTTATCACAAGATAAGTAATTCTTCTTTGGAAACTTATCTTACAAATCACAGTAATCAGATACAAGTGACATATCATTAATATTAACTTTTATACCACATTGAGTAAGAAAGCACATTTTATCTCTCTTTGCTCTTTTTATTTTGTAAATCAAGGCCAATTTTGGAAAAACTGACATCTGGAGGAGCAAAAGGAGAAGACAGGAAAGAAGACCAGAAGGCAAGCTTAATGTGTGTTTTATCTGTATTTCCTCAGTTCAACAAGAACTGAAATGTAGTTTTTAGAAGCAATACAATAGTTTCTACTCAGCTTAAACAGATATTCAAAGCTCTGAATTATAAAATTCAACTCCAAGTTTCACCTTTAAGAGAAACTAATAAATGAAATTAATGCTGTCATTATACATTAGCTTGGTTTTGAAACTCTAAAAATCTAATGCCTAAATGGAAAATAGATATCTTTTCTCTCTTTCGCCTTCAAAGATCTCCTAATTTAACCATCTTAAATAGGAGAGCAATATGTAAAACATGTTCAATCTTCTATTTCAGGAGATCGCAAATTCTAATGTGCAAACTGCCTAGGTGCTTGTTAAAATGAAATTCCTGGGCATAGCTCCCCGAAATTTTGACTGATGGTAGATGAGAGAAGGAAGGGCTCATTGGATCTGTATTTTCAACAAGTATTACTGATAATTTCTATGTAGACTGCCTTAAGGTCTCATTTTGAAAAACACTGGTCTATATGCTGAATTTGGTTCTCATATGATACAGTGTAATCATGAATTCTAGCATTCTCTGTTCATAGACTACACCACACTTGGTATTAACACTAGCCTTTGTCAACTCACCTAAGATCTAAAAGTAAATTTAAACACCATATAATGATCAAATACGGCTGGAGTAAAGAAACGGAAAATAAATGTGACAGACTCATTTTTTGATGAAGAGCTAGACTATAAAATGACAAATTCATTTTTTATTAACATTTCCCTCATGCAAAAATTAGTTACATGGCTACAATTTTACATACACATACACACACACACACACACACAGCCCTTAACTGGTTAAGGAAATTATCTTTAATAAAGGTTTTTCATGTACCACAGACATACTTGCTTCTTACAATTACAACAGTCACTTCACGAATCAGTCTTTTTTTATCTTCTTCCTGGACACACATTAAAACAAGGCGCTAGGATGCAAACAGATAAATGACTTCTTGCTTCACTTTTTAGATCCATTCATTATTATCACATTTCTACTCCAGTCTGTCTTTATCCCTGAAGACTTGAAAATACTTAAGCAAATGGCCACATCAATTTCATCTTTTCCATTTTTGACTTAAGCATAAAGTAGACAGCAACATGTTCTTTTTGACGTAATACGCCTCAAAAAATACTCAAATTTTCCAACTCTGCCATTGGCTTTATAAAATAGAGGAACAATCCTACACTTGTCTTATTTTTTCTTATGCCAGACAAAAATCAGACTGCTGATAAAGCACACTGATGTTTTTCACACTTCACCTAACATTCCAAAGTGATTCTGTTGAACATCTCATGACTGTCAGGCTGGTGGTACATTCAGTCATTGAGTATTTCCGCAGTAACAACAGGAGTCGGCTCCATGGATTCCAGGCTCCTTTGAGAAGACTCAGGGTGCCCTTTGTCTTGAAGGTACAGAACACCATAAATAACACCGAGGCAGGCCAACAATGACTTAGTCCCAGAGCCAGGCTTTGCTCTTAAAGAACATCCATCTCTAAAAGCTTCCACTGAAAGAGAAGAAAAACAGTACCAGGAGGACTACAAACAAAAATGAGGTTGATATTATAGTAGAAAATGCTAAGGGAAGCAAACTGGAAAAGTAGGGAAGCATTTCTATTTATTTGCTCTTGTTTTTGCTTTAAGCTATATACAGACCAATATGAACAAAGCAGAGGGAGACCTAGGGTCTGGAGGGAAACACTGCAATGTCAATGAGAAAGCAGAACTGGTTGTTTTCTATTACTAGAGAGCAGATCAAACACTGAGCTAGAGTCTAATTCTAAGCTAGTCACAAGGGATTTTAGCATAGGTTTCTTCATCTGTAACCTTATCTATTTCACAAAGTTGCTACAAGGAATATCAAGGAAAATACATATTATGCATGTCCAAGTACTACATAAACACGAATTTATAATCCTTTGTTGAATAAAATTAAAAGGAAACTGGGGGGTCGGTACTGTGGTGGAGCAAGAAAAGCCGCCACCTGCACTGCCAGCATCCCATATGGGTGCCAGTTCGAGTCCTGGCTACTCCACTTCCAATCTAGCTCTCTGCTATGGCCTGGGAAAGCAGTAGAAGATGGCCCAACTTCTTGAGCCCCTGTACCTGGAAGAAGCTGTTGGCTTCTGGCTCCGGATCGGCGCAGTTCCAGCTATTGTGGCCATCTGGGGAGTGAACCAGCAGATGGAAAACCTCTTTCTCTCTCCCACTCCCTCTCGCTCTTTCTGAATCTCAAACACATAAACCTTTAGAAAAAAAAAGAAAAAGCAACCCTCCCACCCCCCCAAAAAAAAGGACACTGGAACAAGTGATAAGAAAGAATTTATGCACACAGCACTGACAGTGATCTTAGAAAAAGGCAATATTACACTGATGTTCATGAAAGCAGTTAAGCACAGATTTTGGAAATTACAGACCAGTCAGTCTGCTGCTCACTTGGAAGACACGTGAAGATGTACCATGAAACCAATGATGTATGAAACCTCAGGGGAGGCCGGTTACTAGGATTCTGTACTGATGCACTACAGCAAGTCAAAAACATGAAAGAATCATATTATCACATTATTTCTTACTCCACCCGGGCTGCTATAACAAAATACCTTGGCCTGAGTAATTTATAAATAACAGAAATTTATTTCTCTCATTACTGCAGGTTGGAAAGTCCAAGATCAAAATGCCAACAGATTCAACATCTGGAGAAGGCTTCTTCTCCACTTCTGGTACTTTTTGCTGCATCCTCACTTGGCTGAAGGAATGGCTCCCTGGCACGTCTTATAAATGGTCACAAATCCCACACATGCAGGCTCTACCAACTAACTTCATCAACCCCTGAAGGCTCTAACATAAAATTCGACAGGACACTAACATTCAGATCATAACATACCCCAAATCCTACCTGTGCTTTATGAAAATTTGCTATGTCTTTCAGTTAAGTCCTATTTTATTTTTAAACATAAGTAAATCTAATTCAAACTGTTACTTTACTAATTACTTGGAAGACAAATTTAAGGTCTTTTTAACTAAAATATTAAACCATCATAAAATGCTCAAACAGAATGGTCAGAGTTGGAGTTCATCTTAGAAACAGAACCTGATTGAGAGGCTAACCCAAAAAGCTACTCAGATCAAATCATTAAAATATATATATATATTTGTTTATATATATTTATACACTATTTACATCAATCACTTTATTTCTTAAAAGCAGTCAGTTAACTCCATTACAGAAAGTAAAACTTATTTTATATATATATATATATATATATACACACACACACATATATATAAATAATTTGGAAACACAAAATATAGTCTCATTCCAACATCTTAAAAAGTGTTCTTCAGGGATAGGTATTGTGGCACAGAAGGATAAGCCATCGCCGGAAACACAAACATCCCAAATTAGAATACCTAGGATGGAGTCCCCCTCATCACTCTGCCTGTCAAATAAAAATGAATAATTTTTTAAAAGTATCCTTCAATATGGGGCCGGCGCCATGGTGCAGTAGGTTAATCCTCCACGTGCAGTACCAGCATACCATATGGGTGCCAGTTCCAGTCCTGGCTGCTCCTCTTCTAATCCAGCTCTCTGCTATGGCCTGGGAAAGCAGTGAAAGATGGCCCAAGTCCTTGGGCCTCTGCACCCACGTGGGGGACCTTGAAGAAGCTCCTGGCTCTGGCTTCGGATTGGTGTAGCTCTGGCCGTTGTGGCCATCTGGCGAGTAAACCAGCAGAAGGAAGACCTTTCTCTCTGTCTCTACCTCTGTCTGTAACTCTACCTCTCAAATAAATAACAAAAAATCTTTTTTAAAAAAGTATCCTTCAACATACAACATGTATTGGTAAAATAAGAACAATATCTATCATACCTATGTACAGGGTTGCTATGGGAATAAAAAATTATATATAAACATATTTTGAAGCTATTAAACCGTATGTAAAAGTTAAGCATCATATAAGTCTATTTTTAGCTCTTCAATTTCAGACCGATGAATTAAATCAAAATCCTAAATGTGGACCTTGTGTTTAGCCTAGCAGTTAAGAGTGCCTGAGTCAATTCTCAGCTCTAGCTCCTGATTCCAGGTTTCTCCCACTGGAGACCCCAGGAGGCAGGCAGCAGTGAGGGCTCAAGTAGCTGGCTTCCTGCTACCCACATGGGAGACCAGAACTGAGTTCCCAACTAGTGGCTCCAGCCTCAGCCAGGAGTGCCAGCTGCTGTAGGCATTTGGGGAATGAACCAGTGAATGAAAGCTCTGTTTGCCTGCCTGTCTATGTGTCTCTGAAACAAAAATAAATTTTTAAAAGTGTTCGGGGGTGGGCATTTGGCTAGTAGTTAAGGTGCACACATCCCATATTCGAGTGCTTGTGCTGGTGTTCCAGCTCTACTCCCAACTCCAGCTTTCTGCTAATGTGCACACTGGGAGGCAGCAGGAGATGGCTCAATTACTTGAGTCCCTGCTGGAGTTCATGGCTGCTAGCCCAGCATCAACCAGCATTTAAGCTAGCAGCTAGCATTAAGGGCATTTAAGGAATAAACCAGCAGATGGGAGCACTTTCTGCCTCATCTGTCTGTCTCTCTGCCTCACAAATAAAATAAATACACAAATTTTAAAGTAACAATTTTTAATCTAAACTTTAACAACCTATTGCTAAAATCTGAACAGACAGCATTCATATTTAAGTAGTTCCTTTCTTAGAAAAAACAGTAAAGTTAAATAATGGTTAAGAATCTAAATAATAGAGAATCATGAAAGACCTTCCTATAATTATATTACATTAGTGAATTCTTCTTATACATAGAAACCTCAGTGTGCATAAGCATTTTGCTTTACTGAAACGGTTATACTACCCAATGAAAACCTGACCTCCTGGGCAGGCGCTGTGGCTTAGCGGGTAAAGCCGCTACCTGCAGTGCCAGCAACCCATATATGGCACCGGTTTGAATCCCAGCTGCTCCATTTTTGATCCAGCTCTCTGCTATGGCCTGGAAAAGCAGTAGAAGATGGCCCACATCTTTGAGCCCCTGCACCCACATGGCAGAAGAAGCTCCTGGCTCCTGGCTTCAGATCAGCACAACTCCAGCTGTTGTGGCCAACTAGGGAGTGAACCAGCAGATGGAAGACCTCTCTCTCTCCTTCTCTCTGTGTGTAACTCAGACTTTCAAATAAATAAACAAATCTTAAAAAAAAAAAAAAAAAGGCTACAGGGGAGCCAGCATTGTAGCATAGCAGGTAAAAGCGCTGCCTGAATACCAGTATCCCATGTGGGTGCCACTTCGAGACCTGGATGTTCCACTTCCAATCCAGCTCCCCGCTAGTGCCTGGGAAGGCAATGGAGGATAACCCAAGTGTTTGGGCCCCTGCACCCATGTGGGAGACCAGGATGAGGCTCCTGGTTTCAATCTAGCCTAGCCCTGACCGTTGTGACCATTTGGGGAGTGAACCAGCAAATGGAAGATCTCTTTCTCTCTGTAACTCCGCCTTTCAAATAAATAAATAAATCTTGTTAAAAAAAAAAAAAAAAAAAAGACTACAGGGACCAGTGTTGTAGCCTAGCAGGTACAACACATATGGGTGCCGCCTGGTGTCCTGGCTGCTCATTTCCAATCCAGCTCCCTGCTAATGCACCCGGAAAAGCAGCAAAGGATGACCCAAGTACTTGGGCCCTTACCACCCACACAGGAGACCCAGAGGCTCCTGGCTTTGGCCTGGCCCATCCCTGGCTGTTGGGGCCATTTGGAGAGTAAATCAGCAGATGGAAGACCCCTTTCTCTGTCTGTCTCTCCCCCTTTCTCTCTCTGTTGTCACTCTGACTTACAAGTTAAGTAAATCTTAAAAAAAAAAAAAAAAAAGAAGGCATTAACTATTGATAAAAGCAACAGGAAAGATGAATCTCAAAATATATTGAAGAAGCCAGACCAGAAGTTAGTATACTCATATATTATATATTTTCATTTATATAAAATTCTTGAAAATTCAAAGTAGTCTATAAAGACAGGAAGTAGATTAGTGGGTATCTGCTGATGGAGTAGGGGTGGTGGTGAGGATTACAAAGCAATGCAAAAAACCTATCTTTTTTTAGGTTTATTAATTTATTTGAAAATCAGAGTTATACAGAGAGAGTTCTTCCATCTGCTGGATTGCTCTCAAAATTGCCGCAACGGCCAGAGCAAGGTGAGACTAAAGCCAGGAACTTCTTCCAGATCTCCCATGTGGGTGCAGGGGTCCAAGCACTTGGGACATGTTCTGCTGCTTTCCTAGGCACATTAGCAGGGAGCTGGATCAGAAGTGGAATAGTCATGACTTGAACTGGCACCCATATGGGATGCCAGGGTCACAGGCAACAGCTTTACCCACTACACCACAATGCCAGCCCTGCAAAAAACTTTTTAGATAAAAAAGACATTTCACTTCCTTGACTGTGGTGATGATTTCACGGTTATTTATCTATTTCAAAACATATCAAATTATTTAAGTACCTGTAGTTGTTGCTTCAAATGTCTTCTTAAATATGTTTTTTTAAGCTATGAATGCTCAACCATGAGAAGCAGTCCATAAAGTAGACTCATAGAATGACGATTGCTTTAAGTAGCACTCTGACCTCAGAATTAGCCCTTAAGGAATTCTAGTCTGGCTGAAAAGCCCAAGAGAGCATTTCAGGCGTGGAAAGCCAAGACATTGTGACAAAAAATGTCCTACTTGAAGGACCTCTGTGGGTGAGACCTCAGTGGAAAGCAGCAGTCATCAAAGGAGATACTTTTCTCTGAAGGGAGGAGAGAACTTCAACTATGCTTACAGTCTTGTCTAAATACTGACAGGGTTTGTGTATTCAAAAGGCTTCCACAGTCTAGGTAGCTCATGTCAAGAGCCTCAGGTGGTCACTGACATCATACCTAAGAGTGTTAATTGTTAAATTAACAACAGGAGTCACTAAGCACTAACTTCCCATGCAGGACCTCTGTCCTCAAAGAGTTATATTACGAGAGTTAACAGTAAGACTTGTTCTCAAAGATTGATTACATTTTAGTGTATTAAATGGAGGATATTCTTATGTCTCATAGGTTTTAGTTATGCCTAAGTGTCCAACTCCACTGCTTGTTTTCTTAGGTGCTTCCTTAATTAATGATAAAAGTTGTTATCAAGGACTTACTTTCTTTTAATGTATTAAGTGGAGAATATTCTTATGTCTCATAGTTATGTCTAAGTGCTTGCAAAGGATGTATCATTCCTGGGTGCTTCTTTAAAGTTAAGTGGAAGGAAGGAAGGAAGGGAGGAAGGGAGGAAGGGAGGAAGGGAGGAAGGGAGGAAGGAAGGAGTGAAATTAACCTCAAGATGCAATAACTTTGAATAGCCCTTGTCTTGACTGTTGAGGAACAGGTTTTTGTTTTGTTTTTTTGTGCAAATTGTTGAACTCTTTACTTAGTATAGAGTTGGTCTTCTGTATATAAAGTTAATTGAAAGTGGATCTTAATGGAGAATGGGACTGGGAATAGGAGAGGGAGAAGGAGGTGGGTGGGTATGTGGGTAGGAGTGCAGGTATGGTGGGAAGATTCACTATATTCCTAAAGTTGTACTTACGAAATGCATGAAGTTTGTATTCCTTAAATAAAAGATTTCTTTGGGAAAAAAATCAAAAATAAAAATAGATAAAATCTGTTTTATATAAGAAAAATGAATTTATGAGAATATAAGACTACAAAAATCACTTCTCATTGCTAAATTTTCCATACTTCAACAGAATCACAGATTTTGAATAAATGCAATATATTATCAAGAAATCATATTAAATTTCTGGGGCATTGTGCCATAGCAGGTAAAGCCCCACTTGCAATCCTGGCAATCTATATGGGCACTGGTTCATATCCTGGCTGCTCCACTTTCAATCCAGCTCCCTACTTATGGCATGGAAAAAGTAGCAAGGATGGCCCAGGTCCTTCGGCCCCTGGCAGCCATATGGGAGATCCAGAAGAAGCTCCTGAGCTCTGCCTCACCTAGCCCTGGCCATTGTAGCCATCTAGGGAGTGAACTAGTGGATGGAAGATATCTTTCTCTTTCTCTCCTACTCCTCTTTCCCTCTCTATAACTCTTTCAAATAAATAAATAAATCTTAAAAAAAGGATGTTAACTTCAAAAGTGATTCAGAGTTTACTGCATATGAATCATGCTTTTAAGCCTCTGAGTTTCTGAATTGCAAACCTTGGGATATAAATTATAAATGATAAAGCATATGCACATACATAAGTATAGCCTAGTTCAAGAGAAACTAATATGAAAATGAACCAATAATATGTACAAAGTTTTTACCAGAGGTGATGAAAAATTCTGGGGTTTAGACGGTGGTGATGGTTACATAATATTGTAGATGTTTTTACTGGCACTAAATTGTACATTAATTAAAGTTTAAAATGAAATTTTGCTATGCATGTTTTACCACAATAAAAAATACTTTAAAAAATTATTGGTTAGTCTGTCTAGTGCCCTCACATGTATTCCTACAGTTCATTGATGAAAAATTCAGTATCCATTTTTAAGTATATGGCTCTGGGAGACAGACAGAAGCTAGGACAGGACATAATGCTAAATTCTAAGACAGCTTAGAAAAGCATAAAAATGCTACTTTAAACAGCTTCTGATGCATTTTAACACAAGTACATTTAAATGGAAACAGTAACTATGAACTCAGATAACAGAGAGGATAATCTTTCAAAAGAAAACTACTGGATTGGGACTCAGATAGTGATTATCTCACTTTATCAGGGCTCTTTAGCAGGAATCATTAGCTTTTTCACTATTAATGATTTCCCCTATAAAATGGAGAAATGACTTACTATGTTTCATAAGCATACTGAAAGAAAAATACAACACAGGGTATTCTGAGATCGTAGTGGAAAAAAGCAACTTTATAAAAACATAAGTTTTTATATAATATACTAGAAGGTAAATGGAATGGTATTACTGGTTACGTAAAGGAAAAGTTATTATTGCTAACCAGAGGCTTTCCTGAATTTTATAAATACACATAAAATTGTACACAGTTAAGCCAAAGCATAGTATGATGGGGGGAAAGCTGGAATTGTGGAAGAGCTATACTTCAGAACAACCTAGAATACACAAATAGACTGTAGCCCAGCAAGGGGATATTTTACGCTGTCAGTCACTGCCCTGGAAATAGTGCTAATTCTATCCTTTTTGAACATATGTTATATAAAATGTGACAATGAAAAATTTCTGTTAGAAGAACTAAAAAATAAGACTGTCACCATCTCAGTATATCATTAAGCCCAAGACTGCTACAAATTAATTCCTAATAATGACGTGATCTACATTGATTTCATGTTTCCATGAATTAAATTAATAAAATATTTAAGGATTACCACTGAATTTTGCTGAGTTCAAAAAGAAAATTTGTCTAGTAATTTCACACACTTCAAAAACAAATATAAATATTTTGCTCTAACTTCCCATTATATCATATCCTTCATGTCTTCATTATTTATTTACATATTAAGATATTTATACATTATATCCTGCCCAAATTTAACTCAATCTAAACCTCCAGAGTAGTAACTGGATATGGAATATTTTTTTCATCTCATTCCAAAATTGCTCTATATCATTGCTGAAAGTTAAACTACTTAATTCTTTTCTAAGTTTGCTCCCTTTTCTAAATATGCCACCAATCTATGTGCTTCTTGGAGCACCTAAAGCATTCCATGTCTGTGTCAGGTCACCTCAGTTGCCCCAGTCAGGATCTGACCTTTAACAGACCAACTGCTTTGGCTCTGCACTCCTGCCCTTCCCTCATTCAGTTGGAGATGTGCCATTAATCAAAGGAGAAGCCCTGGAAAAAGGACTCTGAAGGACAGTTTTAAAAGCATTAGAACTCCAGGGGCATCTAGTAGGTGCTAAGTAATGTCTAAGGAACTCCATGAAATTTATGTCAAAAGGTTTCAATATGTTGAAAACAGCAAGATGGCAGTAGGACTTAAACTTATGAGCTATATTTCATATACTAACAACAGAAACTGCTTTCTAGGAAAACTGCACCAATTTGGCACTAAGTTTCAGGCCTTCAAAAACATTTTACTCTCTTCTAGGAGTTCAACATAAGGAAACAGGTGTGTGTGCTGTGGCACAGGGGATCAAGTCCTGCCTAGGATGCCAGCATCTCATATCACAGTGCCCAAGATGAGTTCTGCCTCCTCCACTACTGATCCAGCTCCCTGCTAATGTGCCTGGGAGGCAGCAAATGATGGCTCAAGTACTTAGGTTCCTGCCACCCACATGGCAGTCTCAGATTGAGTTCCTGGCTCCTGACTTTAGCCTGGTACAGTCCTGGAAAATCTCAATCTCTCCCTCACCTCCCATAATCTCCCTCCCTTCTCCCTCTCTCTGTTTACTCTGCCTTTCAAATATTTTTTAGAAAGTTTAGTTCAAGGGCCAGCGCCGTGGATAGTAGGTTAAGCCTCCTCCTGCAATGCCAGCATCCCATATGGGCAGCAGTTTGAGTCTCGGCTTCTCTACTACCCATCTAGCTCCCTGCTAACAGCCTGGAAAAGCAGTGGAAGATGGCCTAAGTGCTTGGGTCCCTGCATCCCTATGGGAGACCAGAAGAAACTCCTGGCTCCTGGCTTTGGATGGGCCCAGCTGGAGCTGTTTGAGGCCATTTGGGGAATGAACCAGTGGATGGAAGACCTCTCTCTGTCAGTAACTCTATCCCTCAAATAAATAAATTAATTAAAAAAAAAAAAAAAGCTCAGTTCAAACAATTGTGCACAAAGAGGTGCAACTTGTTTTTTTGTTTTGTTTTTCTTTTTGAAGATTTATTTTATTTATCTGAAAGAGTTACAGAGAGAGGTACAGAGAGAGAGGTCTTCCATCCGCTGGTTCACTCCCCAGATGGCTGCAACAGCCAGAGCTATGCCAATCCAAGCCAGGAGCCAGGAGCCTCCTCCGGGTCTCCCATGTGGGTGCAGGGGCCCAAGGACTTGGGCCATCTTCTACTGCTTTCCCAGGCCACAGTAGAGAGCTGGATCGGAAGAGAAGCAACCGGGACTAGAACCAGTGCCCATATGGGATGCCGGTGCTTCAGGGCAGGGCTTTAACCCACTGTGCCACAGCGCCGGTCACCAAGAGGTGCAACCAGTAAGGGATGCAATTTCCCTTGACCCAGCAATTCTAGTTGGAAGCATTTTCCTTACAGATATACAGCTAGAGCACCCCAACCCAAAATCCAAAATTCTCCCAAATCCAAAACTTCAAAATTTTGGATTTTCATGTTAGAAAAGCACAACTGATACATAAACTGAAAGTAGATCATTGTAAAAATTAAGAGAAGGAATAAGAGAGGAAGGAGAACAAAGGGTGGGACCATGGGTGGGAGGGAGTGTAGGATGGGAACTATCACCATGTTCCTAAATCTGTATACATGAAATTTGTATGCCTTAAATAAAATTTAAAAAACAATAAAGTATAGGGGCTGGTGCTGTGGCATAGTGGGTAAAGCCACTGCCTGCAGTGCCGGCATCCCATAAGGGTGCTGGTTCAAGTCCTGGCTGCTCCACTTCCGATCCAGCTCTCTGCTATGGCCTGGGAAAGCAGCAGAAGATGGCCCAAGTACTTGGGCCCCTGCACCCACTCGGAGGACCCGGAAGAAGCTCCAGGCTCCTGGCTTTGGATCAGCCTAGCTCCGGCAGTGGCAGCCATTTGGGGAGAAAACCAGTGGATGGAAGACTTCTCTCTCTCTAACTGTGCCTTTCAAATAAATAATCTTAATAATAATAATAATAATAAAGTATGCAAACACTCAAGTCCAAAAAACTCTAAAATCTGAAACACTTCCTATTCCAGGCATTTTGGATAAGAGACGATCTATAACTGTATACAAGCAAATGGTTTACATTCAATGTTATTCACTGCAGTACCATTTGTAATAGTAAAACTTAGAAACTGATTAAATGAATTATGGTTCATCCAGGCATTAGGCAGCCATAAAAAGAGTAAGGAATCTCTTTATGAAATGGCAGGAAAATAAATTGGAGTTACATTGATAAATAGGGGTAGAGAGAGAGGAAGGAATGACTCCAGCTACAGATCAGATCAATTCTCATAATGAGTTACTGTATGTGTAAAACTGTAGAAAATGCCTATGAACAGTAAAAACCTATGATAATATCAATTCAAATATAACACAATTAACAATTAGCCTGACAGCCAGAACTCCCAACCATCTTCCTTTGTAGGCTTGATCCAGCCATTTCATTAACCTCACAAAAACAGGTCCTACATTTTTCTAAACTAAATTGCCTGGATCCCACTCATGGCAGAGTGTTTTACACACATATCTATCTAATTATACATTTGCACCTATACACATGTAATAGGTATGGAAGGAAACATAAGAATTTCAAAAAATTACTGACTTTGTTGGTGGAAGGGACAATAATTGCCTGCCAGATGGCAAATGGGATGGGGATTAGATGGACAGGCAGGGAGGAGGGGTGAGAGAGATCTCATGGACTATCCTTTTATACTTTCTGATTTTTTCCAAATTATCTATGCTTTAAGATAAATTTTTAAATTATAATTATATAAATTAATAAAAAGAAATTTAAAATATTTTAAAGTGTAATAGTTTTAATAACATGAGAA
Organism: Oryctolagus cuniculus; assembly: GCF_051225735.1. NCBI lineage: Eukaryota > Metazoa > Chordata > Mammalia > Lagomorpha > Leporidae > Oryctolagus > Oryctolagus cuniculus. Next base: position 7,714,609 of record NC_142873.1, on the reverse strand, counting down.
AATATAATGTTAAGATAAAAAAGTGGGATATAAAATACATGCAGGAACAGGCATTTGGTACAATGGTTAGGAAACCACTTAGGGTATCTATACACCATATGGCAGTGCTCCACTACCCATCTCATTCCTGCCAATGCACACCCTGGGAGAGGGCAAAGGTGATGCCTCAAGGACCTGGGTCTCTGCCACACAAGTGGGAGACCCTGACTGAATTCCCTTCCTGACACTAGCCTGGCCCAACTCCAGCCATGAGAGGAATTTGGAAAGCAAATCACTAGACGGAAGATCTCTGTCTTATCTGTCTGTCTGTCTCCCTCTGTCTCTTCGCCTTTCAAATACATAATACAAATTAAAAAAAAAAAAAAATACTGGGACCAGCATTGTGGCCTAGTGGGTCAAACTGCAGCCTGCAATGCCCATATCCATATGGGCGCCAATTTTTTCCTGGCTGTTCCATTTCTTATCCAGCTTCCTGATAATGTGCCTAGAAAAGCAGAGGAAGATGGCTCAAGTACTTGGGCTCCTGTATCCATGTGGGTAACCTAGATGAAGCTTCTGGCTTTGGCCTGGCCCAGTCCTGGTCATTGCAGCCATTTAAGGAGTGAACAAGCAGTTGGAAGATCTCTGTCTCTGTCTCACTCTCTCTTTGTAACTCTGCCTTTCAAATAAACAAATAAATCTCTTCAAAAAAAATGCATGTAGCATGACACCAAATATGTATAAAAATAGTATAGACAGGAATAAAATATAATGAAATAGTAAAAGAACAGTTATTTCTGGAAGAGGGATTACAAGCAGTTTTAATTTTCTTTAGACTTTGATAAAATTAAAATTTCTCACTTTAAGTGCAGATTATATTAATAATCAGAAAAAGGGTTTAATTTTTTACGATAAGATTCAGAGAGGTTAGAAATGAAAGGGGAAGGTAGAAAGTTATTAGGTATCCTAAGGGTGCTAAGCATCACACACAAAACACTGAAATTTATTTAAAACATCACTTCCAATCACAGTATAAAAAATTTACGGAGAAAGAACTGAGACAAAAAATATCTGTCATCTGGTCTAACTCCTAAGGATCACTATGAGATTACTGCCATCCTCATAGTCTGCGAATGTTTTGTCCGTTTTTGTTTTCTGTTACCTAGGTAATGGTACTTCCAGCATTTCCCTTAAAGACTGTGAAACTAACAATCTGGTATTTCTCACTGTCGACTTTTCCTGACCTTCAGCTTTGAAAGGTCATCTCCCTAAGGGAAAGCAGTAAGATCTACAAGCTAAATCAAGAAACTAAGGAATCTGAGGTTAAGAGTTCCAATCCTGACAAACTGAAATTTGTCTCCAATTTTGGGAATAAGCTACACTTCCTGAGCTATTTTCTTTAATGGGGAATCCTAAAGGATTGTTTTAAAAAATATTTAGGACTACTGACAAGGTTATTTTTTTTTTCACACAATTCTAAATTTTGTTTTCCTGTCTTATGTTAAGTATTTTTCTCTCTGAATCTATATTCCCCCCATCAGTACTTGAAAGTACCACCAATTCCTCAGACTCAGGGATGGGAGTAACGGGTCAGTTTGGAAAGCCTACCTAAGGTGACACAAAGTAAAAAGAATGTGAGCCATGTTGAAGACTTTTGGGGGAAGAAAATTTAAACTAGACCTTTGCAAAGTAGATGAAGACAACCAATTAGGGTTACTACACTCAGTCTGCTCATATCTAACACCGGCTACAGCCAGCCATAATAAAGATGGTAAGTTCAGTATCATAGTCTAACCAGTGACGCCTTGTTATACCTTCAAGGGTTCTGGTTTTATTTCTTGTGTTTACCTCATACTAACAGCACCGTGCTGGGCCTCAGGACTTCCATCTGCTGGTCATGCACCTCCATTGATGGCTACCTTCTCACAAGGAAATGAACTAGATTAGATTGACAAAGGGTTCACTACCTACTGGCATCTGACAAACATCAGAGAGCGATCATCCCTCTGCCAAGACAGTGGGAAGCCCTTTCAGTAGTGCCTTCAGCAGGCTGCAGACTCCTCCTCTGGCTAACAAGACCAAACACCTCTCTAGCTACTCTAAAGTTTTTCCAGTGGGGAGGGACAAGCAAGCAAACAGCTGAATTTTTTCTGGATTAACTCATTCATTAGTTGAATGCCTTTTTGTGGTTCACCTACCTAAAAGGTGATCAAATCGCTTTGTGCTGCTGAAGAGAACAATTACATAAACACTCTGCTCTGACTTCCCTCATTCTTCTTTCTAATGAAACAAAGCATCAGAAACCACCTTCCTGCCTTGACTTCCTTAGTCATCTCAATAAAGTCTACTTTCTTTTTCATGTGAATACCTTCTCTCTTCCTTAGCAAATCACAGAAATGTTCTTCCTAAGACACAACAGTACATCATTTTTTAAAAGTGTGCACTGGGTGCTGGCATTGTGTTGCAGGGGGTTAAGCCACCACTAATGCCATGGCCATCCATAAAGGAGTGCCCTTCAAGTCCTGGCAGCTCCGTTTCTGATCCGGCCTCCTGCTAACAAACCTGCAAAAGCAGTGTAAGACGGCCTAAGAGCCAGGGCCCCTGGCACCCATGTGGGAGACCTGAAAGAGTTCCAGGTTCTTGGTATCAGCCTGGCCCCCAGATCTGACTGTTGAGGCCAGTTGGAGAATGAACCAGCAGATAAAAGACCTCTCTCTCTCTCTCTCTCTCTCTCTCTCTCTCTGTCTTTCTTCTCTCTCTGTTGCTCTGCCTTTCAAATAAGTAAATCTTTAAGAAACAAAAAATGAAATGTGTACACCATGTTTTATTATCTGAAAAAGCTCAAGGCAATCCTTAAACTATTCTTTCCTTATAAACGAAGAGCAGCATTCTACAACTTTGTATTATTTGTTAGAAAATTTGTACAGATCCTCAATCCCGTATCAGCAATAACCAAATCAAAAGAAAAGTGAAAACTGAAGTTTTTTCATAACTTCTCTGACAATAAAATCTGACCTGCACTGACATATAGCTATTTATATAGTCTTTATACCAATTAGTGTGAATATACATTTATTTAATTGCAAAAACATTACCATGACAGATTCCTGGCTGTTGCTACAGACTCCACTAGGGAGGTTCTGTTACTGTATATATACACCATATTCATTTTCTAAAATCAAAACATTTTAAATTTTGAAACACTCTAATCCAGTTGGTTTTGGAAAAAAGATTATGGACATATAATTCTAATCTTCAAAAATATTGTCATTGTTTGAAAGTACAATAGCAAGAAATCAACAGATAAAGGGTAACAAATACTAAGAGGTTATCCAAAAAAATACTAATATGTTATCCATCATCTCAGAACATTAATAGAACAATTTAAATAGGATGTACAAATTTCCTCTCAAAGGAGAAAAAAAAGGTTTAAAATACACAGTAAGTTCCTAGGCATGCTAGGAAGTTCTGGCTTCAGTGAAGAACTCTCTACTCTTAATGTGTATAAAACATATTTGGAGATCATGGGAATTTAATGTGCCAACATTCAAAACCTATGCCACATCCTAAGTATTAAGCTTAAGATTCCAAGAATTTCTAAAATATTACTACACATTTGTAAAGGTTCAACAAACAGCATGTGAGGGAATTAAAACACTTATGTAACAGGAATACGTTTGGGGATGTATTTGATAGACATTCACTGATTTTCCTTTAGCAATCAACTAACTAGAATACACAAAATTTTTGGTCTCAGTTGAATTTCATTCATCCACACAATATTACAAAAGGGGGCACATATTTAAGAGGTGTAAGGATGAATAATTCACTAAGACTATCCAAAGTTAATTATATTAAGGACATTCTGTGTAAGGCCAGTGCGTTAGTCATCTTTAATTCAGACAGAATCAAAATGAAACAACTTCCTGAACTTGTTATTGGTTGCAACAGTTTACCGCATATAGAGACATATGCTCTAGAAATGCAGTCAAATCTCATCTCATCCTCTTAATTCATAATGCAGAAGATACAACACAACTAGATAAGACTTCTGAGCCACCAGCCCATCATGCTCAGTTCATGAGACATTCTTACGAAATTCCCATTGTCACATTTCTGGAATTATATGACACTTGAGGAAGTATGGCTAATTCCCTTTTTTCTTCTTTTTTTGCTGAAACAGTACTAGCCACTAGAAATTTTCCATCAAGTCCCTGTGTCATCAATAAACAATGAGAAGTATACTAGCTTACTAAAAATAAGGTTGCTACCATTTTATTAACCGAATAGTTTAGAGAAATCCTGCTAATACTACCTAAATCAAAAAGTGCAAGTTCTTATTAGATCTCTTCTTGGGCTCCCCGTAGCTGCCCTCTAACCCTCCAAGGGCTTCTCTGTGCACACACTTGCAGACCTGTTGGGCTTCTGGGTGCAGAGCTCCACGGCAGGCAGTTTCAGAGAACTGATATCTTGAATTGCTCCCAAGGAGTGTCCTACAGTCACCATCCATTCATGGTAAAGCAGTTAATTTTAATGTTCTCATTGTTTACCAGAAAGAACAGACATTGAGGCTGGCTTTGCCGCTCCCGTTTCCTTTTGCTCGGCTGCTGAGCTTTTTCAGCCAATTGACTGCTTTGAGGCTATAAATATCTGAAAAATGTTCTGCATTTGATGCTCTTGGATTCTGTATCCATATTTAGCTGTTTGTGGCATGCCTTTGTTTAAGCGACTCCATCACCCATACAATCAGTCAGGTGGAGACCTAGCTGGTGAGAGGACAAAGGGATCCACATTCAGCAGACACTTACTGTGAGCCATGCACCTATCTGCTAGACACAGTGACAAGGAAAGGGGTAGCCAAGACAGGACTCTAAAGAGGAACAAGACAGACTCCCTGATGTCAACATTTGTACAGTCTTGACAGGGCCCGGGCACAACTTATTATGCTACTGGGATGAAACAAATGAAACATCTTACAACTCAAAGAAAACAAAGGGTAGGACAGCATAAATATTTTCTCTTAGCTCTGTCTCAGAGACATGCATTTGTTTGTGGTCTAAATATAGATCTACCTATTAAAAAGCTCTGACCATACTCCAAAAAACTTTTCCAAATCAAGGCAATACACGGCTCCGGGTACATATATGTAATCAACCAGAGCCAAACCTGTCAACTGCAAACTCAAAACTTCACTCGGTCTTCAAATTATGTGAGGCAAAGAAATAAAAACTGTTTATTGAAGTCTGCATTACAGATATGGGGGGGGGGTACTTTTGCTGCTGTTTATTTGCATTGCGATTTCAAACACAAAGTATACTGCAGAGAGTGTAGTCGGTAGCCAGCTGTACTTAATACAGCTCTTCCTTATACCCTGTCTTTAAAATCCACATGGCTATTTTAGGTGAGGTATCAAAAACTGAATGAGCTAGACCTGAGCACCCTCTCAATACCCACCTTCCTATCTTGTGAAAACATTCCAGGCACATGTACATCTGCCCTGAACATTCCTTCTTCCCAAACTCAGTTCCCTGACCTTTTGGTCAAAGTTCTCCCCAGAACCCCCTGACAATCATGATTTAAATGCATGCAGTTAAGGACTTGTCTGACGTCTGGACCCGAGAGTCAAGATGGAATTTGTAGGCCACTGGAGGTGAAACAGTGGAGCATGCCCAAGAATCAAACAACTTTAAAGCTAAATTGGACCACAGATACCAATTACTCCAAATTCCACATTATGCAGAAGCCTAGAGCCAGTGAGTTAAAAATACTCACCCAAAGTTAGCCAACCAAGTTGCAGCAAAGCCAGACTGAAAACTGGTTCTCCAGTTGTACACACTAGACTGGGTTCTCAGTTTGTGGATTTCTCTAAAACACATTAGTCCATATTCATCAACATGCCTTTAAATTGTGTAGATGGTCCAAGATAATCAAACACTAGAACATACTAGCATTGTCTAAACTGATTGTCTACTTGCTACTATTTTTATTTCAAAGATTTTCAGAGTCAGAACAGTCATCTTAAAAACAAAAGGAGACCACAGCCAAGGGTCATTCAGATAGTTTTTGGAATATTTGCATCAACAAAACAGTACCCAGGATGAACTATCTTGGAGGAAGGAAAGTAAGAGTACTAAACAGAGTAAATAAAACACAACTTCACATTAATCAATAGGGCAGACAAAAAAAGTTTGTGTACAGTGGAAATTCTCCAATTTGGCACAGAAACGCACAGTATGTATGTGTATACCGACTACTACAAGCTCCATTTTCAATGCAAAAGCCTAGAAGCAGTGAGTTAAAAGTGCTAACCCAAAGACAGACACAGTGAAAACCTAGCTTCTAGGGCCAAGCATTTGACCTAGCAGTCAAGACATCCACAGTCCACACTGGAATATCTGAGTTCGATTCCCAGCTCCCAAACTCCATTCTTGATTCCAGCTCTCTGCTAATGTGAACTCTGGGAGGCAGCTGTGATGGCCCAAGGAGCAGGGTTCTGCCATCCACATGGGGGACCTGGATTGAGTTCCCCGGCTTGGCCAGAGCCACTGCAGATATTTGGTGGGGAACCAGTAGGTGGTTGCTCTGTCACTCTGCCTCTCAAACGCAAAAAGAAAAGAGAACATCGGTTTTCAACCCTAAACTCTATACTCTAGACTGGGTCCCCAGTTTCTAAATTTCTTTAAAACATGTCAGATATACACAGGCACATACATACAGAAGTGTATGTGTGTTCTAGAACAAACTAGAAAAACAATATATATAGAAATAGGTTACATGCAAAGAATAACAGTTATTATGAGGGTTATAAAGCCCAGAGTTTTAGACACTAATTGTCATACATACTTATTCTTTTAGTAACGTGGCCCTATCTCTAATGTCATAAAAAAACAGAATACACACACAAAGACGTAAGGGTAGAAAGGAAGACAGAATAAGAAAATGCTCTAACCACAACATATTCTAATTCATACTCATTTTCAGATTCTCATCAGGCTATGTCATAAGCGATCAGCTAAATAGGATTAGCAGGCAGATAGAAAATCAGGCACCAAAGTTTTTAATCTCCTCTGCTGAGAACAAACTAGGTGACCTTGCGTCTTCTCTCACTCTTGTGCTTTAATTCTTCCAGTGAAATAGAATAACATCAAGAAACACTCAAACATGGAGCATGTACAAAAGTGGTACATAACAGAAATTCTTAAGAACTGGTTATAAGAAGAAATGGTTATTTTTATGACTAAATGAGCCATTAGAGATTATCTAACTCATTTTAGAGATGAGGAATCAGAGGTCAAAAAAAAAAAAAATGACCTAACCTGCCCCAAATTACACAGCTACTTAGCGACAAAACTGAGGCACGAACTCAGATCTCTGAACTCCTAGCTCTAGGATCTTTCTGACAGTGACAGACATGAAGTCTTGGAACCAACTGAGCTATCCAAAAAGACAACTTGCCAGGCTTGTCACTCTGGAACAGCAACCATATGCCCTATTCGGGAGGATGAAAGCAAACAGTATAATGTACTTGATCACCACAGCCTTAGATGCACACGACTGCAGAACAGTATCTCAGTACTGCATCGGATCCCAGGTACTCGAAATTTCCCATTTTCTACCCAACCACAGTTGGTTAGTGGTCACGTGAGGTAAAGGATAAACATCTTGCATTTCAAACTTTTGGAAAGCCATAGCTCAGCCCTGAATGCCAGACTATAAATCCTTGGGCTATGAGTTTTCAAACCATCATGGTTTTAATGCTGCCACAAGGCTCACCCTAATAGAGTCTCATTCAGCTTTAATTAAAGAGGTGGTTACTAGGAATGCAGAGAGGGAAAGTTTTAGTGTGTTCATCACTTTCAACCTGCTGAGTAGCAACCCAGGCACTCCACAGTGAGAACCAGAAACAATAGTGTAATCTGCAGCGATCTCCATGCCCTGGGATAACTGATCGCCTCTGGAGTGTGAGGTTCAAGAGGTTACAGATAAAGTCAGTTCCCAGCAAATAACGCGTTTGGCTTTTGTCTTAATTTCATTCATTTGCCTTTCCTCTACTGAGTTCTGGTGGTGCTGTGCGCTCTTTTTTTTGGGGGGGGGGGGTGTCTTGGTTTCCAGCCTTGCCCCACTCGACCACAGAAAGAGATGCAACCCCATCCCCTGGTTTCCTGGCGTGTTCCGTCATCCCTGCTCGAGGATCGATCGGCAGTTCCCTTGGAAAGGCTCGGCTAAGGATTATGTCTGAATAGTCCAACTCCACCTTAAACTTCCTGCAGGGTTCCCAAGAAGTCCAAAGACCACAGTGAGTCACATCGCTAACCCCCAGTGCTCGCTCCTGCGGGGAAACTTGTCAGAAACGCACGCCCGGAACAAAAAGGGGTATGGGAAACTGACCCGGGACGCGCGGGCACTGGGAATGAATGTAATTCCAGCCCAGGCAAAAGCAAGCACACACCGGCCTGCGGTCCTTACCGTACACCCGAACCCAGCTCTGCTGCTGGCACACGGACTCCAGGAGGATGCGATCCAGCATGCCACCAGCCACAGCCCCGCTGACCGGCACCGCCGCGTCCAGCTCCTCCGGGGGCAGCGGCGAGTCGGACTCCAGCGCCGGGAACATCTCCGGCCAGGACAGCGCCTCGGCGGCGGCGGCTCCTCCGGAGGCCGGGGAGAGCTCCATGGTGCCCGGGCGGGACGAGGCGGCGGCGGCGGGGCGGGCGCGCGGCTCCGCGCCCTGCCTGCGGGGAAGGGAAGGAGGGCGCGCAGCAGGGGCGAGGACCCGAGCGGCCGCCGGCGCGGGCGCCGCTCACCTCTCTGCCCGCGGACCGGGCGCCGCAGCCCACCTGCCGCCGGCGAGCGGGACCCGGGCCGGCGGGCGGCTCCAGCGTGGCCGCGCGCTCCGGTGCGGGGGTCCCTCCCGGGAGGGGAGGCTGGCCCTCCCGCCCCTCGGAGCCGCCTCCGTCACAGCCCCGCCGGGGACGAGCGGGGCCGGGCCGGGCTGGGCTCGGGGGCGTCGCCGCCAGGGGCCGCCCCCTCCGACCGGCTCCCGCCGCCGCCGCCGCCGCCGCCGCCGCAGCCGCCTCAGGGGCTCCGAGCGCTCGCTCCCCTCAGCCCGGGAGGGGGCGGGCGGGGGTCGCACGCCGGTCCGCAGCCCCCACCTCCGGAAGGAGCCGGCCCGCCGCCCCCCAGCTCTCCGGCCACGGCTCCGGCTCTGCCTCAGCGCTCCGCGGCGGCTCCCACAAGCCCGGCAGCCGCGGCGGCGGCGGCGGCGGCGGCGGTGGCGGCGGCGGCAGGCGGCATCCCAGGGTGATAGGCCGGAGCAATCGAGGCCCGAGCGCCGGGCCGCGTGTGCAGGCGAGCAACCCAGCGGAGGGAGGCTCTGCCCCCGAAGACAGGAGAAGTCGGACGCCGAGTCACTCGTGCGGCCGGGCCCGCCCACTTTCCCAGGGCCGGCTCCCGCGCCGCCCGGCGGTGCGCGGTCCGAGCCGACGCGGCCCGGGGAGGCGGGGAAGCCGAGGGGTGCGGGAAATTTGAAACGAGAGCAAGGGCGCTTCCCCTTCCTCTCACTGCTTTCCTGTGTATTTGGAGTAGGAGGCGGGAGAGAGGCCGCTTGGCTTTACCACGCCCTGGGGGAGACTGCGTGCGTCCCCGAAAGCGGGGCCGTGCGGTGCGGTGCGGTGCGGTGCGGTGCGGGGCCGCGCGGGAGCCGGACTCCTCCGTTCGAACAGCGTGCTGACGGAGTGCGGTGTGGACGCACGGACGGGCCTGCGCGCGGGGCGGGTGCTCCACAGCCCGGTACGCACGGACCCTGCGGTTCCTTGGCGGCGCTGAGCTCGCTGCGTCTCCGTGGCGGCTTTGCCCCGAGGATGTCCCCGGCGCTGCGTGCCTGGCTCCCTCCGGGACCTGGCTTTGCCCTTCTGCGCGCCCGAGGCGGGACTCACCAGTTAGGGGGGAAGCGAGGATGGGCAGATAGACTCGACACTGACAGTGTAGACCACGCTTTCCTCGTCGGAGGTCTTCAGCAGTGTTGTTCCCTAATGCGCGACTTTCTGCAGTTTCTTTCCATTTCTGTCTGCTCTGCCCAGAGCCCGGTCGACCCGGGGACGTCTTAGTCTTTCTTGGCTTTCAGGTCAGGCGTGTTTTGGGGGCTTACTGAGTATTATGAGGACACGTGTTATTTAGAGTCATAGTATTTTTTTTTAAGATTTTATTTATGTTTTTGAGAGGTAGAGTTACAGACAGTGACAGGGAGAGACAGAGAGAAAGGTCTTCCTTCCGCTGGTTCACTCCCCAGAGGGCTGCAGCGGCCCGAGCTGCGCTGATCCTCAGTAGTATTGCAAAGTAACAGTAACCTTAGGGCTTTTTTGTCCTGCCTGGCCCCGGGGTCAGGTTATGTGGCAAGCACCCACCGCGCTCAACAGTGTTTCCGCGGTGTTGAGGACTTCGACTTTGTTCCTTCAGGAACGTGCTGTGATTAAGTTTGCTGACCCCGCAGCTCGGTGGTGTATCAGAGTGGTCATTTCCAAGAGCTGGAACCCTGCTGGCTGGCTATGACCAGTCCTCCAAGTCTGAGTCACTGCAGGTGTTTCAGTGGGTGAGGGACGGTGTTGAAGCCTGGTGACAGGACTTGGCGCTGTTGAAATCATGATAACCTAAGTCCAGGAATGGAACAATGGATGTCAGCTGTACAAGTATTCCCCTCATTGGTCAACATGTAAGGAATCAACTGCCCTAGCAATTATTTCAAAAGCAGCTCCGGCAGTAGCAGATGAAACATTCATAGAATCTGTCAAAACTTGCTCTCTCCATGGTGTCATCGGTTCTTGAGCTAAAGAAAAAGCCTCTGGCCACTCCCCAGGAGCCCTCCTTGTTCGGTAATCCTATTTTCTTCACCCAGACCCTCTAAATAGTGCTCCTTACCTCACCTCTACATCTTGATCCCAGACTAACTGTAGGTCATTATCTAATTGCCTGAGTAATTGTATGTCTAGGATTTATCTCATGTTCATAACTTTAACAGAAAATTTTTTCACAACCTGGACAATAACTCTGTAAGATGAGCAGGACAAGTATTGTTTAAATTGCCAATGGGAAAAAAATTAACACACAAAATTCTACTAAGCAACCCACCTAACACATAGCTGATTAGTAAACTGTGAGAGTAAACCCTAGTCTCCTAATTTTTAAAAAATTTATTAATTTATTTTTATTTTATTTGAAAGGTACAGGGGCAGAAGGAGAGAGACACAGTCATACAGTCAGAAAGATCTTTCATCCACTGGTTCACTCTCCAAATGCCCACCACAGCTATGGCTGGGCCAGGCCAAAGCCAGGCAATCAGAACCCAGTCTGGGTCTCCCACATGGGAGAACCATCACCAGCTGCTTCCCAAGGTGTACGTTAGCAAAAAGCAGGAACCAGAAGCCAAAGTGGGACTCGAACCCAAGTACTCTGATCTGAGCTGCAAATGGGCCCCAATCAGTGACTTAACTCCTGCAAGAAATGCCTGCGCCTGCTTTTAAGCTTCAGTAATGGATCTGCAGTTCTTAAGAGTTTTTCTTTCGCTAGTGGAGTTGTCTGACATTCGTGCACCAAAAGTAAACACTTCTTGGTTTTTGCAAATTCTTATCACTTAAGAGAAATATTGAAGAAAAACAAAATTTTTAGAAGTTATAAACCAATTTGTGTTCTGGAGGCATTTAATCCTACTTGGACTTATACCAGTGGTAGCTTCCTGCTATAATCCCAGATTTCAAAGTGAAGATAAATCCTTGGCTGAGAAAGTCTCAGTTTACGTTACAGTTTGCAAACAGTTCTCTGTGTGTGAACTGCAACAGAGCTCAAGTCTGTGTCCCTGCCACCCTCCCCCCTCCTCTTCTTCCTGGCTCTAGAGTGCTGGACGCTCAGAGGTGATCTACAAATTTACTGTCATTGGAACACATCACTCCAAGAATCAAACCCCAGGACAAGTGAGATCTAAAAATTGGGGAACAGTGGGAGGGGAGGTAACAGAATTCCCTAGCTAGGAGTCTGAAAAACAAAGGCCAGCAACAATCTGAGATTTCCGAAAGAAAGACATTTTGATTCTGTGTGCCATAATCAAGGAGACAAAGTGGCCTTGACTGTCAGAATCTGAGGACCAAGTGCTTGTCCTATGTTCTCCTCCATTCACTTGCCAGAAAACACACACGAGGTTCCCTCTTCGCAAATGCTGTGAACTATTTTCCTGTAGTCCATACCTTCTAGGCAGTCAGTCCTCAAAAAAGCAATTCAGGGGTAGCACGGTGGTGCAGCAGGTAAAGCTGCCACCTGCAGTGCCGGTATCCCATATGGGTGCCAGTTCGGGTCCTAGCTGTTCCACTTCCAATCCAGCTCTCTGCTAACATGCCTCAGAAGGCAGCAACAGATGGCCCAAGTCCCTGGCCCCCTGCAGTCCACATGGGAGACCTGGAAGAAGCTGCTGGCTTCTGTCTGGCCTAGCCCTGGTGTTGCAGCCATTTAGGGGAGTGAACCAGTGGATGGAAGATCATCTCTCTGTCTCTCCCCCTCTCTTTGTAACTCTGCCTATTAAATAAATAAATCTTTTTTTTTTTTTTTTTTTTTGACAGGCAGAGTTAGTGAGAGAGAGACAGAGAGAAAGGTCTTCCTTCTGTTGGTTCACTCCCTAAATGGCCGCTACGGCTGGTGTTGCGCCGATCCCAAGCCAAGAGCCAGGTGCTTCCTCCTGGTCTCCCATGTGGGTGCAGGGCCCAAGGACTTGGGCCATCCTCCACTGCCTTCCCAGGCCACAGCAGAGAGCTGGACTGGAAGAGGAGCAACCAGGACAGAATCTGGTGCCCCAACTGGGACTAGAACCCGGGGTGCCGGTGCCGCAGGCGGAGGATTAGCCTAGTGAGCCATGGCGCTGGCCTAAATAAATCTTTTAAAAAAAGATTAATAATGCCACTGCTAAACTGTGGTTCACGGCCATTCTCTTTCTGTATTCTCTTCCCTTAGGCATGCTGATGTAGCACTCTTCTTGATCTGTAACACTGACCATGCCCAGTTCATCATGGAGGAATACATTAAAACATTTCCCAAGACTGTGGTGTGAATTCCACCCACCTCACTTTCCAGTTCCCTGGATCCATCTACTTCAGCTCTAACTTGGGTAGCGTTGGCGTTGGGACAGCATCTCTAGTCCCAGCCGTAGTACTGAGGTCCAGTGAAGGGACTGGAAGTGCACAGCACCTCCACCAAGATTTGCTTCTTGGGCTTCAGACTTAGGCATGGGCAATGACCTCTTTGTGTACCCTTTTCTCCTTATCCGAGCACCCTTCCTGTCTTGAATTTCCTTGTTATGTCATTGGAACTGGTAGCTTCTACGTGGAATTGCCTTTGAGTCCTCTCCTTTCCCCTAGTTTGCATACGTCCACCCCAGCTTCCCTGTCCTGTGGACCCCAGGTTTGATTAGTTTTGATCAGGATTATTGCTTTCACTTTTTAGCTGCCTCTTCTACCCTGATACTTCCTTTTTATCCTGCATCCCTCTATAGGTCAGTTATCCTAAAGCACATTTTAGTCTAGATCACATCTCAAAAAAATTAATAATAAATAAAAACCAGCCAGCTGACGCCCACTAGGTAAAACGCATGCTTTACTAAACTTCAAAGGGCTCCCCAAATGTGACCCAAACCATCATTGCTGCCACACTGTTGCCTGCTGGGCTCTGGCAACCCAGTTAGCTTACTGTTTCCCAAATACTTTCCTTGCTGCTTGCCTTTGCCTGATTATTTCTTTGTCATGGAATGCCTTCTCTTCCTTCTGTGCATGTTAAACCTCCAAGGGCCCTGTCAAATGCAAATGTCCTCTTCCATCGTCTTTCCTATCCTCCAGTCTGGCAGTGATCTCTGCCTGTTTGGAGATGTAATTTCTGGAACCCACCACCGTATATGTGTGGAATAGTCCTTTGTGTAACTCTTAACATCTACTCTTAGGTTGTAAGCATCTTAAAGCAGAGACTTTATGTGTTACCTTTGTTTGTCCCCAGTAATGCCTTTCACATAACAACTCTTCAATGACACCAAAAGCCAGGAAACAAATCAGACTAAAGGAAAAAAGAAAACCTGGATTTGTTCCTAAAGATTTTGGGGCTCCACAAGACACTAAAAAAAGTTTAATAAATTCAGTCTCCCTCTCTCACAAACAGTTGTTTTTTTCTCCTGCCTCTCCCCATTTTAAAAACCAACACACCTAGACTCAGGAAAAGGATTTGCCCAATATCCCACAATCAGCAACAGAGGAAGGGTTAGAACTCAGGCCTCTTACATCTCCATCCATCAACCCCATCAAAAGTTTGATTCTTTCCTGCCTTTTCCTCTCCTTCTCTAAATGGATATTTTCTTGTTGATAAAAGTTTTCTCAGCAAAGTAATTTTATTCCTTTCCATATTATTTAAGCTTAAGGCATTTGTGCCACATTCCTGGCCCTACATATAATTTTAGCAAAATTATACTTTTTTTTCTAACCAAAGGACCAAACAGAGACATCAGAGAAACATCTGGTCTGATTCATCAGAGGAGCAGCAACATTTCTATTTATACATGAGCACAGCCCTATCTTTGTAGCTCTCAGCTGTTGCTCATTGCTCAGTATGTTCCCCCCTTCAACCTTGTCTGTCCCTCATCAAGATAGCCTCCTGCATCCTGAGTCTTCAGCAGAATCAAATGCAGTAGAACAAAATACAGTCCCTGCTCCCTGGAAGGGGACGGTCTTTCAAAGGAACTGTTTCTCTGTTTTCTCAGTGTCTTTGCTTGAGACTATAGAACAGCAAGCCTCAAGGGGTTGGGTGCCTGCCGTTCACTCCATGGCACTCTGGGTGGAAAGAAGTTGGGAAAAAACCCAAAGCTGTGACAGAAGTCAAGTTTGGAAGCAGGTCAAGTAGAAAGGACCTACTTTAAATGGGGAAACTGAGGTTAATGTGGAGAATTTAAGGAGAACTGACTCTGTCATAGCAGCATCCCATAGGGATTATAAATCAGAAATGTGCATGATTTTAAGCAGCCATCAGTACCGAAGAAAGGCTTAGGCATCTTCTTGGGTATTCTGAGGGGCCCCATTTTTAATATATGTACACCTGATCTGAGTACCCTAAAAGGAAGCCACTGTTGATACTGACCAATTGCAGTATTACTTGGGAAAGCAATGGGATAGGCCAGAAACAAACAAACCTCCGTCGGTCACTTCTTGACAAAACTCCTCCAAAAGTATGACCTCACCTCTACATTCAAGTACAGGAATGCAGAGCAAAAGCTCACAGGTGAGACCACAATGGCCCCAGCACCAGGCTCTAATTAAAACCATTAGACGTCTAAGCATGGAACATAATAAGGTGCCCCACCCCATGTAATTAAAATTGTCAAGTGTTAGGAAAAGCAACAAAGTTCTGATTGTTTTTTCAGCAATGGCCAGTAGAATTTGTTTCAGAAGTGGCAAAGATCAAACTTGTAAAAGTTTTGTGCTTTTGTGTGCCCCTCTCTCACCAGCTCTCCAAACTATTTATTGAGATATCCAGCTTTGCTTGGAATGCAGAGCCAACCATCCAATAGCGAACATGGACAGTGTAGCAAATTAATTTTTGTGTCCTTCTAGCAATTATAGAAACACAAAGTTATTTCAACCCAAAGAACATGATCATTTCTACAACTTGATGATTCTAATGAGTCCCCAAAAGATAAAGTAAAAAAAAAAAAAACCAGAACCAAATGATTCTATAAGAGGGATTTAAAAACAACAACAAACAGTTCCATTGTCCTCATATTACCCTGAGAGCAATATTATAATAATTGGTCAATATGTGGAGCTTACACTGATGCATTTTCATCTTGTCTCTTGCTTATACACCTTTATTATTAAAGGTGTCAAGACATCGGTTCTAATAGCTGGAGTTATGGTAGACTCTTAAGAAAAAAGACAAAATGTATCCAAGTGTCTTCTACATGTGAATGAAAGACAATCATAGCAGCACCTGAGATGTCTCCCCATTATTTTTCAGAATTGTTAATGTTGACAATAGGAAACTTAAAACGTTTTCTAAAGATGTATTGTATTTATTTATTTGAAAGGCAGAGATTGGGGGGGGTGGAGAGAGAGAGAGAGAGGTTTTTTATCTGTCGGTTCACTCCTCAGATGCTTGCAATAGTTGGCGTTGGACCAGGCTGAAGCCAGGAGCCAGGAACTCCATTCGGGTCTCCCACAGAGGTGTTAGGGACCCAAGTATTTGAGCTATCAGCCATTGCCTTCCCAGAGTGCGCACTGGCAGGGATGCTAAACTGGAAGCAGAATAGTGGGACTTGAGCTGATGGGTGCAGGCTTTTCAAGCAGTGTTTTAATCCACTGACCCACAACGCCCTCCCTCCTGGCATGTTTTTCTGTGATTTTTCTGCTCGTCCCTGACAGGACATCCTCAGAAGAACAACTAGAAAAAAGCTGGGTGGCTAGAAGCAGATAGATGGAACATGACACACTGGAATCTGGGATTGCTGGTATAAAATGTGGTCATGGGAAAGGGGTAACTGACATTGATCAGAGGGCTAAGGATGTAGAAAGGGGAGGAAGCTCAGTTTTTGGATCAGTTGTTGACCCGAATTCCTAGGAGTGGGACGGAGAGGACAACTGTGGGTGAGGAAGTCCCAGAGTCTTTGAGGGAATGAAGAGAACTAACTAGGAGGCTGGTTAGTGGCAGGGAAGAAGAGGAGTAGGGGGAGGGGACACTCAGAGAGGCTGAGCGCTTCCCTGACAGTGAGAGAACTGGCCTGTAAGGAGCCGCTGGAGTCAGCTGCGTGCCACCCCCCGGTGCCCTAACTCCCTCTACAGTTAGTACAAAGTTCATGGGGGGCCAGACGTTTGGCACAGCAATTAAGACTCCCCCTTGGGACACTCACACCCCCTGTTGATGTGCCTGGGTACAATCCTAACTCTACTTCCAACTCCAGTTTACTGTCAAGTGCACCCTGGGAGGCAGCGGGTAATGGCCCAAGTATTCGGGTCTCAGCCACTGACATGGGAGGCTGGATTGAATTCCAGCCTCATGGCTTCTTCCTGGCCCATCCTTAGTTGTTTCAGGCATCTGGGGGAATGATCCAATGGATGAGAGCTGGCGCTCTCTCTCTCTCTCTCTCTCTCTCGCTGCCTTTCAAATGAATTGTTTCTGTTTAAAGTTCATGGGAGAATGAACAACCTCAACTGGAGGAATTCGTGAGACAAATCCTAGTAGAATAATTCCAGATAGCTCCATGGAAAGGATGATTACGTAGTTTGCTGTAATGGGCACAAAAGAGGAGGAAGAGCAGGAGTGGTAAAGTGCAGCAGCATGAGCAGGTGCATGCAATGCCAGCATTCCGTGTTCCGCTTCCTATGCAGCTTCCTGCTATGTGCTATGGGAGGCAGCAGATGGTGGCCTGGGTGCTTGGGTTTCTGCCACCCAAGCAGAAGACGAGGACGGAGTTCCTGGCTCCTAGCTTCAGCCTGGCCCAGTTCTAGGTGTTGCAGGCATTTGTAGAGTGAACCAATGAGTGAAAGATGTCTCTCCTCTCTCCTCTCCCTGTCACACTGCCTTTTTTTTTTTTTTTTTTTTTGAAAGAAGGCAAGGAAGAAGGGGCTTGTCGTGACAGGCAGAAGTGAGAAAGCACTGAGCCACTGAGGGGAGGATGTGACAGCACAGGTGACTGTGTGTCTTCATGATTTTGTTCTTCCAATCTTTTAAAAAGAGATAAAATATCATAAATATAGCTGAAGTCTCCTTACACCCCATCCAATCTCTTTCTCTCGAAATAATCCTTTGATTATTTTTTCCACTGAATTTTTGTGTTTTTTTAATAAAATTAGCATAGCTGGAATATATCCTAGAATTTCCCTTTTGCATCCGATGTTTCATTTTCAAGACTGATCTGTGCTGATCCTTCTGGATCTCCTGCATTCATTTTAACTGCTGTGTGGCTTTGCTTCATGTAAATAGTGCACATTATCTCTTTAACAGCAATGGGGTTATGCATGGTTGTTTCCAGTGTTTCACTCTTTCAAACAATGTAGCAGTGACCATCCTTAAGGCACTTTTCCCTGTGGGTAAGTGTGTTTCTCTAGATACATATGTCCAGGAACTAAATTACAATGTAGCAGGATACTCACATAGTCCACTCTTCAAAGTATTGCCAACTTGCTTTCCATAGTGATTGTACTGATATCCCTTCCCAGAAGCAGAGTCAAAGAGTTACTTTCTTTACATCTTTGCCATCATTTCTTTTTTTCTTTTTTAAGATTTATTTATTTATTTGAAGGTCAGAGTTACACAGAGAGAGGAGAGGCAGAGAGAGAGAGAGAGAGAGAGAGAGAGAGAGAAATCTTCCATCCAATGGTTCACTCCCCAGTTGGCCGCAATGGCTAGAGCTGCGCCTATCCAAAGCCTGGAGCCAGGAGATTCTTCTAGGTCTCCCACATGAGTGCAGGGACCCATGACTTGGGCCATCTTCTACTGCTTTCCCAGGCCATAGCAGAGAGCTGGATTGGAAGTGGAGCAGCGTGGTCTTGAACTGGTACCCATAAGGGCTGCCAGCGCTTCAGGCCAGGGTGTTAACCTGCTGCGCCACAGCACTGGTCCATCCTTTTTTTTTTTCCCCCCTATTACATTTTTGTCTTTCTTCTTACTGATTTATTAAAGTCCTAGTTATACATATGCTGTGCCCTAATCTTCTTTTAGTTTTGTGAATCACAAATATTTTGTCCTAGTCTTATCTGTTCACATAGTTTATGGTATCTTTTCCCATGTGGGAATCTCACTTTTGATTTATCATTGTTTTATGATTTAGGTTTTCAAGCCTTAAAGAAGTCTTCCCTATTCCACAGTCATGAATATACCCGCCTCTATTCTCTTCTGAAAACTTTATTAGCATGCTTTTCATATTGAAGTCTTAAATTCACTGGATGCTGTTTTATGTGGACAGTGCAGCTTTTCCCTATATGGAGAGTTATCCACCTAGCACTATTTACTGAGCAGCCCAGCTCTCCCTGGGTGTGCTCTGTCACACACCGAGTTCTCACCCAGTGCTCTCATTCCTGTTCCACTGGGCCATTTCTCTGCTTATGCTCTGGCGTCACACTGTCTTTATTCTTCCCACTTTGTGTTCTTCTGTTTCACAATTACCTTCTGTTTCACAATTGCCTTCTCTGTTCTTGGCCCTGAACTCCTTTGTGGGCTATTAGAATCATCAGATTAAATTCCACAAAGCATTCTCTTGAGATTCTAAGATGTTAAATATATACATTAATTAGGGAGAGTTGCCTCTTTACAATATTGAGTTTCTCTTCAAGAATATGGTATATTTCTTTTATTTTATGTGCATCAATAAAATCTAATTCTTTCCATTGAAGTCCTGGGCATTTTTTGTTAGGTTTATTTTGAGTACCTTATGATTTTTGTTGTGACTACAATGTAGACATTATTTTCTCATTGGTTTTTGCTGATTGCTGATATGTAGAAACATTATTGATTTTTCAATATTTAAATTTATTTGAGAAGCAGAGAGACTGAGAAGGACAAGTCCTATCTGCTGGCCTGCTCCCCAAGTGCCAGAAACAGCCAGTAGTGGGAGGGGGGCTAGCCAGGCAAAGCTGGCAGCTGGGAACTCAGTCCAGGGCTCCCATGCAGGTGACAGGAACCCAACTACCCAGGCCGTCACTGCTCCTCTCAGGTCGGCATTAGCAGGAAGCTGGAGCCAGGAGCCAGACCTGGGACTCCAACGCACGCACTCTGATGTTGGGACACGGGCTTCCTAACTGGGACCTTCACTGCTAGGCAGAACACTCACCCCACTAATGATTTCTGAATATTGATTTTGTGCCCAGCAACCTGGAAGAACTCCTATAAGTGTAGTAACATATCAAAAGATTGTCTTAAATATCCTGTGTAGATAATCCTATTATTTGCATATAATGATTATTTTGTTTCTTGCCTTCCAATCCATATTTTTTTTCTTGTTAGGACCCCCAGAACAATAGGAAATGGATACAATATCTGTGTCTTGTTCCTGACTTTGAACACAATGTAGCCATGGTTTCACAGTTGAGGCTATTCCTTTAGGGTTGTTGGAATTTTGTTGTTGTTGTGATTCTTCATATTTAGGATGATCTAGTTTTCTAAGAAAGGTATTTTAAAGTCATGAAATGAGTGTTAAACATTACTCTTTTTTTCCAGTATTTATTAATGTGATCATTTAATTTTCACCCTTCTTTGGGTATATTAGTGAATTGCATTAGTGAAGTTAAATAAATGAACTATTTGGGTGGTTGTTGTGACCCAGTGAGTTAAGCTTCCACTTGAGATACCCATGTCCGATATCTGCGTGGCTAGAATCAAGTCCTGCCTCTGCTTTCAATCCAGCTCTCCGCTAATGCACCTGGGAGGCGGCAGATGATGGCCCAAACTTGGGTTCTTGCTACTTACATGGGACCTGATTGAATTCCTGGCTTCCTGCTTCAGCCTGGCCTAACCCTGGCTACTGTGGGCATTTGGGGAGTGAGTCAGCGATGCAAGATCTCTGTCTCTCTCTGTCCATCTCCCTCCCCCTCTCTCCCTATCACACCAATTTTCAAATAAATAAATTACCATTTTTCAAAAATAATGAAGTATTGGCTTTTTGTGTTAAACCTTCCTTGAA